>NC_136501.1:30783107-30898107 GCF_053919585.1 Euprymna scolopes
CTAATATATATATATATATATATATATATATATATATATATATCTTACAGCTGCACATCCACTTTCCCGAACACAATCTCTCTCACTAACTCTCCCTTTCTCTCTCTCTCTCTCTTTCTCTCTCTCTCTCTCTCTCTCTCTTTCTCTTTCTCTTTCTCTTGCTCGCTCGTATACGTGTGCGTATTTTTTTTGTTTTTTTCGGCCACGGCTTAAATAAAATTACAGCCCGTGGCAATAATCCCTTTGCATAAAATGAACTTTTAAGTTCGCAAAGTAAAGTATACTATTAATATTCCGCTGGAACGTATCAGAAACTATTGCAAATTGCATTGTTATTGTGACTTAACTTCTGCATTTATGAACTGAAAGTTTAAATTCTCTGTTCCACATATTGAAAGTGTAAAACCTCCGAAAAGAACGCCTGTAATGGGTCTGCGTCAGAAGTTGAGATGCGTCATTGAGTTCCTAGCAAAAGCACAGTGAAAAATAGGGATGTCTATTTAGAAAAATAAATTGATAGGCCACAAATGTTCGTTCGTTTTAAAAATAGTACTCCCCTCTGTGTAGCTCTCCAACAGTTGATTTTAAAAATAGAAGGCTTTATTTTAGGAACGAAAATTTAATTTATTACTCTCATTTTTTATACTTTTTATCTTTGAGTGTTGATAAAAGGAAAGAGAGGATTACTTAAGCGAGAGTTATATATAGCGTATATAACAGGAGCAGGAATATCAAAGAATTTACATAAAGGGAAACTCATAGTGTTTGATAAATAGTTTTAAAAACATACGAGGCTGTACTTTTGGAACGACTCTCGTATCTCTATGCGCGCTCCGGATGCCCGGTCACAGCCATTGTTCATCGCTTACAAAAAGGGCATTTTTTAGTATATATATATATATATATATATATATATATATATATATATATATATATATATATATATATATATATTAGGTTGGTGCAAAATTAATGTCGTGTTTTGAGATGATCTTTCACGTAAAAAAACGACATTATTTTTGTACCAACCTAATGTATACAAGGTTCGTTCCAGCGATGCCTGTGCAGGGGCGTCTGGGGCGCGCTTTGTCAATGTATTATTTAGAGATTGTTCACTTGATGATAAATAATTTTATAAAATCAACAGTAGTTTCTCTGCAGTGCAATGTAAATTGCAATGTATTGTGGAAGTATATGGAGCTTTCTCCCGCTGTATTATGTGTCCCAAACTAGAGCAGGCAATCAGTCGATTTGATTGAAAAAATGTGATTTCACAGATTTCGATGACAATAAAAATATGGGATTGTGAAACATTTGTTGATCATTCAATCCCGGGCAACGTCGGGTCTCCCTTTTAGTAAACTTATACATCAAATTACAAGATATTTGAACAAAGACTTGGTTCTTGTTTTATCTATTATTTTGGCAGAAATACAATTAAAGAATAAAGATATTGATCGCTAACAGTGATTATGTACATAGGTAATTATTATTACAGAAACATTTTAAGTGTTTCTTAGCAAAAGATGATAGATCTTGATGAAAATAACATGCTGACCTAGACGTGCCGCTTTATCCCAATAAATTAACAGACCATTATGAATTTTCGAACACAGCTTCTATAGTTTAGCGTGCATAATATGAGCCATATGTAGTTTCATTTATGTAGATAAAAAGAGAGTAAAGAGGAAGTGGAAGAAAAGTATCTCTGAGTTTTATTAAATTTTGACATATAAGAAATCAATCAATAAATATTTCCTAATTATAGTTTCCGTAGATTATTTAAAAAGTTTTTAGGAATAATATTTACACCACTTCACATTTAAAAAAATATTTTTGCAGATTTGCATTAAAATTCATTCATAATCGTTCGTTAACAATTAAGTAAGATTTCCTGCATTTAAATTTCCTCTTAAGATCTCTTAATCTCATGTTTGAAATTTTAGACATTTTCTGGAGTAAAAATCATGTAATGGAATATTTATAAAGACATTAGAATATGAATATTCTAAACATAAGGTTTAGTAAAAGAATATCTTGATTTTAATCGACGTGAAAGTACTTAAAACTGGTGCAAACGGTTTCGTTTCTGGAATTAATTTTCCACGTTGGCATTCTTCTATCTGTGTGCAATGATAGATAGAAAGATGTTATAGAGTTGCCGAGCAAAAGCAGTAAGTTATCCGTTATTCTATATGTTTATCTAATTATCTGTGTGTCTGTTTATCTATCTATCTATCTATCTTATTATTTATCTAACTAGAGTTGTGTGGACCACGGAAATTGTCAAAACATGTCAAACTTTATGGTCTGGCCAGTTTGCACCGGAAGTGCCCAAGTGATCGGAAAGTGACGTGTCGCATGTCGCGTGTTCTGGTCTGCAGAAACAAGACGGTGTAACATGTCTCCCCATGAAAGGGGGAGAAGTCTCAGAATGAAGATGTAGAAGCACTCCAAGCAAAGATCGTCGATCATTTTTCTGCTATGACGAATACTTGGGATAAATAAAGAATGTATATATATATATATATATATATATATATATATATATATATATATATATAAAAGCATGGGTGCCCGGTGTTGCCCGGGTATTTGGAGGTGTATGTTGAGCAAAACAATTTTTTAAACTTTGACCCTATTATGACCCCTTAAAATTCATTGATTTGGGCTCAACTCAAGTTATTAAGTTAGATCCATGTCCAAGGAACCTATATCTAAAATTTCAAGTGATTAGACCCAAAATTGTCGGGGTAGTTTGGTAGAGTTCTCAAAGGTCAAATCGTTGAACTTTGACCCCTTAATCGCCAAATTTCTGGCTGAAAACCGATCAGATCGATTTTCCCAAATCTCAGTACTCTGTATATCAAATTTCGAGCCTGTAGACTTAAAATTGACAGAGTTATTGCGTAGGGAAATGTACACACACAGACACACAGATATACATATACACAGACATACACTTTCACTTTTATAGATATATAGATATAAAAACATACAATCTTGACGCGTCCTTGTTTAAACAGTATTCAGCTCCCTAAGATAGCTGAAAGAACTCCCAGTAGAAACAATAGCAGAACAGGTATGTCGTTATGTATATGTGTTATATATAATTATGTCGACACGCACGTATCAACACCACTAGTTGAGATAAATCATAAAAATAAATAGACAACAACAGTTCTGCAATGTACATATATACATAGATATGGTCTGTTTATGATAAGAAACAGAAGACATTAGACGTGCCACGTATATACATTCAGAAAACTACGATTCCAATATACACATCGTACGTTATTTAGTATCAGAGTATATAGCCGGATATATATAAAGAATTTCCTATACGTAGCATACGTATTATTGGTGCCGTTCGATTTAAGACAACACAACATACGTTGATTTGATCCAACTTAGTATAACACGAAGAGAGAAGAGCAACGTGTTCATATTTTTAGAATGAGCTTAAATGCAAAAATATAGCTTCAATGGCCAAAATTATTTGAAAAAAAAAGAAATCGTAACAACTGTGCAGCGAACGAATACCGTAATACTTCCGGTCAAATAGTTTTCGAGAAAAATTCTAGAGTAAAGGTGGTATTATCATGGCTAATGCCTATTAATCAATTACTGTGTATTGAACGGTGACCACCATACCTTGGTTCGCTGCACCTTGGCATAGCACATATCTATAAAAATATTCAACCTGTAGTTTTTGATAAAACTTTAAAAGTAAATGCGGTATTTTAGGACTAATCCCTTTTAATACCTTAATGTGCATCGAACGGATACTAGTATACTTAGCTGAACATTATCATAACAAAGACGCGTCAAAATCTCAGCCAGGATCGGCCGGTAGTTTCCGAGAAAAAAATGGAACGGACACACAGATAAACAAGAGAAATATAAGATAGATGCATTGTTCTAGAGTTGGAAAGTTTTTGTTTCTCGGCATTGAAATGAATCGTGTGTGCTCCATAATAATTCACCGGCTGTGTTGAGTATGTAGAACTCGACGACATGTGAGATATGCGATCATATTATAACAGCAAGATAAACACGACTAATTGATTATCGATTTTTACCACTTGGAATCTGAGTCAGCAAATTACTCTGACTGAATCCCCCTCCTTCCTTTCGCATCATCAGACACGTAATTATTTCCCAACCTCATTTGTTTCCTTAACAAATAATCACCCGATTCCATTTGGCGCGAAGTTGGGACACTGAAGAATACGATTAGACCAACAAGATCCATTGGTCTGAACTTTACAATAGAATCGTAATGATTTGTTGTTTGCCAACGCTTATCGATTAATAGAGGATAACACATTCGACTTTGTGTTAAACAGCCAGCATCTGCGTATGGTGAAATAATGATTCGACTGTTGTACTTTTTCATCCTGAACAAGACATATGGCCACTTGGGCGTCAGGGGGTAGCTACTATTTAGGATCATGTCTAAAGAGAGACAGTGAGGAGTTAAACAGCGAGATCCTTGTTCACATTATATTTCAAATTCTGTAAATCAGTAAGGGAAGCAGGGAATGGGGTGGAAATTCCAACGTCTTGCAGTCTTAGGGAGCAAAGTATAAGAGTAGAAGGATTTTCGGCATCTGGGGACTTTACTATTGAAGAGTAAGGAATGGGCTGCTTGTCGGTTTAGTCAGAAGTACGTACGTCAAGAAGGGCGGACGTGTTCTGAAATCATCATATCATATTTTATTAAAGTACTTGTAAAACAAGGGGTGAAACATTGCGATAATGTGACAGAAGTTTGAGGTTGGCTGATAGTATAGGACCTATTAGATTTTAGATTATTTTCCGGACCCTGTCTAAAGGGAAGCGACTAGGGGTTTATACGGTAGCCTAAATGTGACAGCAATACCTCTTGCACGGACGAATTGTGGCTTTGTAAAATATGAGATACTTACTGGTGTGAGTAATTTTCTAGCACGTTAAAGGGGGCCCACCTTCTTTGTAGCATCCTTAGCAATGTTCTAAATATTTTGTTCGTATTAACGTTGCCTGTGAATTTTAAGACATATAAATATCAAGTATATAAAGACATATTTTTACCGATTTCTTTGCGGTAATACGACCGTCGTTTTTAAGTTATGACGACACCGTGGAGCGTTGATTTTATGCATGTTTTCTCAGTTGTCGGAAAACGCAAGTGATTTAATGTTGTCCCTTATTCATAAACACTACATTCTGACAATGATTACGGTTTTGTTAATGCTATCTCCAGCAGTATTAATAAAAAGGAATTGCAATTTAAACCACAAAGCTCCATCTTTGTTTGTGACGATTGTAATGTTCATCATGCTGACTAAATATATCGAAACCTGCTTAAACGTTTCTGTTTCGTGAATTGTTCTTATTGTAACCTACCTCACATGCTTTCCTGTTTCCTTATAATGGCCTCCATTTACCAGCCTTACTTCATTTTTCTCACTTCTTTTCCTGAGTCACGTTTTGCTACCTTTTCTCCTTTCTGATCATGTTGTTGTCTATGGTGAGATTGATTTTACTGTTGATCATCCCTTCCATAGGAAGACGTGTGACCACAGAAAGGCTGATTAGGACAGACTTCAGAGCTTCCCAGCTGACGTTTATCGATTCGTATTTTGTTATTTATCTGCATGATGCTGCAAGAGAAATTATTAACTTCTTGTTGGAACTGACATTTTCATTTCTCGTCCTAAGTTAAACCAAACCGTATACTTTTCATTGGTTTTTATCTTTATGTGTTTTTGCTATTGCCCATCATAACTATCATCTTATTCACTATCGTCAGGACAGTTCTGTCATTTCTTGACATTTTTACAAAGAAGCTAGCAATACCTTATATTTTCCTAAAGGATTCGGGACTCTGTCTCCAAAGGTTTTGTTATCGTAAATCAAGTCTGCTATTCTTATCGTTTTATTTAGTGTTCAGGTTATTTTATCTTTTAAGGATGTTTGATCTAGTTGCTCGTCTTTTTTTCTGATCTTTTTCTCATTCCTGTTCCTGAATCATGTTAGGTTTACTTTTCTTCTCCTGCAAGTTCTTCCAACCATGGATGCTGTTTACGTTGGAGTTGATTTTTTATGAAACCTTCTATTGATCGTCCTTTCCCTAGGAAGACGTTTAACCACAGGAAGTCCGATTAAGATGGCATTTGCAGCTTTCTATGTGAAGTGTTATGGGGTCCTATTTTTGGTATGTCTCCGAATGATATTACTGATTGGCTTCTTGTTTGAATTGACCCCTTCATTCCTTATCGTAAAATTTAAACCAACCCTCATTCTCCTGCCTTGTTTTTTTTTGTTTGTCCTTCTCCCATCCCCAATCTTACGCATTATTTTAATAAGTATCGTTAAGATTGTTTTGTGGCTTCTACACAATCATATAGGAGACCTAGTAATGCCTGAGAGAGAAAGAGAGAGCAATCTTTAGATTAATTCTAGTGTCCGCAAATGTTTCTGACTATCTCATCTCTAAATGTCGACTCTAGTGATCCTGTTATAAATCCACGATAGTATCATTAATAATGACAAGCCTTTTCATGGGTCTTAGAGTTATTCTACATTCTAAAGGTCTTTGCTTGTCTTTTTGCTGGTAGTTTTTCTCTTGATGTTTCTCGTGAAGTTTCTCTTCTTTATTTTCCTTTGAAAACTGACCACTGTCTTGATTCCGTAAGCATCACTGTAACGATGACTGTAACGATGACTGTAACGATGACTGCTAGGATCGTTTCTGCTTTTGACCAGTCTAAGTCTTCTTGTCTGATTCGATCCCTGTTGTCGTTCTCAAATGCTGTGGTCTTGAACATTTTCTATCCTCTGAGAATTTTTCAATTTCTGTTTCAGTCTTGTTCCCTTTCTTGTTGGAAGGGGCGCTCTGTTATCCCTATCTTTAAAATTCTCGTTATTATCGGCCAGGTCCAACTCAGTATCGTTTTTTTAGTCTCCTATATTATTAGCAAAGTTTTTGAAAGATTGAGTTACAGCCAACTTACTCATTTTCTGTGAAAGTCTGTTACTCTTTAGTTATGTTCAATGTACTTTTCGTGATTTGTGTTCAACAGTACTAATTTTAACTGAACTTATCTGTCGACTTATGCATAATGCAGAAGTCGGTAGCGTCATTGCACTTGATATTACGGGCTTATGGTATTTGTTGTAAAGTTCTTAACATCATCGGGTCTTTTCTTTTGCAGTAAAGCTTGCGAGTAACTGTGGATAGTATATAATATTTTTCTTTTCCTGTCAATGTCAGTATAAACAAAAAAGGTTTTACTCTGCATAAGTGATCTTTCTTGAATATCATTCAGAAGATTAACATCTATGCTGACGATAGCACTCTGTCCTTTTCTTGCTCCGCATTCATCGCATAAGCTAATATAGTTGATCTCGGTTAAGTTATGCATTCGGTACGTTTAATCCTGTCAGAACTCAGCTTGTATCATTCAATGATAGACGTGTCCCTGTTCTTCCTGAGATTCCCATGGATTACTCTTTTTTTTTTGTTATTTTGTTTTAAGAGAAGTCTACCCTGAAACTTCTTGACATTTCTTTAGGTTGCATATATTAGATCCATTACTCTTTCTACTTTCCATAAAGTAGTCTTATCTATCGCTCTAAATATTTTCTCACACCTTAGAATATTCTCTATCTTTACAGATCTACTACCATGCCATGTATGTAATACGGTTGTTATATTTGAGCTGGTGAATAAGATGCATGAAATGTATACGTAATTTGATTTGCCTAATTTGTTATATAAATTCTGGGTGTGTGTACAACACGTGTATGTTATATACAGTGTGTTCTGGAGAGGTATCCGAGCAATCAAAGAACACAATAAGCAATCCCAGGAAGGGTGGTCTGTAATCGTGTTACGGAGGTGTGTCTGGGCAATCAAAAGAACACAATGAGAAATCCCGGGATTTAAAACGACCTATATCTATGATGCCTGGAAATGCGTCAATTTTACGTGAATCGGCCAGAAAAGCTAACCGATATTAAATGGGTTAGACCAAAACCAGCAAAAAGTATAATAAACAAAAGCTGGCGAAAATAAGATAAACAGGTTAATCAACAGGAACTATGACCCAGAGAGTTGCAAAACAATAAACAAGCTGGTGAGAAAAAGGTAAACAGGTCAAAATTATATAAATAAAAGAGCAGAGATAAAAGAGACATGAAGCGAAAATACAGGTTGACACAAAGTTCTGCGACCCACCTTCTCCACTAACCTCCACCGCGCTTTGATGTTAGTTATCACTGTTATTTTGAAGTGTACAGTATAAATAAAGAAATCTGTATTAAAAGCAAAAAAAGTCTCTCGTATTCATTTTAACACGAAATACTTTTCGTTTAGACGACCAAGAGAACTTGACGATCACAGCCCGTTCATATATGTAACAAGTGTATATAACGCGCGTATATTTACAAGTGTATTTCATGTTTGTAACGTGTCTATTGAATGTGCGTATATAGCGTGTGTGTACGTAAGGTATTATGATCGTCTAGTGTGTGTGCACCCACATATTTATAAGTTTACTAGTTGGTAGCTCGGCGTTGCCCGGTCGTACAATACGCTTAAGCATGATATTTTAATTCATACAGATTTTGTATCATAGACTCAGTTCTCTATTGAATGTTATGTATTAGGAGGTATAATTTTCCTAGTGGACTAATTTGCAAACAGGAAAAAATGATATTGTCATTTATCAAATTCCGTCTATGTTTGTTTACAATATCATGTCAGCTGATATTTGAGCTGGACAATTCATATCCAAAAAAGTCACTTCTGATAAATGTTTACTTTTAAAATATGCAAATAAAGAAATGGTTTGCGGCGAGTTTAAATAGTACCTCCTCTTTTATCGTAAATTGAACTCATTAATAAAAGATTGAGAAAAGATTATGATAAAATGAAGTGTAGCCGAATGCTTTACCACTGAGCTTAATCTTCAGATGACAATAAATTTGTATTTTAACAACAAATAGTTAGCCGTGATTTTATTATTTCACTTGGCCGGTGTAGCGTAAATTATTCCCCAATAAAATTCATTTTTTTTTTATCTATAACAGAAAAGGACTATTTTTAAGATCGGAGTTTTTCGATTTTCGAACATGATTTGGTGAGGTTTTATTAATTCCAGTGTTGCCAACTAAAATGTAAAAAAAAAATCGCTATATCAGGGAAAAGAAATCTCTAGAAAATCGCTAGATTTTTTAACTTTAACCGTTCGGAATTTTCAAAAAGCTCTAATTCAAAACAAAAAGAAAGTCGAAAAAACATTACATTTTATATCTCTACCTTACATAAAGATATGGATATACAAAATATTTCCTGTTTTCTCACTATCTATTTTAGTAACTGTATTGAATCGGTTGGCTCCTCAAGGTTTTCAAAATTTATCAGAATGTTTTATCTTTTGTTCAGAAAGGGTATATTATGTTTTCCAAGAAACAAATCATAAAATAAAACAGTGTTTAATATAATAAAAACTAAACTGAAATATATTACAAATTAAACATCACAATAATGGCGTAGCTAAATATTTAATATTGCTGAATAAATTCTCCTCAAATATAC
Organism: Euprymna scolopes; assembly: GCF_053919585.1. Taxonomy (NCBI): domain Eukaryota; kingdom Metazoa; phylum Mollusca; class Cephalopoda; order Sepiida; family Sepiolidae; genus Euprymna; species Euprymna scolopes. The sequence continues at coordinate 30,792,700 of NC_136501.1, forward strand.
AAAAATTAATATTTGTAAAATACAAATTATAAAGAATTGCCCCAAACGCAAGCACCGCATTTATACGTGAATTAATTCATAGATTTTAGAACAATTCTGAAGGTGAGATTAGTAACGGTAGGTAAAAAGGAAAGAGATTTATGAATGGGAAAACTAGCATAAGATTAAAATCTTGAGAACATAAATAAAGGGTAAATATTAAGTAGTTTGTTAATTTAAAAAATAAATTATATCTATATTTAAAAGAAGATAAGGACCCTTAGCTATCCCCCTTCAGAAAAGCTTTTTAGACGATTATGTGTTAGTATTCCAAAAGAATATACTAGAATTTTAATTTACGGGCCATTTTCTCATATAAATGTTTATTAAAATGATCCCTCATTTCTAGTACATTCTAACTTTTGGGGACAGAAAACTAATCTTTAATGTCTGCCTAATCCTAAGTGTTACTCGCAAGTTATAAAACCACACTAAGTCATCTTAAAAAAGTGAGATATGCAGAATTTATCTCCCATAGCAAAAAAAATGCTTAACAGTCTTGAATACTTAACTAGAAATAGATTGGAAATAAAGGTGTTAAATTAAATTCAGCAGCACTTTTCCTTACCACCATCATTCACAATCGAAAGAAAAGATTACGATTATAATATTTGCCAATTTTATAGTGTCTGTCCATTTTCGTTTTATGGATATTAATTTTTACTTTCCCAAATAAAATTAACGTTAAAGTAAAATATCTTTCTAATACTACACTTTATTTTTTCTGTCTTTTTTCTGTCTATGGTAAATGAAGAGAAACTCCTTTGAGATTGAAGATTTTAAAAAGTTGCCCCAATCCTGGATGCCTCTTATTGGGTATAGCGAGGTCTTCACTCCATTAAAAACTTAACTTGTGTCTAACTTTGACATCGTAGAAAGGCAAGTCATTTTTTTCTACATGTGGAAAACTTTGTTTCTGTTTTTAATGTTTGCTTAAAAGTAACCTTTGATTCAATCATTCTCGAACTGATTAATTTGTTTGCCCCTCTTACTTCAACTCGTCTGTCCATTGATTAACTTCACGTGTAGATAGAAAACTATCTTTGTTTAACTCTCTTACTACGTGACAAACACTGATAAACTCTTCCCTATATCTCTATATCATAATTTGTTACCTAATCTTTGTCACGTTTTAACATCGTTTATTCGAAAACTAAAATTTCTAAGGTTTTGTTCTAAAATGTCGATTTTATCAAGTTAAATAAATAGAATCTTTTTTTTAAAGCCAAAGACAATTCGGGGAAAGACCGGAATTATGAAAGTAAAGAAAAACAAACAAATGTAGACGGGTGTGCTTGAGTAGAGGAGTGTCTAGCCTTTATTCGTCTATCTTTCCTCGCCTCAGTGTATAATTATTTATAACCAAGTTGCTGGTATGTCCGGTGTGTCCACTTTTGTCTTTTGAAAAAGAGATGTCCCTTTCTCTTGAAATTAACCAAAGTTCCATACCACCCACGGACTTTACACATACCGAACATACCAGCAACTTGGTTATAAATAATTATACATTGAGGTGAGGAAAGATAGACGAATAAAGGCTAGACACTCCTCTACTCAAGCACATCTGTCTACATTTGTTTGTTTTTCTTTCTTTACTTTTATAATTCCGGTCTTTCCCCGCATTGTCTTTGGCTTTAAAAAAAATTATATATATTTATTTACCAATAATGCTTCAAGCAAACTACTACCTACTCTTTTACCAAGTTAATATTTCTGTTACATATTTTAGCTGACAAAATACCTAGATATCGAACACCAATAACCATAAAATTAATCGTCAAGGTATTCTCCTGGCAGTCCGTAATATAAACCCATTTATTCTTCTCAGCAACTCCTCTCACGCAGACGTGATGTTACAAGTTTAATTTTTTTTATATAAATGCTATTATGGAATATATTCTTCAGGATTTTCTTAATTATTCTGTTCTATTCTTTTCATCTCCTTTGAAAAAAAGAAAGCATAATCATTTTATGTTATTATGTAAACGAGTCAAACAAGATGGACAATAAATTCATGTAAAATATAATTATTTAGTCTTAAATTGTGTTTTATATTTGGGAAGTGATACACGATCAGTAGCGGCTCGTGCCTAAGATTAGTGGGGGTGCTGCTGCTGCTTCAAAAATTTTACGTATATCGTGTAAAAGAAACTCGAATATATAAATAAATATTTAATCAAATAATAAACGAACATTCAAATAAATATGCAAATATATTACAAAGACAAATAATCAATCAGAAATGGATAAACTTTTTTATTAAAAATATTTTTTAATTGTGTACACTTTACTACACATTTATTCCTTTTAAACTTTTCAGATTAAATAAAAGTTTGCGTGTTTTTTGTTGTTGTTTTTTATTGTTTTTTGTTGTTGTTTTTGTTGTTGTTTTTGTTGTTGTTGTTGTTGTTTTTTGTTGTTTTGTTCTTGTTGTTTGTTGTTGTTGTTTTTTTTTTGTTATTGTTGTTTTTGTTGTTTTTTTTGCAAATAAACGAAAAACATTTTTAAAAATACATTTTATTTACAATTTTTAATAAATTATTTTTTTTTATAAAAACGAAAATAAAAACTTTGAAATGTACTTGCCTCCGCACGAGAGTTTATTTAGGAGTTTACTATTTGAAAATAGCGTTTTATTTAATAACAGTTTTATTTACAAAATTTATTTTTAAAAATGTATTTATAAAGAAACGTATTTGTGAATAAAATACAAAATAAAGAAGTATACATTTTTTATATAGTGAGAAAACAAACAAAAATATTTAAAGATACAAAATTTTATTTACAAATCGTTTGACAACTTGCTTTTTATATAAAAAGAACAAACAAACTTGGCTACTGACCTTCCCATGCCGGTAAAGATCGATATAAAGTGGAGATGTATTATAAGAAAATAGGGTGTCATATGTAAGCATTATATTTTATTTATATTTTTAATGTAGCTTACTCCCCAAAGAACAAAAAATTAAATTGTCTCAGTCCAAAAGTATTTCTAATTACTTTTTGATGCGTGTTATCTTCCCCTATCTACTAACAAATTCAATGTAAAGTTTAAAAATGCTTAATTATAAAAACTATTGTTTGTTTTTTTTTACTTACAAACACATTTTAATTAAAAAAAAAACTTGTGTAAAAAAAAAACATTTTTCAAAGTGTAAAACTTCTAACATCGTCCTCGTTGGAGGCAAATAAATGCTAATGTTTTTTTTAATATCTAAAGTTAAAAAGATTTCTAACTAAAATGTATTTTCAACATAAAATGTTTCTTCGCTTGTTTGCTTCTAGGAAAAAATGTAAACAGTTTTTTTTATTTAGTTGTTGCAAAATAAATAGAATTTAAAACTACTTAAAACAAACAAACAAAAAGGCAGGTAGATGGAAAAATAACTTTTATTTTTATGGTAAGATTTGTTTATTGTATATTTGATTTTTACCCTTAGTCGCGTGTTAGCTTCACTGCTAAATCACCGAATACTTTTAATTAAAAAAACATATTACATATTTCCGTCTGCTATCGAATTAAATCTAAAAGGTTGCGTATTTTAAAAAAAGGCACAATATTTTATGTACAAGAACACGTTATATGCACATTTTAATAATAATAATAAATTGTAAAAACGCCTCTTTTTTCAATAACAAAAGTTTATCATATCTATAAGCACAGGCGTACACGCTAAGCAAACAGCGAATTTCATGAGCGTCTGAGACGCGGATCTGCGAGAAGCGACAGTTTCTCAGCGGCCATTATCGTCTGTCTAAAGCTCGCATGCGCACAAGAGAATTGCATTAAGAAAGTGTAACTGTGAATTTCATAGCTCCAAGCAAGTTGTATTTTTATTTTTATATGAATTTGGAAATACCGGCATAAAACTTAATGATTTTCTAATTTTCTTGAAAAAGATGTCTGCCTCAACAGAAAAATGTTCAACAGAATGTTAAACTGGAAAATTATTTTACCGAAGACTATTAATATTAAACTTTAAAAAAGGAAGATACTAGAAATATTTATAAATTTTCTCATTATAAAAAAACGATTATTATATTGATTATAATGTTTTGACAGGAGAAATAAAATGAATTGCATATAAAACATTAGAAGAAAAATTCTTAATCATCCAATTATATCAATAAATATTGTCAAATTTTGTAAATAAATTTTGTAAAAAATGATTATTTATTAAATTGATTTTAATTTTTTGTAAACATAGAAATAAATTAAATAATAATAAAAAACGTATTATTTTTAATTTTATTATTAATATTGTGTAGAAATAACTTGGGGTGCTGCAGTCCCACAACTCCATACACGAGCCGCCGCTGTGCACGATATACCATTAGCGTATTGAGCGATGCTCTTTGTGTAAACAAATAGAGCTTAAGGATTCGGACGATGTCAAAACATCGTTAATTCACTACCTGCACAGCTGCTGCCGTTTGGCATAATGGTGAGAAGCCTTGATTGTTGTACGGACGGTAGGGTTTCGATCCTGGCTTGAGGTACGTGCCTGTCTAGCCGCACTGATGAGCTGTGATACAGCGAAACAGTAATGTATGTCCATGACTATATATATATATATATGTATATATATATATATATATATATATATATATATATATATATATATATAAAGAGACTTTGTTTTTCTGTGTGAGTTCGTCCCCTATGAACTCGAAAACGGCTGGGCCGACTTTTAAGAAATGCCTTACGAAGGTACTTTATATGCCTGACAGTGCTCTTAGATATGTTTGTATCGGAATGTCTCCGATAAGTATCGATTATCGATAATCTTAATAATCTTAGGAAATAAGAAACACGAGATTTTGACCATTGCTTTTGTCTCACATATTCCTGGATGTAACCTATTTATGACTTCATGGTAAATACACACTTAAAATGCAACGCAGAGTTCTTATGAAATGTATTTGTTTCGTAAAATACAGCTATTGCATTGAAAGTTAACAATATTGTTAATTATATAATGAGAAACAATTCTAACACATGTCCAACAAAATAATACCGAGTAAATGTCACGTAACCAGCAATGCTTAATAAAATCGACAAGATGCTAATCAGATGTGACCAAGAGCATCACCATTTTGTTAATTATCATCTTCGTTGTCTTTGCATTCGCCTGTTCCCGTGCCAAAGATTGTCAGTTTGAAATGTCGATAATAGTTTGAGAAATACTGCAGCTTATGAATTTTAATGACATTATTACTTTTTTCACCTGAGGAATAATTAAGACTTCGTTAAAGTGAGTACTAAACAAGACAATAAAAGATAGTCTTTATACTTCTGTAGAATTTCCATGTTGACACGTGAAAAGGCTATTTAAAAATGTTAGGTTTCATGTGTTACATAGGCAAGGAGTAAATACAGTCAGTAACCACTGTTTGAGAGGTAAGTTTTAGTGACACCTCAAGAGCTATAAGCAACTCCAGAACAGAAGTCAACGAAACTACGTTACTGCCGAGCGGAGATTTTATGTTTAAAGGGGAAAAGATGTGTCCGGGTTTCCGATCATAATTAGGGGAGGGGCGGTTATGCATAATGTAACTAGGTGAGATGAATAATCTATATATATATATATATATATATATATATATATATATATATATTTCTGTCTGTATATATATATATATATCACTACTTCCTCTCTCTCTCCCTCTCTCTCTCTCTCTCTCTCTCTCTCTCTCTCTCTCTCTCTCTCTCTTACCGGTACCGAAGTTACCTCTTCCTATAATGTTTTTTTACTTCTCTTCTCTTTGTGCTCAACCATTGTTTTATAAAAATCAGCGCTTGAATAGTTTTATAATAGGCTAGCAGGCCGCCCGGTGTTTTCCGGTCGTATAATGCGCTTAAATATAATATTTTATTAAAGAAAACATTAAGAAATTTACGTGCGGGTGTTGGACCTACAGACAACATCATACAAAAACAATGCACGCTATCAATTTATCCTCAGTAGAATTTTTACGGCCCGTTGTTCTATCATTATTGCTAAGAAAAAACATGGAAAAATGGTTTTACCGATGACAGATAAATTAAAATAATGGTTTCTAATATCGATTATCGGTAATTATCGGGGGTATTCTGAGACAAAACTTAAGTAATATCACTCCCAGACTTATGCACTAAAGCTCTGTAAATTTTGGAGAAAATTTTTTCATCCGTTTCGGAGTCTATAAGGAACGAATTCACACGCATATAGACAGAGTTGCATGTATATATAATTATAGATAATAGATAAAGAGGGCTTGCCTTTCCGAAAACAACATGTGTGTATAACGGTTTATACACGCGTTTGTAAGTGATTATCAAATATATTGATCGATATGTTTACCGACAAGCGAGTAGTTAATTATGGAGCTTTGTGATTTTTTTTACTATGCTTATTCAGGTCCAAACACCATTTGATAATAAGGATTAATGAGTGTGACGTAGCCGGTAAGGCAGCAACGTCAGGATCGGCTGTGGTGGAAATTGGTCAGAATTTGATTATTTTAGATGGTTTGTTTAGTTTAGACTTTAAAACAACCATTCAACTGGTAGGCAGCCCAGCTCCACAGACAAGCAGTCCAAAAAAGGAAATTTTACTCGTGTTTTTTTTTTTTTTTTAGTTTAAGGCAGAGATAAAGAGATGGGGAAATTGTTGACAATTGTTATTGATAGACGAGTGTTTAATGTGAATTCTATAAGGATATATATGGAAGCTCATACGAGAACCTGTCATAAGATTAACATTAGAGACTGGATAGGTCTGTAAAGCCAATTTTACTAAAAAGAGATAGTAAAGAGGAGTAAATGATATCACCTACTAGATTTTGAAGTCAAGTGTTACGTTGTCAAATCAGAAAAAAAAGGTGCTCCCTAGATGTGACAACAGTATACTCTCATATAGGTAAAGTATTGCGTTGGCAATGGCATGCTTTCTGGGGCGGAAGAATGATGCAACTGAAAACCATGTCTCAAAATAAATCATGGCACTTTGATAAAATATTGTTGAAAGTCTGGTAGATTTTTTTTTTTTCAAACTACCGATAAACACAACCCTCTAGAAAGATTCTTTAACAAGTATAAATATAAATGTTCATGATTTTCGTTTTTAGCAAATCATGGATCACATCTGCTAGTATTATAACGTTGCCCGGATCACATCTGCTAGTATTGTAGCGTTGTGGGTTCAGTCGCAAAGTAAACAAAGAAAGAAAATAATTTTAACTCGCTTTTTCCTTGTAACAACGGCATTTATTTCCTCATTGATATCGCCGTCACGTAACTCATATGATCTCGAACGTTCTCCACGTCTCTTACGTGATCTCGAACGTTATTTTGTTTTGTGCCCCACGATTCTCCCGTTTTCGCCATCTTTCTCCTTTTATGTTTTTTTTTCTTTTTCGGTGATGGCATTTCACATGCATTTGCAATGTGCTATTTTACACTATTATTTCTATAGAATAATCTGTGCATTATGTAGAATATTGAAGCAGAATCTATAAGACTGACCGTGTATTTTGTACTGATTTTAACAGCTCATGTTCGACACGTTAGAACATATCAGATTATAGTTGTAATATGCGAGGGGCGTTCTAAAAGTAATATCTGCTATTTTTTATCTCGCTCGAATGGATCAAAAAATGTTAGGCACCCGTGACCTGAACGTTTTATTCCCCTATTGTAGATATTTATGGTGTTAGACTCTAAAAAAACTCTTGTCTTTGACGTGGGTCAGCAGCAGAAATGCGTCATTGAATTGCTGGCAAAAGTGCATTGATAATGGTAGTGATCATGTACAAAAATAAATTCTTGAGCACAAAAGATGTCTCGTTTTAACGGTACCTATCCCGTATCCGTAACTTTTTAATTTTCAGTTAAAAAATAGGAGACTTTACAATCGGAACGACTCCCGTACTTAGATCTCCGACTACAACATATTTAACACAATCTACTGAGAAAATACATTATAAATATTTACTTTGTGTTCATTTTTAATAATATTTTACGCACTTGATGTTTTTTTTTCATCTCTCTAAAAACCAAAAGACCAATTTTCAACAGCAAATAAGTTATGTGACGTTTATAGTAAAGATGTGCTTGGCTGAGATAAATCATGAGCATGTTTTGCAAAGTTCAGAGCTGGAAATTTTAGTTTAAATAGTGAAAAGCGGTCAGGCAAAACACTTGCTAAATGCTGCGAAAAAAGCAAGCATTTATTTCATCCAATGCAAAAGTTTCCATGCTTTAGAAGTGGCATTTTAAACGACTTTAATTCATTTTATGCACATTCTTAATACTTGGACATGTCATCTTGTAACATATTAGCGGCCCTACAATTAGCTATTTTGGCTATGTAGTTTGTATAGCTAAGTCAAAGAGAAACAAATCAAATATTTGAAACAAATAATAAAATGGTAGAGACAAATAGTTTGAGTTAATGGAAAATATACAATAAACAACCGTAACAGGAAGGGAAACGTAAACTAATGGTCATCTGTCTAAATTAAGAAAGTACGATAACAAAATAGGCCAGAACAATAACGGAAATTGGTTTTGCTTCCATGGCTCAGAGGGACGGCGAAATCAAGTTTAAGGACAAAGAAATATTTTTATTATATGTAGTTAACGACTGAATCAAACAGGATTTGTTTTAACTACCGAGAAATTCGCCTGGCAATAGATCGTCGTTTTACGTCTCAGTAGCTAATAAATTAAATAACAGGGACATACTCTAACATGATCCAAATATTTATACACACACTTGTTTTTTATTTTCTCTATTGAGCTCATATTTCTAATTCTTCTATTTTATATACGAAAAATGACATCTGTGTGTATATAATATATATTACTAGGACAGTAGAGTCCTTAAAACTATTTTCGTTGGCTAAAAAAAGCTGTAAAAGGGCAAACGACCTTAACGAATCGTTTTTTTTTAATATATTAATTTTTTTTAAAGTACCAATAATGTCTAAATACACTTTTTTAATGTGTTGAATTTCAGGTTTGTTTTCTCACACAATGAATATTCATTTGAAAAATGAATTTTGTTTCTTAAAATTAAAATATTTTTAAGATATTCAATAAGTTTTTCTCTTAACCAAATATTTTACAGAATGAAAATGTCAGTGATGTTTTCTACTTCTGTGAACAAAATAACATTCATGGGAACTTGTTTGAATGTTCTGTTAACATATCAATTTCTATAACGCAACGATAGACTAATTTATACATATGTACATATAAATAAATAGTTGTGTGTATATATATATATATATGCATATGCAAATAAATTTGCATACATATATATGCATATATATAAATATATATATATTTATTCATATATATATATATATATATATGCCGGCTTTTTCTCCTCTTCTGATAAGCAGAATTTAGTGACGAAATGCAAAACTTAAAGGGTGTCTTTTCTACATTCCTTTTCTTTAATTGTTATTGGCCCGACAATCTAATAAAGATTCAATTTAACTTTACTCTTTATCATTTTATATATATAATATATATATATATATATATATATATATATATATATATATATATATATATATATATATAAGGACAATAGGAATGGTAAATGAATTCACAAAAACTATATATTGGTAAATATAGATTGGTTCATTTATTCAATAAAGAAATACAAACAATTACTTGATGGATAGAAGCGACGCTTTATGCCAAGGCATTTCGAAGCCTAATGCTTCTCATCAGAAGAGTAGAGAAGATACTAGGTAACATAGTGGGGATGCGGCGTCTAACGTGAGATTCATTAGAAACGCAATAGATCAATTAAAATTATAGATGATGTTGGGGAGTTTTATCGAATTCTAAATAAAGGAGGAGCGTATTATATTGAGTGTAATGTACAAAGGTGTATAGGGTCTTTATCATAGTCCTAAATGTATGAAGTATATGTTTTAAGGCTTAAGGAGAGGTATAGTGTTGATGGGTGGTAATTCTATTTAATCGGTGTGTAAGATGTCTATTATCTATGCAGGGACATTTTATTGACAGAAGCAGCCGAGACGGCAACAGCACTATGAAGTGGTGTATAATTTAGGGAAGGGTATTATGGTGATGATTTTAGTCGAAACAGCGAATGGGTATATTCTAAGCAGGGTTGAACAAAAGAGATCAGATGGGGGTCCTGTTCCAGGGTTTTAATTTAGTGAGGCGGGGGAGGGTTCGGAAGTGAGTTAAAGGAGCAAGTTATGGGGTGGGTCTGGGTGGGTAGTTGTAAGGCTTTAATAATAAATTTCAGAATGCTAATATGTATTAGATAATATGTGGCAATAGTTCTAGGGTTTCATTGTTATTAGATATACAGGGAGGGGGTTGGTGTATACAGCAGAAGTATAAGGATAGTGTAGAAAAGTTTTTGGAGGTGGATAAAAGGATAAAAGAAAATTTAGGATGTGGATGATTGGAGTGGTCGGATAATAGGGAGAAATGTACTATTAACAATAATAATAATAACAATAATAATAATAATAATAATAATAATAATAATAAACATTTTATTCATAGTTTCTCAGACAATTATCTTTAACCAAATATAATCCGGCAAAATTTAACACTTAACGCCGCCTAACGCCCCAATTAGCAATTAGAACAAGTTATACCAAGAATATGCCCTCATCAATTTAAAGCCAAAGCTTAATGGACAGTTACTTAGAACTCCCTCCTCCCCCGGGCCTCAAACCTCAAACCAAAAATAAGAACCCTTAAATATCCCCCGTCCCTTCTACTTGTTACCCTGCCACAAATCGAACTAATTCAAACTCCTCCTTAATATAAAATTAACACATATAAGCTTATGCAATTAAAATAATACTAATGTAATACGTAATGTACTTGCAATAACCCTTATCCCTGAGTGGCTTCCGGGCCTTGATAAGTGGTGATCACTGTGTAAAAAAAAAAAGCCCATTCAATCCAAAAATAATTATATTTAAATTTACTAAAAATCCTTTACGATAAGGGCAACCGACCTCCATTCCCTCAAAATCGCCCCCCCCCCTCGTCAGACACACCCACATATTCCCATCTCCCATCTAAATCTCATGACTGTCAGTTAAGGTCGATCTAACACCTCCCACACGCCTGCATAGAGTATTCTTTCTACATCCTCCCACCCAGTTATTTTGTCGCTACTACTAACTTACTCTGACCATCATTCGAATTGAAACGAGCTGAATGCGCTCACTTCTCTCTACTTCGACACAGTTATTGAACCCGGCCCGATTCTGCTGCTCCATACGCAAAAGACGAATAAGGATTACATTTTATCGACACTAAATTGGGAACATCCACGGAACCATATAACAAAGAATATACGAGACAAACGCGGAAATTCCAACACCACCCTTGAAGATAACTAAGTGCAAACTCCTCATCATTTATTTTTTATAGAGCAGAGGTAATGTCTCCTTCCTCCACATCTCTCTACGAGTAATAACACAACTCACCGAAACGCCACACAGGAAGAATCCTTGCCTCGCTTATACATATATATATATATATATATATATATATATATATAGAATACATATTGTCTCGTTGAGCATATATGTATTCTGTTGTTTATACTTTGTTTGTTAATAAATAACATAGATCACTGGTCCTTGCAGTCTGGAAATTCAGGATTATATTGTTGACTTTTGCAGACATTTTCCTGTCATGAAGATTTGTATCCTCGGGGTATTCTCTACCGAGCTCTCCAGTTTGCTGACTCATCTATATATATATATATATATATATATATATATATATATATATATATATATATATATTATTCCTTTGTGTCTCATTCTTGTATTCATGCACCTAAGTTATCCAGCTCTGCCACCATTTTACTAAATTTTCAATTTAGTTATTAATTTCTTTATTTTTATTATTTTATTTTTCTTTTCTTATTTTTTTCCTTTTCTCTTTCTTTTTAATTTACTCTTCATCCTTTTTCTCTTAATTTTATTTCATGTGTTATTCTTGCCCTTATCTTTATCTTTATCCCTTAATTTTATTTACCTTTCCGCTATTATCATTATTATTTTATTATTATTATTATTATTATCATTATTATTATTATTATTATTATTATTATTATTATTGTTATTTTTATTACTACTGTCATTGTTATTATTATTATTAATAATAGTACATTTCCCCCTTCACTCCTATCATCCCACCACTCCAATCATCGACATGCTAAATTTTCTTTTGTCCTTTTATCCACCTCCAAAACCTTTGCTACCCTCTCCTTATACCACTGCTGTATACCCCAAGCCATCCCTGTATATCTAATAACAATGAAACCCTAGAACTATTGCTACATATTATCTAATATATATTGGTATTTTGAAATTTATTATTATAGCCTTACAACTACCCTTCCAGACCAACCCCATAACTTGCTCCTTTAACTCACTTCCGACCCCTCCCTCTCCTCACTAAATTAAAACCCTGGAAAAGGTCGCCCCATATAATCCCTTTTTTTCATCCCTGCTTAGAATACACCCATTCGCCCTATCACCTTAAATCATCACCATGATACCCTCCCTAAATTATACATCACTTCATAGTGCGGTTGTCGTCTCGGTTGCACCTGTCAATAAAATACCCCTGCATAGATAATAGACATCTTACGTGCAGATTAAATAGAATTACCACCCATCCACACTATACCTCACCTTAACACATACTACATACGTTTAAGGCTATGATAAAGACTCTAAAAACCTTTGTACATTACACTCTATATAATACGATTTTCCTTTATTTAGAATTCGATAAAACTTCCCCCAACATCATCTATAATTTTAATTGATCTATTGCGTTTCTAATGAATCCCAAGTTGGACGCCGTATCCCCAATATGTTACCTAGTATCTTCTCTACTCTTCTGATGAGAAGCATTAGGCTTTGAAATGACTTGGCATAACGAGTCCCTTCTATCCCCAACTAATTCTTTGTACTTCCTTATTAAATAAATGAACCAATATATATTCACCAATATATAGTTTTTGTGAATTCATTTACCATTCCTATTGTTCTCCTATATAAGCTCCAATGATACTTGTTGAGCTTTATATTGTCCCGATAAGTCTCCTCTTACAGAATTGAGCTCACTGTTTTCTTCTAATGCACTAATATATATATATATATATATATATATATATATATATATATATATATATATATATATATATAGTTTGGCGAGGGGGTGCCTAGAGATTAGATGCAAAGTATAATACATCTACGTACTTTTTCATTAATTTATAGATTTTTGTATTACTACTCTACATATGCACAATGAACGAATATTTTAAAAGTGTCAATTTACTCTCTATACAAGTGCACGTTTTTACGTGTTTGTTTACAGCTACCTCTACCCCCCTCCCAAAAAAAAAACAGTACGCCTCGAATAACTCATCCGCGCTGATCGGTGGATACCAGTGAATGAAATGCGTGTAGACTTGAATGTGGGTGTCAGTGCACTGCAAACGATGTCATTCTCAGGATACAGCGAAGTATTTCTAAGTTAGAAAGTCTTTCTAAGTTAGAAAGTCTTTATAAGTTAGAAATGCCGTCGCATGACCAAAAAGACCATGCACTAGTTTGTTTGTCTGTTAGGGATTGTTCAACTAATGCATGGGCGTCCGGAATGTGCATTTAAACTCACATCTCTGTGGCTATTCTGAAATCGACGAAATCGTTTCCTAAATATGCTGATATTGATTGCATCGACTTCGTAAACTTTCGACAGACATCGGTGAATATTGATCGGCTCAATTTTATTCTGTATAGAACAATTCAATGACGCACTTCTACCTCTGACGTACGTCCATAACAGAGGTCACTCTCTTAAAGTCTTGCACTGCAACAGTCTCCAACAGACGGATAACACTTTCAGATCATGAATATATCAGTCATTCATTATAACAATGCAATTTACATTCGGTCGGAAAAAAATACTAAGCATTACTGTCGGAATGTGGCTCGAGTATGATGATGATAATAATAATAATAATAATAATAATAATAATAATATATATATATATATATATATATATATATATATATATATATATATATATATATATACAAAGAATATACGAGAGAGAGAGGGGAAGTCATTGTTTACTCAATTGATTTTAATACTGAAAGCGGGCGGTTAAACATTTCTATTCCAGCATTATTTCTAGATATACTATTTATTCTAACCCTAACTCTGTATCCAAGGAGTAAAGTCATTTGCATATAGCATTAAAGAAAATTCATTTTAATAACCAGTTCCATTTTATTAATCGTTTGTTGTTATAGGTGTGTTTTCATTGTTCTATTTAGAAATTTGTTTAAAGTTGATTTTATATAGTTTCATTTTAATTTTGTTTATATTTAATTTAATTTATTTCAAGTTTTTATTAGCCTACACCAGTTTAATTATTAAGCTGTAAGAGTAATTTCCATTTTAATATTAATACCGAAAAATGTATGCAATTTACGCTTCCATAAATTTAACATGTGATTTACTGCTAGAAAAATCGTGAGAAGTTATAGTCTTCGTTGTATCCTTAATAATATGCGACTAAACTCTTCGCCCGTTTATATTTTTATATTTGTCAACGCCGGCGATTTACATCTAGTATATATATATATATATATATATATATATATATATATATATATATATATATATATATATATATATGTATTTATGTATGTATATGTATACGGTTGTGCGAATGTCTACTGATTAAACGGTATTTATATCTTCTGCATATTAAATGTAAAATATTTCTCGTTTCTATATTGCAACTTCTTTCTTGCAAAGAATGTATTTGCTGAATGCAATCTTTTTTTCTCCCTTCCAAGTGTCAAGATGGCGTCAGATAATATTTCTCTCTGCAATCCCAGCAGACAGGTCATTCGACAAGGCATTAATCTTTCATTGCACGCAGTCAAAGTGTCAGACCAGTTGAAAGGCACATGGCTGGCACGTCTTAACCAACTGACATCTTCATGTCACTCAAAAGAGGGACAGAGAGTTGCCAGCAGTTTTCATGCCCGTTTGTCCTTGCCAACATGATATAAATTACTCCAGGTCCGTATCCTGTTTGAAATCAATACTGTAAATAGAACTACAGACGGCCAAGGTCCGGATACAGCGAGTGTCTTGGTCAGTTTAAAAGTTCACATAACAATTACAAATATTAATGAACTAAATATGTCGTAGACAAACGGCGCCCTCTAGCGTGTTGAATATAACGCTTATTTTATAATTAAAATATCATTTACTAAAATTATGTTTATCTAATTTCAGTCGGTTTGTAAACATGAGCATATAAAACGTTGTTATTATATCTGTATGTGTTCAACTAAACTTCAATTTATGCCTCTTCTTGTTATAAATCGCAAGCAGTACTTGTCGAACTACAACAACGGTGAACAATATTTTTTACTCTTTTCCAGTGCTTGAAACTAAACGAACATTCCATGAGCAAAGTTTCTTTCATATAACTGTTCCACTTGTGGATCCAATACCGCGGTACTGCTTTCTAGCATTCTCATTTTTTAATCTACTCTAAATACTTTCTTGTTGAGTCGTCTTCGTAAATAATCAAATCTTACCATTTTTATTTTTAATTTTCTTCCTTTGAAGATTGTAACGTTGAGTATCGGGTAGCCAAACCAGCTGCTAACATTGCCCTGTTTTTTTTTTAATTTAAACCAGCCGAGATCTCTTTTTAGTATCCTCGTTGTTCTCTTAAGTGCAATTATCTTGATTTCTTTTGCACTTGGTCTACCAGGAATATTAGTTAGGAAGGACTTCAGGTTCTTCTTCATAAGCCCTGTTGCACCTATAATAACTGGTATAATTGATATCTCCCTAAGATTCGATTTTTTGTTTTCATATCATACATGAGACTTGATATTTGGTTTGTTTCTTTCTTTTCATTATTACCAATCAACATTGTGTTGTCTCAGTCTACTCGATATTAATTAACACTTATCACTGCGTGTCCTTTGAGCATTTAAAATGGTGTGATTCTAGGAAAATAAATAAAAATAATTATCTGATGACATTAAAAAAAATTTGTTCTTATTTTTTTATGTTCCGACTTTATATTGCGCCGAGTTGTTTTTTGCTTTAAATTATGTACGAACAATCTAAAAGCCAGAATATTTACCTCGGAAACATTGCTTTGCTATTTCCACACATTTAGTCCGAACCAGTTGTGTCATCGTCGTCTATTCCTTCGATTTATTGCAGCAATCCAACTCATTTAAATAGATGACTTGTGATTACGAGTAAGACCTGAAGACTTACCTTAGAGGAATGCATATATACATATATATATATATGTATATATATGTATATATATGTATATATATATATGTATATATATATATATATATATATATATATATACATATATACACATTAGTAACGACCTCGTATCACAGTCACCTTTCTAGGGAAGCAAATAATCTCATAATACTATAAAACAGTACACACATTCTCAAACCAATAAAAGAAAACACACACACACACACACACACACCCTACCCTAAAGGAAAAGGGAAAAAACACAAGGAGAAAGAGAGAGTGAGAGAGAGAGAGAAACACACGAGAATGACCACAGCCGAGGTCAGCGGCCTCGACAATCCCAATAAAAGAGTAATAAAAATCGAACATGCCAATGAATAATAGACACTTTCACGCCTCCACCCCTTGGAAACACTTCAAATGAACTACGAAAATGCCATTTTTACATCTCCAACACATTTGAAAATAATTTCTGACGAGGACGCTTCACAGAACGTCTGAAACGCGTAAAAACGATTTCAATGATTTAAAAACATTATTACAATGATCCAAACATAATTCTCAATAAAAAAAAACAAGACACGGAATAATAAAATAATGTTAAAAAATACACATTGTTGGTGACTACCCCCGTATTTAAATATATATATATATATATATATATATATATATATATATATATATATATATATATATATATATAGCACCGTGTATATTTGTGTGCGTATATGTGTATTGGGGTGGAGAGGGCTCCCGTAAGCCGTGGTGAAGGCAGCCTTTCTAGGAGAAGCAAATCTCTGATTTAAAAAACCATAAAGCGGAATACCATTACCCGCATTAAGCTGGTCTGCAGTTTAATTTGTTGCTGGCTATCTTGCTCTTGCTTGTTGCTGGATCTCAACATTTTGAACCGAGAGAGAGAGACGTAGCTGTCGTACAAAGCTAAGACTCTGTAACATCATATTTGTATAGATACTCCCTCATTTGGGCTCATGGATTTTAAATGTCTGGGGGAGTGGCACTCGTCTGACAAGACGTTGCAATCATATATATATATATATATATATATATATATATATATATATATATATATATATATATATATATATATACAGCGTGGAACGATAAAATTGTCGCCCTAAAGAAAACAACACTACTGCTTTATTTTAAAACTGTTATTTAAAAAATCAATTCAGGTAACTTGATTATGTAGTAGAACTGACATCTATTCAACATCTATTCAATACACACGCCTTCAGTCTCAATCACCGCCTTGATACGTGTCCGGAACTGGGAGTATGCCTTTTCCACAAGCGCCGACAGGAACTCGGCGAATACTCAGGCTGGCTTTGATTTTGTGGGAGGGAATGTTTGCGTTCTCGACGCATGACCAAACGAAGTAGTCCAGAGGAGTGTAGGGTGCACTGAGAGACGGGTACAGAGTCGTAGCACTTCTTTTGAAGTCAATCCTGGGTATTTTTGGACTTGTTTGCCTGCGCCGACTCCTATTGCCACACCCAGAATCTACCCCACAACTAACATGTAAATGGAAGAAAATGAAGTGCCTATGAATTCCTTTTTCGACGTGCTTTCAAACAACGTATTCAACAATACGAAAATCGAATTTGCTCAACTTCCTACTTCTAACTACTTTACGTACATATAATTATAAATAGTAAAAATAAATTAAAGAAAATAAATTGTAAATTCAGTAATTTGTTGCTATTTAGAAATGCTTAATCTTCTCTCTCCTTATTGCATGTTAACAAATGTTCAAATTACTATTTTTTAAATTTTTTAAATAAAGTTTAACCGGACAACAAACTCGACAACATTAACTGACATTTTATTCCTATAAATAAATTTCGGCATCACTAACATCTCTTTAGTACCTGAACTGAGATTTTTCACCAGTAGGCGCTGAACAACTGGCGGTTTGTATTAAAATAATGGTGCAGCAATCTCTAATGGTAACACCTCGCATCACAATGTAACGCCTGGTAAGATAAGATGGCGCTCTCTAGTATAACGGGGATTTTTAAAATTCATGTATGTGCATTTGCATCGGTTCAAAAAATCATTTACTATGGAGTTGGCCCCATCGCTCTATTTGATTATATTGGAAACGTGGTATCACCTGCGAATCTGTTTATCTATCGTCTGCCAAATTAAACGATTTATCAGTGGCTTCTTAATTAATTGCTTGAATTAATGTTTGAACGTAACGTGTTTATTGGTTGCGTTTATTTTATACGCTAAGTGTCCGCTGTCTTCTAAGGCGTTACTTGCTAACGTTCTGAACATTTCCGTACGCTTCAAATTCATATCTGATGCGATCAATGTTGAGTACAAGCGGTTTCTTGTGAAACTTTGTATTTTTTAGTATTATTCCGAATACTGTACTCATTTTGAGTGTTATTCGCTCAATGTTTCGGCCGATGTAACTTCCAATCTCCTCCAGGTGTATATTGTCAAACTCGGGAATCTTTCTGTTGAACTTCAGAATACGAAAAACACTCCAAATTAGAACAGTGGTCCGATTAATTTAAAAAAATCCAAATTATCAATGCTCATTTCCAAAACTCGGAAACATAATATATTTCGAAACAGTCTGTTACCTTATCTTCATATTTCATTACATTTCGTGATTCCAGTAGCATTTTGTTATATTTTTTCTTCAAACTAGAGCTACGCGTTGGCCAGAGTAAAAGGCTGGTTGCTTGTTAAATAGAAAAATAAACAATGCACTAGTAATTATCCGTAAAAAATGAAATGCATCTTTTTGGATCCCTCTTATTTACATAAAGCTTAGGCCACGACCGACAATTTACCAATAATAAGATAAAGATAAATAATAAAAAAAACACAGGCAACAACAATAACAACAACAATAATCATAATAATGATAATGATAATAATAATAATAATAATTATTATTATTATTATTATTATTATTATCATTATTATTATTATTATTATTATTATTATTATTATTATTTCGCTTATCGACGTCTTTCTGGAAAGAGATGGGATTCATTTCCAGAGGATTTCCCTTAATCCCGGCTTCAAACCAGGCGCTTCAAAGATCAAGGGTTTTCCTAAGGGTGTTGATGGTACCTACAATTGCAGAGGTCTGAAGGCCGTCTAAAACATCGGGAATTTGTAGTTTTTTCACTTGTCCTTCCAGACGACTTGATACTACTCCTAGTGTACCAACTACGACCGGGATTATTTGTGTTTTAACCCTGTGTGTACACCTTATCTCCAAGGCCAATGGAACATTATTGCCCCACTTCTAATTTTCTTTCTCTTTCACATTCCTGTCCCAGGGTACAGAAAAGTCTACAATCTGCCAGTTTTTTTAGACTTTGTCAATGACGACCAAATTCGGACGATTATGTTCCAATTGCTTGGTGGTTATGACACTTTTGTCCCACCATACCTCTACCTTGCTATCCTCACTTGTTCTCACTTCATAGAGCACCTCCTCAAACCATTTTGCAGCACACTTCACCCCAACCTTCTTACACACCTCCCAATATATCCGGAGTCCCATGCGATCGTGTCTTTTGCAGTACTCTCTCTGGGCCAGTCCACTACACCCTTCTGCAAGGTGCGCAAGTGACTCTGAGTTTTTACCGCAAATCCGGCATTCTGCAGCAACTTCCTCTTTTAATAATAATAATAATAATAATAATAATAATAATAATAATAATAATATAAATAAATAAATTAAATTAAATAAATAAATAAAATAAAAAAATTAAAAAAAAACAACAGATAAACCCATCCAACCAAGAAGACCGGGTGTCGTAATAATTAACAAGAAAGAAAAGCCCTGCCAAATCGTAGACTTTGCTGTTCCAGCTGATCACAGGATAAATATCAAAGAAAAAGAAAAACAGAGCAAATACACGGGGCTAGCCAGGGAGCTGAAAGAGATATTGATGATATAAAAATCAAGATAGTACATATAATAGTAGGAACACGAGGAACAATTCCGAAAATCTTTGAGAAAGAATGTGAGAAATAGGAATTAGAGAAATGACTGGAAAGATAAAACGAATAACAATAATGAAAACGGTAGAAATATTAAGGAAACCTCCTGAATACGGAAACTAATACACATGAGTTACATGCGCGGGCTAGACGAGCTACTGCAGTGATAAAACATGAAGGATAGTCACATGGAACCAAGAACATTGATGCATGTTCATAAGTTCTCTATCCCGTCCTCCATCCCCTACCATTACCCAATCATCCCCCTCAAAAAAAGAATGGTGATAAATAGTCGTGAAGGGTCAAGGAGAATGGAAAGACCGAGGAGAGAGCACTGATCAGACCCCCACTGGACAAGTGTGAAGAGAACTGGACCTTGGACAGGCTTATTGCTACTCAAATTCTAGTGGAGACCAATGGCCGCGGCTAGCGGCTGTTGCGATAATGCAATTTCATTTGCAAATGATATCAGAAGAGGTGGAGAGTACTGGAAAACTGGGGAGATTTTTTGTCATCCAGCTTCCAGGGAACACTACGGTCTTTTTTTTCTAGGAGCTGTCCTTTTGGACATGTGTGAAAGCTCCTTGTGAGCCAATGTTAATAATTGCCTCATGACACCCGGAAAATGAACACGACAGGTACTTTTTTTTTGTTTTATAACAATTGATTTCCAACTATTGTAATACAGTGAGTAAATATTGCTATAAAAACCGCAACCACTAAACAAAACAAACTTAACAAAGGAAGACAAGTATGCGAATTTTATCTCACTTAAACAACAAACACGCGAGTAAAATTTTACAAAACAAAATGGGCCAGACACGTTTTAATATATGAACGATCCGGGCTCTCGTTTTTGCTTTAACTTGAAAATGAAACATATGTGTTCCAGTAAATAAATTACTGTTTAAGTCATAAAACTGTAAACAACAAGAAAATTGTTTAAGGTATAGTTTAGGGTTTGCCAAAAGTTAAATAAACAGTTTTCTTGTTTTCTCATCATCGGCTATTAAAAGTAAGCCTTTCCTCTTTGCTCATAAAATTAAAAGTAGCGTACGTGATTGTTGAAGCGTTTACCTTTATTATGTATAAAAAGTTTTGTGCCATTACTACGGTTCGATATCATCATCGACCCCCTCTCATTCCCTGTATCATCTCCTCCTCTCTCAATCTGTTCAATCATAAAAGTGATTCTCTCTTTTCTTTACGTCCTCTCTTTGTTTTCACTACACTTCATTCTCTCTCGTTCTCCCTTTCTCTCTATCTGTCTCTTGTTAATCCCATTATTCTATCTCTCTCGTTACTTCAGATGAATATACACTGATAAGTCATCGACTGTACTAACATTCAGAAATCTGAGCATAATATGAACAAACATCTCACTGCTCAACTCTCTATTCAGAGTGCTCCTGTAGGCGTGCTCCCTAATTCACAGTAAATCTTACGTGTCAATCGACATTTATCCTGTTTGTGTGAATATGCGTAAAACAAAAGCAATAACTTGACACCATAAGTGTGTGTAGTCAGCACAACCCTATTCGGGTGTAACCGACTTGGGAGTATGAAATTCAGAAGCGGTTTCCAGTCGCATGTACATCTCCGTTAGGGGAGATGACGACGTTAGGCTTTTGCAACTTTTTCAGGGAGGTGTCGACGTCCTTCTACATACAGCACCTGTAATTGCCAAATTGGTCACCAATTTTAGCAATGACCAGGCTCAACGTTGCTTAACTTCGGTTATCTGACAGGAACCAGTGTGTCAACGTGATTATGCCGTATATACTGCACACGATAAGTGCGTATATATATATGTGTGTGTGTGTGTGTGTGTGTGTGTGTGTGTGTGTGTGTGGTAACGTTCGTAGTCTAGTGTGTGTGTCTGTGTGTACGACTATCCTACAGCTCACACCAGTGGACTGATCATGACAAAACCTTGCATGATGATAGTTCCCCACCTAGGGATGGTGCCTACCATTTTTCAATGTAAAGGTCAAAGGTCAATGTTATAACCTATGTATGTATACACTCCTACAGCGTACACTAGCGGACCGATTATAACCAAACTTAGCATGATGACGATCCTCCACCTAGGGATGGTGATCACTAATTTTCAATGTTAATTTCAAAGTTCAAGGTCAGAACATATGTACATAGGCTCTATTATACCTCATACCACTGGACCGATCATGATCAAACCTGACCTGATAGTGGTCTCTGACCTAGGGATGGTGCACATTATTTTTCAAGGTCAAGGTTAAAAGTTTAGGTCGGGATTTTGTTTGTATATAAATCAAAATAATGTATTATTTCCCGTGTTCTGTAAATGCATCCATATTGCTGAATTCTGCAGATATCCTACAGACTATTGAAGCAAGAATTTATATTAAAAACAGTCAGGTTTAGAAATCTATTTTTATTATTTTACGTGTTTTATTAACGTTCGTGATGCTACAACCCGCATCTTTCCACCATACAAATCTCAAGTTTTCTACATATATATTTATTTTGGAGTGATGAATTATTTGCTCAGTCATGCCCAGTGGAACCGAGTTGGCCAGAAAAAAAAAGATGATGTTGGAAATGGAGTCCGGAATATAATAAAAAAGATGAAAATACAAATGTGAGTGATGCTCTCATCATACACATGCTGGTTGAAATCATACGAGAAAACTTCACGGTAACAATATGTAGAAATATAAAGAACCCGTTAACAGGAAAACGGAAAGATGGCTACAGAAAAACGTATCCGTGTTGCCGTGTATGTTGCATAGTTCTTATTAGAAGAGGGCTGATGTAATATATTGTTGTTGTTGTTATGTTCGTCTTAGTAGAGAGTCCTTCAGGTTCATCTGTGCGATCATGTTGTGAGATGCTAGATATTATATACATTCATTGTGAGTATTCATATTGTTGAGAGATGGAGACAGGTCTTATATATAACGAGACCGACAGGTAAGATACAGGTTACTACAGGAAAGCCGAGCGTGTAATTCAATGAGAGGAGATTTATGGTATATTGATAGATAGACCGAGAGATAGTGCGTTTGGCATTTACGTTTGACAGTTCTGTGTCTATAAACATTGATACATATATTTCTTACCTATTTTTGAGATGATGATTTTCACAAAGTTCTTATAATATAAATTGTCAATACCTTTTCTGTTGAAAACATAACACGAAGACGCAGATACAAAAAGATGAAGTTGTTTGTTTATTCCATTTCGACCGGTAAATCTCTTTGCATTAAGGAATTCATGTCTTACATGATTCTTCTTCTAACCTCCGCTTCCAAGGTTCTCTGTCTCTGACTCCTCTCTTCTCCCCTGACTGACTGCGTCCCCTGACTGAGTTTTTTGACTGCCTATATTGAGACCCATGACGTAATTGTATGACCAACACGTGCATATCAGACACATAGCATGACATGCTTCCGTGTTTAAGCATGCATTGTTACTCACGTTTCAAACATGCGCGATTTGCACGTTTTGGAACCATTTCTGACGACCAGGTAATTTCCCATTGTCTTTTTTACATGGGGATCACCAGTTATCAAGGCCCGAAGGCCACTCAAAGATAAAGGTTATTGCGTGTACAGTAATCAATGAGATATTATTGTAGTAACCATTAGTATTAGGGGTTTTGATAGGGTGTCTTACTTAAGGGGGCGGTTTGTCAGGAATTTGTTTATGTTGGACTTGAAGACATCCAAGTTGTAGTCAGGTGGGAAACAGGCAAGCGGCAGAGAGTTCCACTGGAGTGCAATTCTAAGAAAGAAGCTTGTTGGAATCCATATTAAATAAAGAAGTAGTCAACCACCTCAACAGAAACAACCTTCTTAGTGACATGCAATATGGTTTCCGCTCTGCAAGATCTTTAGCAGATGTGCTAACGGTTATATCACATAGGATTAGTGAATCTATTGACAAAGGTTTCCCTTCCAGGGCAATTGCTCTTGACATATCGAAGGCCTTCGATAAGGTATGGCATAAGGGTCTACTTCACAAGATTTCCAGCTACGGTATTACTGGAAATGTTTTCTCAATCATTAAATCATTTCTCTCCAATAGGTTCATAAGAGTAGTGGTTGATGGGCAGAAATCAGAGGCCCATAGTATTAATGCTGGAGTCCCTCAGGGGTCCATCCTGAGCCCAACTCTCTGCCTGATCTACATCAATGATACTACCAAAGCACATACTTAAATCATTCGTTGACATCTATGCTGATGACACGACCATCTATGGCAACACACCAGAGGCCGTAAATGACAAAGTTCTCTCTACTTCTCTCTCCCCTAATCTTGAGCACGTGGTACAATGGGGGAAGAGGTGCTGGTCACTTTTAATTCATCCAAAACCAAGCTTCTATCTTTACATCATCAACGCTCTGATCCCCATCTGGCATCAATTGAAATGGAGGGCTCTCGTCTAGGGGAGGCGCCATGTTTTGACAAGCTTCTGGGTTTGACCTTTACTCCTGATCTGAAAGGGAACACGTACATTGTGGGATCCTTCTACCGCTCAAGAAGATATCTCACTACTGATGCAATTCTCTATCTGTATTAAAGCCAAGTACGTCCAAGGATGGAATATTGCTGCCACATCTGGGCAGGAGTTGCTAAAAACACTCTATCCTGCCTTGACAGAGTACATATAGACTTCGTGGTTTAGAGGGGGATGTCCTTTTCTCTACCCTGCAACCTCTCCTACAGGAGAGACGTTGCGAGCCTGTGTTTGTTTTATCGTTATTTCCATGGCAGGTGCTCGTCTGAGCTCCAACCCCTCGTCCCCCCCTCGCCAATCTTTCACGAGAAACACCCGTCTGGCTGAAACTACTGTCAATAATTTTCCCCACTCTTTATCTGTGCCTAAATCCAAACGTAGATTCCATGAGCAAAGCTTCTTTCTTAGAACTGCACGCCAGTGGAACTTTTTGCCGCTTGCCTGTTTCCCACCTGACTACAACTTTGACGTCTTCAAGTCCAACATAAACAAACTCCTGACAAGCCGCCCCCTTAAGTAAGACACTATATCTAACCACCCAATACTAATAATTACTGCAATACTATCTCATTGATTACTGTACACGGAATAACCCTTATCCCTGAGTGGCCTTCGGGCCTTGATAAGTGGTGAACCCCATGTAAAAAAAAACGGAAGCACATGTAAGGTAAATTAGGGTCTTCTCTTGAGATATCCCTACCACATGGAAAGCCATCTTTGATGTAGGCACATATTCCATGGCCATGGCGATCTTGGGGGTCAGATTTAGATATTAAGTTGGACTATCCTTTAATTATGAATTCGTCTAGAGAAGTGGTTGGCCCTATGCCAGTTTCACTTAGAAAGAATATGTCCGGTTTCGTCTCCTGTAATTGTGTTTCAACCTCTGATGTTGGAGAAGGAGACCTGGTAGTAGGGGTCTACGTTGGAGGATGGGGTTCTAGGTTTATACGTGTTTCTTTTTTGGAGATTTGTCATGATTGTTGAGGTTTTGAGGTTTGTGGAGCAGGTCGGTATACTTGGTTGGAGCAGGACAGAGAGGGAAAATAAGAGAGAAAAAAGACAAGAATTTTAAGGTAAAGCCGTAACAATTACCCACTAATATGGCATCGAGAGGCCCTACTAGAAACTACTGTATGGTCCAGAATCCATTCACCAAATGGCAATACAGCAGCTCCGGTACTTTGCACCTGCTGATAGGACAGCCTCCTTAGTGGTTAATCCAAGGTTCGGATCCCTGACTATCAGGCGGGAAACGTCAGCCCAGATGAAACGTTTACCTCCAGCACCCTTACTAATGACACGACCACAAGGATAGACATAGAAACAGAAATTTTCCGATATCTCAGGCTACTCTTTACAAAGTACTACCGACCTAGAAAGCAGCTTTTTCTTCTCCCTTTGTCAGAAAAATCACTCATTAGAAATGAGGACTGAAGGACAAAAAAGGAGAAGCGAGAGTTAATGGATATGCTGATAACACATCCCATGCATTATCTACTCTCCATTTAAAAAAAAATAAAATAAAATAAGTAAAATAAAATTAGAATAAAATAAAAAATTTAAAAAAAACAGGTGAGGACTTATTAATACCTACTTAGTCTTATTTTAGTCTTGAAAATACGAAATTTGTAAGCAGAAGGAAAACAGTGAGCAGAAAAAGAGTTCCACAAACGTGCAGTTATTGGAAAAGAAACAACTGGAATAGAAAGTTATATTACACTGAGAAATTAAAACAACGAATTGATAGAGATCTCTCGGCAAACGAGTCAAACGAGACGGAACAAAAGAAGGAGGGAATAGATCAAACAATTCTAAGGAATATATGCCATAGTAGTATTTGTAGAAAAGACATGACGTCTATGAGAGAGAGAGAGAGAGATTGCAGTGGAGAAAAAAGTGTAGGGTTAATCAAATTAAAGATATTTTTCTGCAACTTATCAAAAACCTTTAACTGGAACACGGATTTGCCAGCCCAAATATGACAACAGCATTCAATACATGATCTGATAGTAGATTTGTAGAGATATAGAGATAAAGAATAGCTGCAGGTGTGAGAAAGTGTTGCGAACGATAGAGAGAATGAATTCTACAAGAAACAGAAAGAGCAATAGATTTAATATATCTGGATCCCGTTTTAGTAACAACCTGAATGTTGTCGAACACGGGCGATTTTCGCCACGTTACACAGAAGTTTGAGTTTTAACTAGTCTTTTTATTTGAACAGTTTATTTCAACATCAAAGAAATGAACAACGGAATTAGGCGATGTATAATATGCAGTGCAACATTTTATAAATGTCGGCATACGTTATCGTTAACTAAAAATGATTACTGCAATGTTTATCTTCGGCAACGCTTTTTTACACTACACTGATAGTGGTGTAATTAATTGGTGGCTAACTGTTAGAGCACTACAAATGCACTGCGCAAACGTTGTAAACAGCAATAATTATTATAGCCGTTAACGCTTATACGCCTTCACTCGTATCAGGAGCTAATGTTTATTTTAATCGTAATTGTAGTGTTCAAGACTTTGGTCGTATTCTCGAGACACTAGCGTTTACAAACAGTTTCCCTGAATACGTGAAACGTCTCCGATGATAAGGATAAACTTTTTCCATGTTGTGTTTATTGGCCATAGAACTATAGCTCAACTGAATGATGAGAAATACATTTTAAAAATGTAGGAATAGCTAACCTAGTGAAATATACTTAATATAAAATAAGAAATGCAGGAATAGCTACCTTGGTGGAATATACTTAATATAAAATAAGAAATGTAGGAATAGCTACCTTGGTGGAATATACTTAATATAAAAAAGGAATGTAGGAATGGCTACCTTGGTGGAATATACTTAATATAAAAAAGAAATGTAGGAATGGCTAACCTGCTGCAATATACTTAATATAAAAAAGAAATGTAGGAATAGCAAACCTGGTGGAAAATACTTAATATAAAATAAGAAATGTAGGAATAGCTACCTTGGTGGAATATACTTAATATAAAATAAGAAATGTAGGAATAGCTACCTTGGTGGAATATTCTTAATATAAAAAAGAAATGTAGGAATAGCTAACCTGGTGAAATATACTTAATATAAAAAAGAAATGTAGGAATGGCTAACCTGGTGGAATATACTTAATATAAAAAAGAAATGTAGGAATGGCTAACCTGGTGGAATATACTTAATATAAAAAAGAAATGTAGGAATAGTTAACATGGTGGAATATACTTAATATAAAAAATAAATTTACGAATGGCTAACATGGTGGAATATACTCAATATAAAAGAAGAAATGTAGGAATGGCTAACATGGTGAAATATACTTAATATAAAATAAGACAGGTGGGAGTAGCTAACCTAGTTGAGTATACTTAATATAAAAAACAAATGTAGGAATGGCTAACCTGGTGGAATATACTTAATACATAAACGAAATGTAGGAATGGCTAACCTGGTGGAATATACTTAATATAAAAAAAAAATGTAGGAATGGCTAACCTGGTGGAATATAATTAATATAAAAAGAAATGTAGGAATGGCTAACCTGGTGGAATATACTTAATATAAAAAAAGAAATGCAGGAATGGCTAACCTGGTGGAATATACTTAATATAAAAAAGAAATGTAGGAATGGCTAACCTGGTGGAATATACTTAATATGAAAAAGAAATGTAGGAATGGCTAACCTGGTTGAATATACTTTATATAAAAAAGAAATGTAGGAATAGCTAACCTGGTTGAATATACTTAATATAAAAAAGAAATGTAGGAATGGCTAACCTGGTGGAATATACTTAATATAAAAAAGAAATGTAGGAATGACTAACCTGGTTGAATATACTTAATATAAAAAAGAAATGTAGGAATGGCTAACCTGGTTGAATATACTTAATATAAAAAGAAATGTAGGAATAGCTACCTTGGTGGAATATACTTAATATAAAAAAGAAATGTAGGAATGGCTACCTTGGTGGAATATACTTAATATAAAAAAGAAATGTAGGAATGGCTAACCTGGTCGAATATACTTAATATAAAAAAGAAATGTAGGAATAGCTAACATGGTGAAATATACTAAATATAAAATAAGAAAGGTGGGAGAAGCTAACCTAGTGGAGTATACTTAATATAAAAAGGAAATGTAGGAATGGCTAACATGGTGGAATATACTTAATACAAAAAAAAAATGCAGGAATGGCTAACCTTGTGGAATATACTTAATATAAATAAGAAATGAAGGAATGGCTAACCTGGTGGAATATACTTAATATAAAAAAGAAATGTAGGAATAGCAAACGTGGTGGAATATACTTCATATAAAAAAGGAAATGTAGGAATGGCTAACCTGGTGGAATATACTTAATATAAAAAAGAAATGTTGGAATTGCTAACCTGGTTGAATATACTTAATATAAAAAAGAAATGTAGGAATGGCTAACCTGGTGGAATAAACTTAATATAAAATAAGAAATGTAGGAATGGCTAACCTGGTTTAATATACTTAATATAAAATAAGAAATGTAGGAATGGCTAACCTGGTGGAATATACTTAATATAAAAAGGAAATGTAGGAATAGCTAACATGGTGGAATATACTTAATATAAAACAAGAAAATGTATGGAATGGCTAACATGGTGGAATATACTAAATATAAAACAGAAATGTAGGAATGGCTAACCTGGTGGAATATACTTAATATAAAAAAGAAATGTAGGAATAGCTAACATGGTGGAATATATTTTAATATGAAAAAGAAATGTAGGCATGGATAACATGGTCGAATATACTTAATATAAAAAAGAAATGTAGGAATCGCTAACCTGGTGGAGTATACTTAATGTGAAACAAGAAATGTAGGCATGGCTAACCTGGTGGAATATACTTTATATAAAATAAGAAATGTAGGAATAGCAAAGCTGGTGGAATATACTTAATATAAAATAAGAAATGTAGGAATAGCAAACCTGGTGGAATATACTTAATATAAAATAAGAAATGTAGGAATAGCAAACCTGGTGAAATATACTTTATATAAAAATGAAATGTAGGAATGGCCAACCTGGTTGAATATACTTAATATAAAATAAGAAATGTAGGAATGGCTAACCTGGTGGAATATACTTAATATAAAAAAGAAATGTAGGAATGGCTAACCTGGTGGAATATACTTAATATAAAAAAGAAATGTAGGATTGGCTAACATGGTGGAATATACTTAATATAAAATAAGAAAGGTGGGAGTAACAAACCTAGTGGAGTATACTTAATATAAAAAACAAATGTAGGAAGGGCTAACCTAGTGGAATATACTTAATACAAAAAAGAAATGCAGGAATGCCTTAAATGGTGGAATATACTTAATATAAAAAAGAAATGTAGGAATGGCTAACCTGGTGGAGTATACTTAAAATAAAAAAGAAATGTAGGAATGGCTTACATGGTGGAATATACTTAATATAAAACAATAAATGTAGGAATGGCTAACCTGGTTGAATATACTTAATATAAAAAAGAAATGTAGGAATAGCTGACCTGGTGGAATATACTTAATATAAAAAAGGAAATGTAGGAATGGCTAACCTGGTGGAATATACTTAATATAAAAAAAGACATGTAGGAATGGCTAACCTGGTTGAATATACTTAATATAAAAAAGAAAGGTAGGAATGTCTAACGTGATGGAATATACTTAATATAAAAAAAGAAATGTAGGAATACCTAACATGGTGGAATATACTTAATATAAAATAGGAAATGTATGGAATGGCTAACATGGTGGAATAAACTTAATATAAAAAAGTAATGTAGGAATGGCTAACCCGGTGGAATATACTTAATATAAAAAAGAAATGTAGGAATAGCTAACATGGTGGAATATATTTTAATATAAAAAAGAAATGTATGAATGGCTAACATGGTGGAATATATTTAATATAAATAAGAAATGTAGGAATGGCTAACCTGGTGGAATAGACTTTATATAAAATAAGAAATGTAGGAATAGCAAACCTGGGGGAATATACTTAATATAAAATAAGAAATGTAGGAATAGCAAACCTGGGGGAATATACTTAATATAAAAAAGAAATGTAGGAATAGCTACCCTGGTGGAATATACTTAATATAAAAAAGAAATGTAGGAATGGCTAACCTGGTGGAATATACTTAATATAAAAAAATGTAAGAATGGCTACATGGTGAAATATACTTTATATAAAAAAGAAATGTAGGAATAGCAAACCTGGTGGAATATAATTAATATAAAAAAGAAATGTTGGAATAGCTACCCTGGTGGAATATACTTAATATAAAAAAGAAATGTAGGAATAGCAAACCTGGGGGAATATACTTAATATAAAATAAGAAATGTAGGAATAGCAAACCTGGTGGAATATACTTAATATAAGATAGGAAATGTTGGAATAGCAAACCTGGTGAAACATACTTTATATAAAAAAGAAATGTAGGAATGGCTTACCTGGTGGAATAAACTTAATATAAAATAAGAAATGTAGGAATGGCATACCTGGTGGAATATACTTAATGTAAAATAAGAAATGTAGGAATGGCTAACCTTGTGGAATATACTCAATATAAAAAAGAAATGTAGGAATGGCTAACCTGGTTGAATATACTTAATATAAAAAAGAAATGTAGGAATGGCAAACCTGGTGGAATATACTTAATATAAA
Organism: Euprymna scolopes; assembly: GCF_053919585.1. NCBI lineage: Eukaryota > Metazoa > Mollusca > Cephalopoda > Sepiida > Sepiolidae > Euprymna > Euprymna scolopes. Next base: position 30,824,284 of record NC_136501.1, read on the forward strand.
AAAAATGTAGGAATGGCTAACCTGGTTGAATATACTTAATATAAAATAAGAAATGTCGGAATGGCTAACCTGGTGGAATATACTTAATATAAAAAAGAAATGTAGGAATGGCTCACCTGGTGGAATATACTTAATATAAAAAAGAAATGTAGGAATAGCTTACCTGGTGGAATATACTTAATATAAAAAAGAAATGTAGGAATAGCTAACATCGTGGAATATCCTTAATATAAAAAAATGTAGGAATGGCTAACCTGGTGGAATATACTTAATATAAAAAAGAAATGTTGGAATTGCTAACCTGGTGGAATATACTTAATATAAAAAAGAAATGTAGGAATGGCTAACCTGGTGGAATAAACTTAATATAAAATAAGAAATGTAGGAATGGCTAACCTGGTTGAATATACTTAATATAAAATAAGAAATGTAGGAATGGCTAACCTGGTGGAATATACTTAATATAAAATAAGAAATGTAGGAATAGCAAACATGGTGGAATATACTTAATATAAAACAAGAAAATGTATGGAATGGCTAACATGGTGGAATATACTAAATATAAAAAAGAAATGTAGGAATGGCTAACCTGGTGGAATATACTTAATATAAAAAAGAAATGTAGGAATAGCTAACATGGTGGAATATATTTTAATATGAAAAAGAAATGTAGGCATGGATAACATGGTCGAATATACTTAATATAAAAAAGAAATGTAGGAATGGCATACCTGGTGGAGTATACTTAATATGAAACAAGAAATGTAGGCATGGCTAACCTGGTGGAATATACTTTATATAAAATAAGAAATGTAGGAATAGCAAACCTGGTGGAATATACTTAATATAAAATAAGAAATGTAGGAATAGCAAACCTGGTGGAATATACTTAATATAAAAAAAGAAATGTAGGAATAGCAAACCTGGTGAAATATACTTTATATAAAAATGAAATGTAGGAATGGCCAACCTTGTTGAATATACTTAATATAAAATAAGAAATGTAGGAATGGCTAACCTGGTGGAATATACTTAATATAAAAAAGAAATGTAGGAATGGCTAACCTGGTGGAATATACTTAATATAAAAAAGAAATGTAGGATTGGCTAACATGGTGGAATATACTTAATATAAAATAAGAAAGGTGGGAGTAACAAACCTAGTGGAGTATACTTAATATAAAAAACAAATGTAGGAAGGGCTAACCTAGTGGAATATACTTAATACAAAAAAGAAATGCAGGAATGCCTTACGTGGTGGAATATACTTAATATAAAAAAGAAATGTAGGAATGGCTAACCTGGTGGAGTATACTTAAAATAAAAAAGAAATGTAGGAATGGCTTACATGGTGGAATATACTTAATATAAAACAATAAATGTAGGAATGGCTAACCTGGTTGAATATACTTAATAAAAAAAAGAAATGTAGGAATAGCTGACCTGGTGGAATATACTTAATATAAAAAAGGAAATGTAGGAATGGCTAACCTGGTGGAATATACTTAATATAAAAAAGACATGTAGGAATGGCTAACCTGGTGGAATATACTTAATATAAAAAAGAAAGGTAGGAATGTCTAACCTGATGGAATATACTTAATATAAAAAAAGAAATGTAGGAATACCTAACATGGTGGAATATACTTAATATAAAATAAGAAATGTATGGAATGGCTAACATGGTGGAATAAACTTAATATAAAAAAGTAATGTAGGAATGGCTAACCCGGTGGAATATATTTTAATATAAAAAAGAAATGTATGAATGGCTAACATGGTGGAATATATTTAATATAAATAAGAAATGTAGGAATGGCTAACCTGGTGGAATAGACTTTATATAAAATAAGAAATGTAGGAATAGCAAACCTGGGGGAATATACTTAATATAAAAAAGAAATGTAGGAATAGCTACCCTGGTGGAATATACTTAATATAAAAAAAAAATGTAGGAATAGCAAACCTGGGGGAATATACTTAATATAAAATAAGAAATGTAGGAATAGCAAACCTGGTGGAATATACTTAATATAAGATAGGAAATGTTGGAATAGCAAACCTGGTGAAACATACTTTATATAAAAAAGAAATGTAGGAATGGCTTACCTGGTGGAATAAACTTAATATAAAATAAGAAATGTAGGAATGGCATACCTGGTGGAATATACTTAATGTAAAATAAGAAATGTAGGAATGGCTAACCTTGTGGAATATACTCAATATAAAAAAGAAATGTAGGAATGGCTAACCTGGTTGAATATACTTAATATAAAAAAGAAATGTAGGAATGGCAAACCTGGTGGAATATACTTAATATAAAAAAATGTAGGAATGGCTAACCTGGTTGAATATACTTAATATAAAATAAGAAATGTCGGAATGGCTAACCTGGTGGAATATACTTAATATAAAAAAGAAATGTAGGAATGGCTCACCTGGTGGAATATACTTAATATAAAAAAGAAATGTAGGAATAGCTTACCTGGTGGAATATACTTAATATAAAAAAGAAATGTAGGAATAGCTAACATCGTGGAATATCCTTAATATAAAAAAAATGTAGGAATGGCTAACCTGGTGGAATATACTTAATATAAAAAAGAAATGTTGGAATTGCTAACCTGGTGGAATATACTTAATATAAAAAAGAAATGTAGGATTGCTAACCTGGTGGAATAAACTTAATATAAAATAAGAAATGTAGGAATGGCTAACCTGGTTGAATATACTTAATATAAAATAAGAAATGTAGGAATGGCTAACCTGGTGGAATATACTTAATATAAAATAAGAAATGTAGGAATAGCTAACATGGTGGAATATACTTAATATAAAACAAGAAAATGTATGGAATGGCTAACATGGTGGAATATACTAAATATAAAAAAGAAATGTAGGAATGGCTAACCTGGTGGAATATACTTAATATAAAAAAGAAATGTAGGAATAGCTAACATGGTGGAATATATTTTAATATGAAAAAGAAATGTAGGCATGGATAACATGGTCGAATATACTTAATATAAAAAAGAAATGTAGGAATGGCATACCTGGTGGAGTATACTTAATATGAAACAAGAAATGTAGGAATGGCTAACCTGGTGGAATATACTTTATATAAAATAAGAAATGTAGGAATAGCAAACCTGGTGGAATATACTTAATATAAAAAAGAAATGTAGGAATGGCTAACCTGGTGGAATATACTTAATATAAAAAAAGAAATGTAGGAATAGCAAACCTGGTGAAATATACTTTATATAAAAATGAAATGTAGGAATGGCCAACCTGGTTGAATATACTTAATATAAAATAAGAAATGTAGGAATGGCTAACCTGGTGGAATATACTTAATATAAAAAAGAAATGTAGGAATGGCTAACCTGGTGGAATATACTTAATATAAAAAAGAAATGTAGGATTGGCTAACATGGTGGAATATACTTAATATAAAATAAGAAAGGTGGGAGTAACAAACCTAGTGGAGTATACTTAATATAAAAAACAAATGTAGGAAGGGCTAACCTAGTGGAATATACTTAATACAAAAAAGAAATGCAGGAATGCCTTACGTGGTGGAATATACTTAATATAAAAAAGAAATGTAGGAATGGCTAACCTGGTGGAGTATACTTAAAATAAAAAAGAAATGTAGGAATGGCTTACATGGTGGAATATACTTAATATAAAACAATAAATGTAGGAATGGCTAACCTGGTTGAATATACTTAATATAAAAAAGAAATGTAGGAATAGCTGACCTGGTGGAATATACTTAATATAAAAAAGGAAATGTAGGAATGGCTAACCTGGTGGAATATACTTAATATAAAAAAGACATGTAGGAATGGCTAACCTGGTGGAATATACTTAATATAAAAAAGAAAGGTAGGAATGTCTAACCTGATGGAATATACTTAATATAAAAAAAGAAATGTAGGAATACCTAACATGGTGGAATATACTTAATATAAAATAAGAAATGTATGGAATGGCTAACATGGTGGAATAACCTTAATATAAAAAAGTAATGTAGGAATGGCTAACCCGGTGGAATATACTTAATATAAAAAAGAAATGTAGGAATAGCTAACATGGTGGAATATATTTTAATATAAAAAAGAAATGTATGAATGGCTAACATGGTGGAATATATTTAATATAAATAAGAAATGTAGGAATGGCTAACCTGGTGGAATAGACTTTATATAAAATAAGAAATGTAGGAATAGCAAACCTGGGGGAATATACTTAATATAAAATAAGAAATGTAGGAATAGCAAACCTGGGGGAATATACTTAATATAAAAAAGAAATGTAGGAATAGCTACCCTGGTGGAATATACTTAATATAAAAAAGAAATGTAGGAATAGCAAACCTGGGGGAATATACTTAATATAAAATAAGAAATGTAGGAATAGCAAACCTGTTGGAATATACTTAATATAAGATAGGAAATGTTGGAATAGCAAACCTGGTGAAACATACTTTATATAAAAAAGAAATGTAGGAATGGCTTACCTGGTGGAATAAACTTAATATAAAATAAGAAATGTAGGAATGGCATACCTGGTGGAATATACTTAATGTAAAATAAGAAATGTAGGAATGACTAACCTTGTGGAATATACTCAATATAAAAAAGAAATGTAGGAATGGCTAACCTGGTTGAATATACTTAATATAAAAAAGAAATGTAGGAATGGCAAACCTGGTGGAATATACTTAATATAAAAAAAATGTAGGAAGGCTAACCTGGTTGAATATACTTAATATAAAATAAGAAATATAGGAATGGCTAACCTGGTGGAATATACTTAATATAAAAAAGAAATGTAGGAATGGCTAACCTGGTGGAATATACTTAATATAAAAAAGAAATGTAGGAATGGCTTACCTGGTGGAATATACTTAATATAAAAAAGAAATGTAGGCATAGCTAACATCGTGGAATATACTTAATATAAAAAAAATGTAGGAATGGCTAACCTGGTTGAATATACTTAATATAAAATAAGAAATGTAGGAATGGCTAACCTGGTGGAATATACTTAATATAAAAAAGAAATGTAGGAATGGCTAACCTGGTGGAATATACTTAATATAAAAAAATGTAAGAATGGCTACATGGTGAAATATACTTTATATAAAAAAGAAATGTAGGAATAGCAAACCTGGTGGAATATAATTAATATAAAAAAGAAATGTTTGAATAGCTACCCTGGTGGAATATACTTAATATAAAAAAGAAATGTAGGAATAGCAAACCTGGGGGAATATACTTAATATAAAATAAGAAATGTAGGAATAGCAAACCTAGTGGAATATACTTAATATAAGATATGAAAATGTTGGAATAGCAAACCTGGTGAAACATACTTTATATAAAAAAGAAATGTAGGAATGGCTTACCTGGTGGAATAAACTTAATATAAAATAAGAAATGTAGGAATGGCATACCTGGTGGAATATACTTAATGTAAAATAAGAAATGTAGGAATGGCTAACCTTGTGGAATATACTCAATATAAAAAAGAAATGTAGGAATGGCTAACCTGGTTGAATATACTTAATATAAAAAAGAAATGTAGGAATGGCAAACCTGGTGGAATATACTTAATATAAAAAAAATGTAGGAATGGCTAACCTGGTTGAATATACTTAATATAAAATAAGAAATGTAGGAATGGCTAACCTGGTGGAATATACTTAATATAAAAAAGAAATGTAGGAATGGCTAACCTGGTGGAATATACTTAATATAAAAAAGAAATGTAGGAATAGCTTACCTGGTGGAATATATTTTAATATAAAAAAGAAATGTATGAATGGCTAACATGGTGGAATATACTTAATATAAAAAAGAAATGTAGGAATAGCTAACATCGTGGAATATCCATAATATAAAAAAAATGTAGGAATGGCTAACCTGGTGGAATATACTTAATATAAAAAAGTAATGTAGGAATAGCTAACATGGTGGAATATATTTTAATATAAAAAAGAAATGTATGAATGGCTAACATGGTGGAATATATTTAATATAAAAAAGAAATGTAGGAATCGCTAACCTGGTGGAATATACTTAATATGAAATAAGAAATGTAGGAATGGCTAACCTGGTGGAATAGACTTTATATAAAATAAGAAATGTAGGAATAGCAAACCTGGGGGAATATACTTAATATAAAATAAGAAATGTAGGAATGGGTTACCTGGTGGAATATACTTAATATAAGATAGGAAATGTTGGAATAGCAAACCTGGTGAAACATACTTTATATAAAAAAGAAATGTAGGAATGGCTTACCTGGTGGAATAAACTTAATATAAAATAAGAAATGTAGGAATGGCATACCTGGTGGAATATACTTAATGTAAAATAAGAAATGTAGGAATGGCTAACCTTGTGGAATATACTCAACATAAAAAAGATATGTAGGAATGGCTAACCTGGTTGAATATACTTAATATAAAAAAGAAATGTAGGAATGGCAAACCTGGTGGAATATACTTAATATAAAAAAAATGTAGGAATGGCTAACCTGGTTGAATATACTTAATATAAAATAAGAAATGTAGGAATGGCTAACCTGGTGGAATATACTTAATATAAAAAAGAAATGTAAGAATGGCTAACCTGGTGGAATATACTTAATATAAAAAAGAAATGTAGGAATGGCTTACCTGGTGGAATATACTTAATATAAAAAAGAAATGTAGAAATAGCTAACATCGTGGAATATACTTAATATAAAAAAAATGTAGGAATGGCTAACCTGGTGGAATATACTTAATATAAAAAAGAAATGTAGGAATGGCTAACCTGGTGGAATATACTTAATATAAAAAAATGTAAGAATGGCTACATGGTGAAATATACTTTATATAAAAAAGAAATGTAGGAATAGCAAACCTGGTGGAATATAATTAATATAAAAAAGAAATGTAGGAATAGCTACCCTGGTGGAATATACTTAATATAAAAAAGAAATGTAGGAATGGCTAACCTGGTGGAATATACATAATATAAAAAAGAAATGTAGGAATGGCTAACCTGGTGGAATATACTTAATATAAAAAAGAAATGTAGGAATGGCTAACATGGTGGAATATACTTAATATAAAAAAGAAATGTAGGAATGGCTAACCTGGTGGAATATACTTAATATAAAAAAGAAATGTAGGAATGGCTAACATGGTTGAATATACTTAATATAAAACAAGAAATATAGGAATGGCTAACCTGGTGGAATATACTTAATATAAAAAAGAAATGTAGGAATGGCTAACGTGGTGGAATATACTTAATATAAAAAAGAAATGAAGGAACAGCAAACATAATGGAATATACTTAATATAAAAAAGAAATGTAGGAATGGCTAACCTGGTGGAATATACTTAATATAAAATAAAAAATGTAGGAATAGCAAACCTGGTGAAATATACTTAATATAAAATAAAAAATGTAGGAATAGCAAACCTGGGTAAATATACTTAATATAAAATAAGAAATGTAGGAATAGCTAACCTGGTGAAATATACTTAATATAAAATAAAAAATGTAGGAATAGCAAACCTGGTCAAATATACTTAATATAAAATAAAAAATGTAGGAATAGCAAACCTGGTGAAATATACTTAATATAAAATAAGAAATGTAGGAATAGCAAACCTGGTGAAATATACTTTATATAAAATAAAAAATGAAGGAATAGCAAACCTGGTGGAATATACTTAATATAAAATAAAAAATTTAGGAATACGAAACCTGGTGAAATATACTTAATATAAAAAAATGTAGGAATAGCAAACCTGGTGAAATATACTTAATATAAAATAAAAAATGTAGGAATAGCTAACCTGGTGAAATATACTTAATATAAAATAAAAAATGTAGGAATAGCAAACCTGGTTAAATATACTTAATAAAAAATAAAAAATGTAGGAATAGCAAACCTGGTGAAATATACTTAATATAAAATAAAAAATGTAGGAATAGCCAACCTGGTGAAATATACTTAATATAAAATAAAAAATGTAGGAATAGCCAACCTGGTGGAATATACTTAATATAAAATAAAAAATGTAGGAATAGCAAACCTGGTGAAATATACTTAATATAAAATAAAAAATGTAGGAATAGCCAACCTGGTGGAATATACTTATTATAAAATAAGAAATGTAGGAATAGCAAACCTGGTGAAATTTACTTAATATAAAATAAAAAATGTAGGAATAGCAAACCTGGTCGAATATACTTAATATAAAATAAAAAATGTAGGAATGGCTAACCTTGTTGAATATACTTAATATAAAAAAGAAATGTAGGAATGGGTTACCTGGTGGAATATACTTAATATAAAAAAGAAATGTAGGAATGGCTAACCTGGTTGAATATACTTAATATAAAAAAAATGTAGGAATGGCTAACCTGGTGGAATATACTTAATATAAAAAAGAAATGTAGGAATGGCTAACCTGGTGGAATATACTTTATATAAAATAAGAAATGTAGGAATAGCAAACCTGGTGGAATATACATTATATAAAAAAGAAATGTAGGAATGGCTAACCTGTGGAATATACTTAATATAAAAAAGAAATGTAGGAATAGCTAACATGGTGGAATATACTTAATATAAAAAAATGCAGGAATTGTTAACCTGGTGGAATATACTTAATATAAAAAAGAAATGTAGGAATGGCTAACCTGGTGGAATATACTTAATATAAAAAAGAAATGTAGGAATGGCTTACCTGGTGGAATATACTTAATATAAAAAAGAAATGTAGGAATGGCTAACCTGGTTGAATATACTTAATATAAAATAAGAAATGTATGGAAGTGCTAACCTTGTGGAATATACTTAATATAAAAAAGAAATGTAGGAATGGCTAACCTGGTGGAATATACTTAATATAAAAAAAGAAATGTAGGAATAGCAAACCTGGTGGCATATACTTAATATAAAAAAGAAATGTAGGAATGGCTAACCTGGTGGAATATACTTAATATAAAAAAGAAATGTAAGAATGGCTAACCTGGTGGAATATACTTAATATAAAAAAGAAATGTAGGAATGGCTAACCTGGTGGAATATACTTAATATAAAAAAGAAATGTAGGAATAGCTAACATGGTGGAATATACTTAATATAAAAAAGAAATGTAGGAATAGCAAACCTGGTTAAATATACTTAATATAAAATAAAAAATGTTGGAATAGCAAACCTGGTGAAATATTCTTAATATAAAATAAGAAATGTAGGAATAGCAAACCTGGTGGAATATACTTAATATAAAATAAGAAATGTAGGAATAGCAAACCTTGTGAAATATACTTAATATAAAATAAGAAATGTAGGAATAGCAAACCTGGTGAAATATACTTAATATAAAATAAGAAATGTAGGAATAGCAAACCTGGTTGAATATACTTAATATAAAATAGGAAATTTAGGGTAGCTTACCTGGTGGAATATACTAAATATAAAGAAAGAAATGTAGGAATAGCAAACCTGGTGAAATATACTTAATATAAAATAAAAAATGTAGGAATAGCAAACCTGGTTAAATGTACTTAATATAAAATAAAAAATGTTGGAATAGCAAACCTGGTGAAATATACATAATATAAAATAAGAAATGTAGGAATACCAAACCTGGTGGAATATACTTAATATAAAATAAGAAATGTAGGAATAGCAAACCTTGTGAAATATACTTAATATAAAATAAAAAAATGTATTAATAGCAAACCTGGTTGAATATACTTAATATAAAATAGGAAATATAGGGTAGCTTACCTGGTGGAATATACTAAATATAAAAAAAGAAATGTAGGAATAGCAAACCTGGTGAAATATACTTAATATAAAATAAAAAATGTAGGAATAGCAAACCTGGTTAAATGTACTTAATATAAAATAAAAAATGTTGGAATAGCAAACCTGGTGAAATATACTTAATATAAAAAAAGAAATGTAGGAATACCAAACCTGGTGGAATATACTTAATATAAAATAAGAAATGTAGGAATAGCAAACCTTGTGAAATATACTTAATATAAAATAAAAAAATGTATTAATAGCAAACCTGGTTGAATATACTTAATATAAAATAGGAAATATAGGGTAGCTTACCTGGTGGAATATACTAAATATAAAAAAAGAAATGTAGGAATAGCAAACCTGGTGAAATATACTTAATATAAAATAAAAAATGTAGGAATAGCAAACCTGGTTAAATGTACTTAATATAAAATAAAAAATGTTGGAATAGCAAACCTGGTGAAATATACTTAATATAAAATAAGAAATGTAGGAATACCAAACCTGGTGGAATATACTTAATATAAAATAAGAAATGTAGGAATAGCAAACCTTGTGAAATATACTTAATATAAAATAAAAAAATGTATTAATAGCAAACCTGGTTGAATATACTTAATATAAAATAGGAAATATAGGGTAGCTTACCTGGTGGAATATACTAAATATAAAATAAGAAAGTTAGGAATAGCTAACCTGGTGAAATATACTTAATATAAAATAAGAATATATTTTTGTATGATTTGTGCTCACAAGATCAAATTTTTTTCCGTAAATTCGTTAACACTTCTTGTGTTTCTAGAAGGGTTCTTTCGTCGTCTCGTTAAGTTACTTTATATTCACTCGATACGTTTTGGTGCACTGGATTAAAAACTTTTACTTTTCTAGGCCCTGTTTTTTAGAAGAGCTTATTTTGTTGCTGGAGTGCTAATGCGGTTGTCCAGGCATTTTTGCAAGCCAGAGTGCCCTTCCTCTATGACACTGCTCTTTAATCTCATTTTTGCATCCTTGTTTTTCATTATCTTGCTGTTAAAGTGGCATAAATAACCTCCGACTCAAGTAAAAACTTTCTGTCGGGCGCCGTAATTCTCTCCTGCATCCCGCTACTCATTCATTATGGGTGTTAGCTAACCTATTATGAAAATACTTATTTATAAAAGTCGATTCCTATAAAAAGAACAATGTATATGTGTACGTTAGTTTATATTTCGAAACTTTTTATATAGTTTTCTTCAACAGTATTTATTCTCTGTTAGAATATAGTTTTTAAATGTTTCCAAGCCAGTATCCTAATTAGTTGCTCGATTTCCCACAAAAATATATTTCGTGCAATTTGACTTTAAGACCTGCTTAAACTAAACTCTGAACAATATTTTGAGTTTTAAGCGAAGTATTCAAGTTAAAATGTCTCAGTGAAGGAGATTAAATTATTAATTAATGCACATACTACGTATTATCTCACAACTAATTTCATATTGTAAAATTTTGGCCACGCCATTATATTGATAATATTATCCTCCCTAAAAATATGTGTTAACTTTTAGTATTCGTATGTTATAGAGTATTTAAAACATTTGCAAATATTTTCATAACACTTTGCATAGAATCGAAAAACAATACTTAATATTTCATAAAATATCGGCTAACGTGTATCCCTTTTCTAGCCGGAAGAAACGCTATTTCATCATATGTCTCTCTTGTTCTGTCTAGTCACTTCTTAATTCCATAGAAGGAACTCAGCTGATCTCCAATCTCTTGTAACATATTTACAACAAGAACTTGTCTTATTACCAAAACACAAAATACGTGCTTTCATATGTCTACTCGTATTTTCAGTGAGAATTTTCGCGTATACTACTTGCGCATTTCAATGTGATTTCTGTTTTTATACCACATTACTGCGTGATCACTTCCCTTCGGATTACATCATAGTCTTCTACAAACCTAATGAACCTAGATGCTTGTGATAAATCGTCCCTGAAGTAATAATAAATATTTCAACTGCAACTGATTGTTCGTTTCATTCAACGGACATTCATTTCATCCCATTCGCTATTATTATCGAGTGACTCCTGCCTTGTGTGAATAGTGACGGCACAGTGCAAAGGATAAGAAAAACGGTCAGACTCTTTATGATTATGACATCAATTCATAGTCAAGGAATGCGCTTTACATTTATAACAACTATATCTATATATATAAAAGCGAAAATGTGTGTATGTATGTGTGTTTTTATGTCGCCAAAAGCTTTCGACAGACAGAACAAAAATTCAGAAATTGTCAGTACAGTTAGGGAAGCAGGACCTTGGAATGGAATTCCAGAGTCTAGCGGTTCTGGGGAAGAAACTACTGGAGTAGAAAGATCATTTACATCTAGGGATCTCTACTGTGTGGGGGTGGGGTTTAGCTGCTTGTCAGAGGGATGCAACGTTTCGTCGATGGGACAGAGGCTGAAGCTTAGATGGCAGTTCAGGTGCTATCAGATTGGCGACTCTTTTTTTTTACCTTGTCTAGGAGCGAGAGACTAGTAGTAGAAGCACCAACCCAGATGTTACACCAATACTCCATACATGAGCGAATGGTGGCCTTATAGAGATACAGGATACTTTCAGGTGTCAGTAGTTTTCTAGCACGATAGAGAGAGCCTACCTTCTTCGCAGCGTTTTCAATATAATTGTTCCAGCTCATGTTTCCTGTGAACGTTAGGCCAAACAGTTTGAAGGATGTACTCTCAGATAAAGAGTCACTGGCCATTGCTATTGGTGGCAGAGAAGGTTTCTTGTAGTTATTGAAGGAAACCAGTTTAGTCTTGGCAGCATTGAATGTGATCATCCACTTATGTCCCCATTCCACTACAGATTGGAGGTCATCCTCTAGTGTTTTTGCCATTTCTTTAGATATGTGTTCATTTGTTTTCCTGTCATGCCTGTTATAGAGTGTAGTGTCATCAGCATATATACCCATCTCAGCGGCAGTTTTGTCGGGGAGGTCATTAATAAAATCAGGAACAATAGAGGTCCAAGAATAGACCCCTGAGGCACTCCCGCATTTATATCACACTGCTTAGATGTTCGACCGTCGAGGACAACCTGGATTTTTCTCTTATCTAAGAAGGATTTAATTATATTAAGTATTCTACCAGTGATACCGTATGATCTAATTTTCCTGAGGAGACCCTTGTGCCATACCCTGTCAAAAGCCTTAGATATATCTAGAGCTACCGCCCTGCCCTCCCCCGCTTTGTCCAGTGAATGGTATATACGTTCAGAGATTTCAGTGAGGATGTCAGCTGTGGAACGGGCTTGTCTAAATCCATATTGTTTGTCAGTCAGAAGTTTAGCATCTGTAAGGTGCCGGACTATAGCATGGTTAATTATGGTCTCAAATATTTTGGCGAAAAGTGGGAGGAGGCTAATAGGGCGATAATTTGATGGGTCAGTTCTTTCGCCAGAATTCTTGAATATTGGTACCACAGAAACAGTTTTCCAACAGCCCGGAAAGCATGATTCTTTAAGGCATTTGTTGTAGAGTTTAGAGAGAACTGGAGCTACTTCGACTGGGCACTTTTTTAATAGCACAGCTGGGATGAGATCAGGTCCACATGCTTTTTAAGTGTCAAGGTTTTTTATGATAGCATGTACCTGAACAGGGGTGATTTTTAGATCGTCTAGCGTAGCGTCTGTCCGCAAAGGAAAGTCTGGCAGGGGGTGGTTGGAAGGGTCCAGTGTGGAGTTCGAGGCAAACCGGCTGGCAAGCATATTAGCTTTGTCGGTTGCTGAGCAAACAAGCTTGTGATTGTTGGTTGGCGGGGGAATTGTTGATTGCCCATTATTTACTACACTGTTGTAGATTTTCCAAAACTCACGATTTCCTAATGTTTGTGCTTCAATGCGTTTTTTAATGGTTTCAGTAAATTCTCTCTTGGCTGTCGGTATTTCTTTCTTAACGTTATTTCTAGCTTCTATGTACTTCTATTTGTTTGAACTGGACTTATGTCGGTTAAATCTGCGGTATGCATGCTGCCTTCGAGCAATGGCAGTTGCGCAAGTCGAAGTAAACCATTGGGGAGAGTGGGGCTGCTATAAACTTTCCGCATGGGAACATGTGCTTCCATTGCTGTTTTGAACCATTCAGTTGTCTCATTTGCGCACAGTTCAGCAGGAAGAGAAAAAATATTTCCCCATGGGGCATCTCTGATAAGATCTCTGATGGCTTCCCAGTCAGCCTTTTTATAATATCTCGTTGTTTTGAGCACTGGCTCTTCAGTTTTGGGTCTAGAATTTAGGGCGATTTCTACCATTATCACTGCATGGTCAGCGTTCCCGAGTGGGCTGTCAGCATTTATTGTACAATCTTCGGGAACTGTAGTCAGAGACAGATCTAGAAGTGATGCTTGTTGTCCTTGCTGGTCAGGGAAACGGGTTGGAAACAACCATTTGTGATAGGGAGTGAGATATAGCAAAATTATGTGTTGTGCTGCCCGCTGCATCTGTGTGAGTAGAGAATCCAAGCCAGTTTTTGTGGTGAACATTAAAATCACCAAATACATGGACTTGTGCGCTAGTGTCGAGGGAGAGTGCTGTGTCTATACTGTCAGAGCCTTTGTTTATTATGGTGCAGTCCTGGGTCGAGGGAGAGCGATAGAGAAAATAAAAGTAGCTAATGTTGTATTGTATGTTTAGTCTAAAGCACAAAAGCTTTCGACAGACAGAACAAAAATTCAGAAATTGTCAGTACAGTTAGGGAAGCAGGACCTTGGAATGGAATTCCAGAGTCTAGCGGTTCTGGGGAAGAAACTACTGGAGTAGAAAGATCATTTACATCTAGGGATCTCTACTGTGTGGGGGTGGGGTTTAGCTGCTTGTCAGAGGGATTCAACGTTTCGTCGATGGGACAGAGGCTGAAGCTTAGATGGCAGTTCAGGTGCTATCAGATTGGCGACTCTTTTTTTTTACCTTGTCTAGGAGCGAGAGACTAGTAGTAGAAGCACCAACCCAGATGTTACACCAATACTCCATACATGAGCGAATGGTGGCCTTATAGAGATACAGGATACTTTCAGGTGTCAGTAGTTTTCTAGCACGATAGAGAGAGCCTACCTTCTTCGCAGCGTTTTCAATATAATTGTTCCAGCTCATGTTTCCTGTGAACGTTAGGCCAAACAGTTTGAAGGATGTACTCTCAGATAAAGAGTCACTGGCCATTGCTATTGGTGGCAGAGAAGGTTTCTTGTAGTTATTGAAGGAAACCAGTTTAGTCTTGGCAGCATTGAATGTGATCATCCACTTATGTCCCCATTCCACTACAGATTGGAGGTCATCCTCTAGTGTTTTTGCCATTTCTTTAGATATGTGTTCATTTGTTTTCCTGTCATGCCTGTTATAGAGTGTAGTGTCATCAGCATATATACCCATCTCAGCGGCAGTTTTGTCGGGGAGGTCATTAATAAAATCAGGAACAATAGAGGTCCAAGAATAGACCCCTGAGGCACTCCCGCATTTATATCACACTGCTTAGATGTTCGACCGTCGAGGACAACCTGGATTTTTCTCTTATCTAAGAAGGATTTAATTATATTAAGTATTCTACCAGTGATACCGTATGATCTAATTTTCCTGAGGAGACCCTTGTGCCATACCCTGTCAAAAGCCTTAGATATATCTAGAGCTACCGCCCTGCCCTCCCCCGCTTTGTCCAGTGAATGGTATATACGTTCAGAGATTTCAGTGAGGATGTCAGCTGTGAAACGGGCTTGTCTAAATCCATATTGTTTGTCAGTCAGAAGTTTAGCATCTGTAAGGTGCCGGACTATAGCATGGTTAATTATGGTCTCAAATATTTTGGCGAAAAGTGGGAGGAGGCTAATAGGGCGATAATTTGATGGGTCAGTTCTTTCGCCAGAATTCTTGAATATTGGTACCACAGAAACAGTTTTCCAACAGCCCGGAAAGCATGATTCTTTAAGGCATTTGTTGTAGAGTTTAGAGAGAACTGGAGCTACTTCGACTGGGCACTTTTTTAATAGCACAGCTGGGATGAGATCAGGTCCACATGCTTTTTAAGTGTCAAGGTTTTTTATGATAGCATGTACCTGAACAGGGGTGATTTTTAGATCGTCTAGCGTAGCGTCTGTCCGCAAAGGAAAGTCTGGCAGGGGGTGGTTGGAAGGGTCCAGTGTGGAGTTCGAGGCAAACCGGCTGGCAAGCATATTAGCTTTGTCGGTTGCTGAGCAAACAAGCTTGTGATTGTTGGTTGGCGGGGGAATTGTTGATTGCCCATTATTTACTACACTGTTGTAGATTTTCCAAAACTCACGATTTCCTAATGTTTGTGCTTCAATGCGTTTTTTAATGGTTTCAGTAAATTCTCTCTTGGCTGTCGGTATTTCTTTCTTAACGTTATTTCTAGCTTCTATGTACTTCTATTTGTTTGAACTGGACTTATGTCGGTTAAATCTGCGGTATGCATGCTGCCTTCGAGCAATGGCAGTTGCGCAAGTCGAAGTAAACCATTGGGGAGAGTGGGGCTGCTATAAACTTTCCGCATGGGAACATGTGCTTCCATTGCTGTTTTGAACCATTCAGTTGTCTCATTTGCGCACAGTTCAGCAGGAAGAGAAAAAATATTTCCCCATGGGGCATCTCTGATAAGATCTCTGATGGCTTCCCAGTCAGCCTTTTTATAATATCTCGTTGTTTTGAGCACTGGCTCTTCAGTTTTGGGTCTAGAATTTAGGGCGATTTCTACCATTATCACTGCATGGTCAGCGTTCCCGAGTGGGCTGTCAGCATTTATTGTACAATCTTCGGGAACTGTAGTCAGAGACAGATCTAGAAGTGATGCTTGTTGTCCTTGCTGGTCAGGGAAACGGGTTGGAAACAACCATTTGTGATAGGGAGTGAGATATAGCAAAATTATGTGTTGTGCTGCCCGCTGCATCTGTGTGAGTAGAGAATCCAAGCCAGTTTTTGTGGTGAACATTAAAATCACCAAATACATGGACTTGTGCGCTAGTGTCGAGGGAGAGTGCTGTGTCTATACTGTCAGAGCCTTTGTTTATTATGGTGCAGTCCTGGGTCGAGGGAGAGCGATAGAGAAAATAAAAGTAGCTAATGTTGTATTGTATGTTTAGTCTAAAGCACATAAAGGCTTGATCGTCCGTTTCTAGATTTTTTTCTCTAGTCAGAGGGGGTTACGAATGTAGACTCCAAGTCCGTGCATATGTCTGTCTGAGTCCTTACGGCAGAGTGGGAGATAGCCAGGCATGTTAAAGTAGCTAGAGGGGATGGAGGAGTGTAGGTTAGTCTCGCTTAGTGCTAAAATATCGGGGGTATTTGTTAGGAGAAATGCTTCAACATCAGCTAAATTAGTTCTAAGCCCACGGATGTTAGTGAATGCAAGCCTCAAGAGAGGAGGCAAGTTGAATTTTTTTGTCCCTATGCCTGGTTTAAGCTTATTTTTTTATTGTAGTGTCATCATGTTTTTAAAGAGTTTGAGTTAGGTGAGGGGGAGCTGAATAAGAGGTCATGCAGGATATCAGAAATGCAACACAATCAGACCATTGGCTGACCTTTCTTCAACTCGGACTGTGGCCTTGGGAAAGCGCATCGGGGATGAGTGCAGGGTCCCTTTCCATGCGTGACATGACACTACAAACAACCCGATATTATACAACTGTTGATGGAGCAGCCGCTCTAAGCGCTACCAAAGAGTTAGGGCACCTGTACTACCAGTTGGAAACAGCAGCCAGGAACTGTCAAGCTGGTACCCTCAGCCCATCAGAAGAATATAACCCCAATCTACTTGCATAGGCATGCATGGTACTCAAGCACTCAAGTGCCCAGTTATGAGGGGTGGGATGTGTCGGGAGTGGGGGAACGGCATTCAATGCCCTAGACATGTCGATTTACCTGTGATAGTGTCTCTGCGCCTGACTAATAGGCAAAGAAGGAGTATGGAAGCCGGCGATAGACAGAGCCTATCTACTCCTTAAGCAATTTAGGTTTGCAGACCGGTAATTTGTTTGAGTCACCAGCTCTAGGAGGGTTGTCGTCCAAGACTGGAGAGGCTTCCCTCCCCTTTGGTTTAGTTTCAGAGTTTTCTTTCTCCTAGACGGGTGATCTGGGAAGATCTACTGGGTCCATCAGCCCTGAGAGGGTTTGCTCTGCGCCTGGGTCCTACTCCAGGTATTTCTGCGACCCCGCATGGTTAGTTAATGTTACAGGGTTAGCTGTAAAGGTTATATATCTAATTAATAGTTATAGTTATGAATAGCTATAGTAATTTGAAGGTGCTTGTGCAGTATAGGTCGGATTTGTCAATTATGAAGGTGCTTGTGCAGTATAGGTCCGATTTGAAAATTTTTGTAATTGCTCGTGCAGTATAGGTCATATTTGACAATTTTGAAGGTGCTTGTGCTGTATAGGTCCGATTTGAAAAATCTTGAAAGTGCTTATGCAGTATAGGTCCGATTTGACAATTTTTAATGTGCTTATGCAGTATCGGTCTGGTTTGAGAAATTTTGAAGGTGCTTGTGCAGTAAATCTCGATTTGAACATTTTTAAGGTGCTTGTGCAGTATATGTCCGATTTGAAAAATTGTAAGATGCGCGTGCATTACGGGCCCGATTTATAATATTTTGAAGGTGCTTGTGCAGTATAAGTCCGATTTCAAAAATTTTGAAGGTTCTTGAACCAATTTTAAGGTTTGTATATGACCGATTGAAAAATTTTGACGTATAGGTCCGATTTGACAATTTGGAAGGTCCTTGTGCAGTATAGGTTCGAATTGAGAATTTTTAAAGTACTTGTGCAGTATAGGTCATATTTGACAATGTTGGAGGAGCTTGTGCGATCTAGGTCTATTTTACAATTTCAAAGGTGTCTGTGCAGTACAGGTCGGATTTCTCAATTGTGAAGGTGCTTGTGCAGTATATGTCCGATTTGAAAGAATGTGTAGGTGCTTGTGTAGAATAGGTCTGATTTGACATTGCTGTATAAGCCCGATTTGAAAACTATTGAAGGTAATTGTGCAGTATAGGTCCGATTTGACAAATTTGAATGTGCTCGAGCAGTATAGGTCTGGTTTGAGAAATTTTGAAGGTGGTTGTGCAGTATATCTCCGATTTGAAAAATTATAAGGTGTTTGTGCAGTATATGTCCGATTTGAAAAATTTTAAGATGTTTGTGCAGTATAGGTCAGATTTGAAAAATTTTGAAGGTGCTTGTGCAGTATAGGTCCAATTTGACAATTTTGAAGGTGCTTCTGCAGTATAGGTCCAATTTGACAATTTTTAAGGTCCTTGTGGAAAATGTTTAAATTCTTGTGCAGTATAGGTCGGATATATGAAATTTGCCACGGAAATAATGATAAAACAAAGTGAAAAATGTCTAAATGCTTGTGCAGTATAGGTCCAATATATAAAAGTTTGAAGGGGTTTGTGCAGTATAGGTCCGATTTGACAATTTTAAAGGTGCTTGTGCAGGTCCGAGTTAACAATTTTTAAGGTCCTTGTGCAGAATAGGTTCGATTTGACAATTTTAAACGTCCTTGTTCAGATTTGACTTCGATTTGACAATTTGGAAGGTGCTCGTGCATTATAGGTCTGATTTTACAATTTGGAAGGTGCTTGTGCAGTATAGGTCCGATTTGAAAATTTTTTAAGGTGCTAGTGCAATATATGCCCGATTTGACAAAATTTAAGGTGCTTTGTGAAGTATAGGTCAATTTGAAAAACTTTCAGGTGCTTTTGCAGTATAGGTCCGATTTGAAAAATTTTGAAAGTGCTTCTGCAGTATAGGTATATTTGACAATTTTGAAAGGGCTTGTTCACTATAGGTCCAATTTGAATAATTTTGAATATGCTTGTGCAGTATGGGTCCGATTTGACAATTTTGAAGGTTCTTGTGCAGTGTAGATTCGATTTGAACAATTTCAGTGGCTTGGTAGCATAGGTCCGAGTTTTTTAAAATTGTGAAGCTGATTGTGCAGTATGGGTTCTATTTGACAATTTTGAAGTTCTTTGTGCAGTACAGGTCGGATTATACAATTTTGATTGTGCTTGTGCAGTATAAATCCGATTTGAAAAATTTTGAAGGTGCTTGTGAAGAATAGGTCCGATTTGACAATTTTTTTAAGGTGCTAGTGCAATATATGCCCGATTTGACAAAATTTAAGGTGCTTTGTGAAGTATAGGTCAATTTGAAAAACTTTCAGGTGCTTTTGCAGTATAGGTCCGATTTGAAAAATTTTGAAAGTACTTCTGCAGTATAGGTATATTTGACAATTTTGAAAGGGCTTGTTCACTATAGGTCCAATTTGAATAATTTTGAAGATGCTTGTGCAGTATAGGTCCGATTTGACAATTTTGAAGGTTCTTGTGCAGTATAGGTTCGATTTGAAAATTTTGAAGATGTTCTGCAGTATACGACCTATTTGAAAATTTTGAAGGTGCCTGTGTAGTTTTATTCCGATTAAAAAAAAATTAAGGTGCTATTACAGTATAGGTCCTATTTGACAATTTTGAATGTGTTTGTGCAGTATAGGTCATATTTGACAATTTTGAACGCCCTTGTGCAGTATGCTCCCGATTTGAAAATTTTGAAGGTGGTTTTGCATTATAGGTCCGATTTCATACTTTTGAAGGTGCTTGCGCAGTATAGATCCGATTTCAAAAATTTTGAAGGTTTTGTACAGTGTAGGTCCGATTTGAACAATTTTAGTGGCTAGTGTAGTATAGGTCCGAGTTCGAATATTGTCAAGATGCTTGTGCAGTATGGGTTATATTTGACAATTTTTAAGGTCTTTGTGCAGTACAGGTCCGATTATAAAATTTTGAAGGTGCTTTTGCAGTATAGGTCTGATTTAAAAAATTTTGGATGTGCGTGTGAAGAATAGGTCCGATTTGACAATTTTAAAGGTGCTTGTGCAGTATGGGTCCGATTTGAAATTTTTTAAATGCTTGGGCAGTACAGGTCCGATATATAAAATTTTGAAGCTGCTTGCGCCGTATAGGTCCGATTTGACAATTTTAAAGGTGCTTGTGCAGGTCCTATTTTACAATTTTGAAGGTGCTGCTTGTGCAGTATAGGGTCGATTTGAAAATGTTGAAGGTGCCTTTGCAGTATATGTCCTATTTGACCATTTTGAAGGTGCTTGTGCGATCTAGGTCTATTTAACAATTTCAAAGGTGTCTGTGCAGTATAGGTCGGATTTCTCAACTGCTTGTGCAGTATATGTCCGATTTGAAAACTTTTGTAGGTGCTTATGCAGAATTGGTGTGATAGGACATTGCTGTATAGTTCCGATTTGAAAAATTTTGAAGGTGATTGTGCAGTATAGGTCCGATTTGACAAATTTGAATGTGCTCGAGCAGTATAGGTCTGGTTTGAGAAATTTTGAAGGTGGCTGTGCAGTATATCTCCGATTTGAAAAATTACAAGGTGTGTGTGCAGTATATGTCCGATTTATAAAAATTTTAAGATGTTTGTGCAGTATAGGTCAGATTTGAAAAATTTTGAAGGTGCTTGTGCAGTATAGGTCCAATTTGACAATTTTTAAAGTCCTTGTGCAGTAGAGGTCCTATTTGCAAATTTTGAAGGTGCTTGTGCAGTATAGGTCCGATTTGATAGTTTTGAAGTTGCTTGTGCAGTATAGTTCCGATTTGAAAAATTGTGTTTTTTTTACATGGGGATCACCACTTCACCAGCCCGGACCCACTCGGGTATAAGGGTTATTTTGTGTACAATAATCAATGGGATAATATCCGAGTAATAGTTGGTATTGGAGATTTGATAAAGTGTCTTACTTAAGGGGACGATTACTCAGGATTTTTTATGCTGAACTTGAATATATCCAAGTTATAACCAGGTGGGAAACAGGCAAACGGAAGAGAATTCCGCAGGCGTGCATTTCTCAGAAAAAAGTTATGTTCATGGAATCTACATTTTGACTTAATCACAGATAAAGAGTGGGGGAAATTACTGACTCTGGTTTTAGCTAGATGGGTGTTTATCGTGAAAGATTGGCGAGGGGGTACCAGAGATTGCAGCTCGGATGAGCATTTTCCATGGAAATAATGATAAAACAAAGACAGGCTCGCAACGTCACTTCTGTGGGAGAGAGGTTGCAGCGAAGAGAAGGGAGCATCCCCCACTAAGCCACAAAGTCTATTTTGTACTTCGCCAAGGCAGAACTGGCTGTTTTTAGAAGTTCAAACCCTGATGTGGAAGCAGTACCCCATCTTTGGACGTACTTGGCTTTTATAGAGATAGAGAATTGCATCAGTAGTGAGATATCTTTTGGAGCGGTAGAAGGATCCCACCATTTTCCCAGCAGCCCGGGCAACAGACTTAATATACATGTTCAATTCCAAATCAGGAGTAAAGGTCAAACCCAGGAGCTTGTCAAAACTTGAGGCCTCATGAAGATGAGAGCGATCCATTCAATTGATGCTAGATGAGGAACAGAGCGTTGATGATGTAAAGTTAGGAGCTTGGTTTTAGATGCATTAAAGGTAACCAGCTATCTCTTTCCTCACTGAACGACGCGCTCAAGATCAGAGGAGAGAGAATCAGAGAGAGCTTTGTTATTTACGCCCTTTGATGTGTTGCCATAGATGGCCGTGTCATCGGCATAGATGTCAACGAATGATTTAAGTATGTGTTTTGGAAGATCATTGATGTAGATCAGGAAGAGAGTTGGGCCCAGGATGGACCCCTGAGGGACTCCAGCATTAATACTGTGGGCGTCTGATTGCTGCCCATCGACCACTACTCTTATGAACCTATCAGAGAGAAATGATTTAGATATTGAGAAAACATTTCCAGTTATACCGTAACTGGAAATCTTGTGAAGTAGGCCTTTATGCCAACCTTATCGAAGTCTTTTGATATGTCAAGAGCAATTGCCCTAGAAAAGAAAGCCTTTGTCGAGAGATTCACTAATCCTAGGGGATATAACTGTTAGCACATCAGCTGTAGATCTAGAAGAACGAAAACCATATTGCATGTCACTAATGAGGTTATTTCTGCTGAGATGGTTGACTACTTCTTTATTTAATATGGATTCCAGTAAATTACTCATGATACACAAGAGACTTATTGGTCACTACTGAGAGGGAGATGACTTATCACCTAAATACAGGGTATACTGACCAGGTTTTCCAGGGTGTTGGAAAGCACTTTTCCTTAAAGCAAGTTTTAAACAGTTTTGTAAGTATGAGGGCAAGTTTTGGTCGAAGTTTTTTCAACACTATAATTGGAATGCCGTTTGGGCCAGTTGCTTTACTGGAATCAAGGTTCTGGATTAGTTTGGCAATCTCGTGCATTTGTATGTTGGATAGTGTGTTGTCTGGTGTACGAGAAAATACAGGGAGTTGATGACCTTCGTCGCAGAGGGAAGAGTAAGTTGCAAATTTCTTGCCAAATAGTTTGGCCTTGTCTGATGCTGATGAGATGACCTCAGGTCCATTATGATGGTTGGGATAGAACACACGCATCTGTTCAGGATCCAGTGTGCTATTTGCCAAAACTGGAAGGAACCAAGCCACTGCTCAGCTACTTTGGATTTGACGAACTGAGCATATAGCTCTCTTGCATTTTTTATTATTCTTTCACGGTGGTTGCTAGCAGTCCTGAAAGCAGCTTTAGTCTCAGTACATCTATTACTTGGTAGCTATGTGAAAAGTGATTTCTGTGCGCAAGGGCACCAGCACATTCTGGGGAGAACCAAGGCTTTCTGAAGGTGCTTGTGCAGGATAGGTCTTATTTGATAAATTTTAAGGACCTTGTGCAGTACAGGTCTGATTTGAAAATTGTGAAGGAGCTTGCGCAATATAGGTCCGATTTGCTAATTTGAAGGTGCTTGTGCAGTATATGTCAAATTTGACAATAGTGAAGGTGCCTGTGCAGTATAGGTCCGATTTGAAAAAAATGTAAGTTGCTTGTGTAGTATAGGTCTGATTTGAACAATTTTAAAGTGCTTGTGCAGTATAGGTCCGATTTGACAATTTTGAAGGTGCTTGTGCAGTATAGGTTCGATTTGACAATTTTGAATGGCTTGTGCAGTATATGTCCGATTTGTAAAATGTTGAAGGAGCTTGTGCAGTATAAATCTGATTTGACAATTTTGATGGTGCTTGTGCAATATAGGTCCGATTTGACAATTTTGAAAGTGCTTGTGCAGTTTAGGTCCTATTTTACTATTTAGAATGTTCTTGTGCACTATAGGTTCGATTTGAAAAATTTTGAAAGTGCTTGTGCCGTATATGTCCCATTTGACACTTTTGAAGGTCCTTGTCCAGTATATGTCCGATTTGAAAAATTTTGAAGGTGCTTGTGCAGTATGCGTCTGATTTGAAAAATTTTAAGGTGTTTGTGCAGTATAGGTCCGATGTAAAAAATTTTAATATGCTATTGCAGTATAGGTTCAATTTGACAATTTTGAAGGTGCTTATAAAATATAGGTCCGATTTAACAATTTTGAAGGTCCTTGTGCATTATAGTTCCGATTTGACAATTTTGATGGTGCTTGCGGAGTATAGGTCCGATTTTTGACGGTGCTTGTGCAGTAAAGGTTCGATTATACAATTTTGAAGGTGCTTGTGCATTATAGGTCCGATTTGAAAAATTTTGAAAGTGCTTGTGCGGAATTGGTCTGATTAAACAATTTTAAAAGTGCTTGTGCAGTATAGGTCCAATTTGACAATATTGAAAATGCTTGTGCAGTATAGGTCCGATCATACAATTTTGAAGGTGCTTGTGCAGTATAGGTCCGATTTGAACATTTTTTAAATGCTTATGCAGTATAGGTCCGATATATAAAATTTTGAAGGTACTTGTGCAGTATAGGTACGATTTGATAATTTTAAAGGTGCTTGTGTGGGTTCGATTTAACAATTTTTAAGGTTCTTTTGCAGTATAGGTCCGATTTGACAATTTTGCAGGTTCTTGTGCAGTATAGGTCCTATTTTACAATTCTGAAGGTCCTTGTGCAGTAGAGGTTTGATTTGACAATTTTGAAGGTGCTTGTGCATATAGGTCCTATTTGACAATTTTTAACGTCCTTGTGCAGTATATGCCCGATTTGAAAAAAAATTTAAGGTGCTTGTGCAGTATAGGTCGGATTTGAAAAACTTTAAATTGCTTTTGCAGCATAGGTCCGATTTGAAAAATTTCGAATGTACTACTTGGAATTACAAAATGCTTTATGTAGATCACCAAAGTTAAGCAACATGGAGTCTGGTCATTATCAGATGGATGACTACTTAGGAATACCAAATGCTTTACAAAGATCATCGACGTTAAGCAACATGGAATCTTGTCATTATCACATCGGTTACTACTTGGGAATAACAAATGCTTTATGTAAATCAGCAAAGTTTAGCAACATTAAGTCTGGTCATTATCAGATGGGTGACTATTCGAGAATACCAAATGTTTTTTGCAGATCATCAAAGTTAAGCAAAATGTAAACTGGTCATTATCAGATTGGTAACTACTTGGAAATAACAAATGCTTTATGTAGATCAACAGAGCTAAGCGACATGGAGTCTGGTCATTATCAAATGGGTTACTACTTGGAAATACAAAATGCTTTATGTAGATCACCAAAGTTAAGCAACATTGTCTTTGTCATTATCAGATGGATGACGACTTGGGAATACCAAATGCTTTATGTATATCCCAAAAGTTAAGCAACATGTTCTTGGTCATTATCAGATGGGAGACTACTTGGGAATATCAAATGTTTTACGTAGATCACCAAAGTTAAGCAACATTGTCTTGGTCATATCAGAAGGGTGACTACTTGGGAATACCAAATGCTTTATGTAGATCACCAAAGTTAAGCAACGTTGTCTTGGTCATTATAAGATGGGTGACTACTTGGGAATACTAAACGCTTTGTATAGATCACTTAAGTTAAGCAACATTGTCTTGGTCATTATAAGATGGGTGACTACTTGGGAATACCAAACGCTTTGTATAGATCACTTAAGTTAAGCCACATGGAGCCTGACCATAATCAGATTGGTTACTACTTGGGAATGCCAAATGCTTTATGTAAATAACCAAAGTTAAGTAACATTGTCTTGGTCATTATCAGATGAGTGAATACTTGGGAATCACCAAAGTTAAGCAACATTGTCTTGGTCATTATCAGATGAGTAATACTTGGGATTCACCAAAGTTAAGCAACATTGTCTTGGTCATTATAAGCTGGTTGACTACTTGGGAATGCTAAATGCTTTGTATAGATCACTTAAGTTAAGAAACATGGAGTCTGGCCATTATCATGTGGGTGACTACTTGGGAATACCAAATGCATTGTCTTGGTCATATATATATATATATATATATATATATATATATATATATATATATATATATATATATATATATATATATATATACTAGCAGATTGCCCAGCGTCGCTTGGATTAAATGAGGGAGGTAGAATGAAAAGTTTGTCCTGGAAATGGCTTAAACAATCTTCAATCTCAAAATTACTTTATTTCTGAAGTTTATTCCGGATATGGCTGAAACAGTTTACGATCTCAAAATTAGATTAATTCATATATATTTTTGGGTTTTTTATGAAAGTTTACTAGGCCAGTTTCTGTAGGGGATGATCCATATTTTTTTAATTTTTGTCTGTATTTACTTGGAAAACCTGCTCAGTTATATTCCAGAAATGATATCATTCACTTAAAATATGGCATCGGTAGTCTGGAAGAATAGAACACAGTAATGTGTAATTTTTTAGTGAAGCAAGGATTGCCTAATCACTAAACTTAACACATTTGTGTATTTGTTTGTAAAACCTACTGAGTAATCTTCAGAAAATGAAGTATTTTTTTTTAATTTGGTGTCGGTAGTGGGGAATTAAAATGAAACACAATAATGTTAAATTTGATAATGAAGCAAGGGTGGTCTAATCATTGTGTCAATGTATTTATGCATAAATTTGAAAATCCTACTAAGACATTGTTAAAAAAAATGTCATAATTTTTCTTACAATTTTAGTGCCGATAGTGACGAAGGAAAAACACCAGTAATATTGAAATTTATGATGAAGCAATGGTTGCCTAATTCTTAACCAAGATGATGTATTTATGTACTAATTTGGAAAGTCTAAATGATCTACTTTCTAAAAGTTGTTTCAGTTTTCTTTAAATTATGGTAGCCTTGGTGGTAAGAGAACTTATTTACCATGTTGTACAATACCTGTCGATAGTATGTGAAATTGTTTCATGTATTTATTTTAATTACCCGTCCGAGGGTAGGTAAAATTATTTTAAATATGTGTTGTATATTACCCATCCCTGCAAAGGAAACATTATTTCATATATATGGTATAAATTACTTATCCTAGATAAGGTACAATTATTTAATACGTGTAATACCCGTCCAAGGGTAGGTAAAATATTCTTTTGCTCGAAAAAGCTAATGATACATAGACATTACAAATTCCTCTATCCGAAGATCGAATTTTCTCATTGTTTATACGGTTCCGAGCAACGCCGGGTAGCCCCGCTAGTATTTTCATAAATTGTATAACAACTTTATATTTTTATAAATTGTATAACAACTTTATATTTTTATAAATTGTATAACAACTACACATTTTTATAAATTGTATGAATTTTCTGGTATAAATTTCAGAGAAAATCATTTGATTTAATGGATTTATATTCGTTTGTTAGATAATAGCAGGATTAAAAGTATTAATTAGTTATCTATCTATCTAACTAACTATCAGTCTAACTGCCTGTCTGTCTGTTTATTTATCTATCTAATGATAAGTAGGCAACACCAGTGACCTCGCTAGGCTAAGAAATATTGTTTTGGTATAATAAGTTTAGCTGAAAGTTAATTATGTAAATAGTTAAGTGATATGTTTATAAAGTTAGCTTTACTTAACTATAAAAAAAGAATTTAGAAATCCAAAACAATAATCGATAAGTGATATGGACCACGCCACATTTATATAGGTGACCGGGGGTCACGTTAAGGAGACGTGTCTTTAATCGACTAGGTAACCGGGACTGACAGGTCAAAAAGATTAGAGCAGAGCCTGGTGATTTGCCACCAAGACGTGCGGGCGTGCTCTAGGAAGCGGAGCTAGATAAAAAGCAAGCATGTAGACACGTAAGCAGATTTCTGTGTGAAACACTGACACATCCGAAATAAATTTATATTTCTAAAAAAATAAAGATGTTCTGTGTTTCACAAAGAAGAAAAACCAGATATGTCTATCTCGTATTATTTGTGTATAAATGGGAACACTAATCACAGCACCCAGCAGCAGTTGAAGGGAAAAGGTCTCGGGACCTAAAGGCATGAAGCATAATCCTGTTATAATAATTCTTCTATACTAATTCTTCTATAACATTTCCACTTTAATAATTTCTCTATAATAAGTCTTCCATAATAATTCTTCTATAATTATTCCTCTATAAAACGTCTTCAATAATAATTCTCCTATATAAAGTCTTCTATAATAAGTATTCTATAATAATCCCCTTATAATAAGTCTTCTAGAATAATTCTTCTATAGTTATTCCTCTATAATAAGTTATCTATAATAAGTCTTCTATAATAATTCCCTTATAATTATTCTTCTATAAAAATTCTTCTATACTAATTCCCCTATAAGAAGTTTTCTATAATAATTCCTCTATAAGTCTTCTATAGTAAGTATTTTATGATAATTTCTGTATAATAAGTTTTTATAATAATTCTTCTATAATAATTACCTTATAAGAAGTATTCTATAATAATTTACTATAATCATTCCCCGCCTGAGGTGCATCTACCTGAGTCTGCTGACAGGCTGCAAAACCATTTTTCATAAGATCATACTGCCTATCCTCTAGGCCGCTGATTTTCAATCCCACTTTCCAAACCTAGTGTCATATTTCTTGTAGTGGAAGAGAAATAAATATACATTCGAGAAAATTTGACAGCGAATAAACATCAGCTATAATAGTGTGGAAGCAAAGTTTAGCAAGAGTAACGGAAATAGTAATATTCAAAATGTCTTAAGTTGGCTTTCAGATAAATTATAGATATTGGTCAACTTTAGAAACTCAATTTACTAAAGATTTCCGAAGCAGTCTGTTCTACTATGTAACATTAAGGTCTAATAATTGGAAGTTATCCTAAATATGGCTAGAAATTGTGATCAATTATCTATGATTTACTGTGCGACGGCCTACTAATCTACATATGGAGCAAATATAAGTGTGGTTATTCCATGGATACACAACTTAACTCCCCTGACCAATCAGAGTTCTCCAGTTCTGATTAGTTCAAATTATGTTAGGTTAGGGGGACAACAAATGTACAATTGGGAAAACCATTGTCCATTTCCAGATTTCTTATCAGAGATAAAATTTTCCATGGAATTTTCAATCAGTGAAAAACTGAAGGAATAGGTGACTTTATTCAATAGTTTTTTTAACGTACTGTGGAATGACTAAATACTTCTTCCTTCCATTTTCCATAGGTTTTATATATATATATGGTTGGTTGTTTTTGTTTTACGGCATATCAACCCCTTTTTTAGGTCATTTAATGCCAAATCCAGTAATGTTGAAGAAAAAGTTTTTAATTTTGTTGCGGTTTTTTTTTTCAAGTCAGTTTCTATTAAAACAATAGTTGGGACCCTAACAGGTACTACTACTCCGGGTCAGAGTGGACCTGGGAGCAATGGCAAATAAGGGGTGGCTCTACCCTCCCCAAAGCCCGCAAACTGGGATCTCACCATCAGATATAGTTTCAGGCCATACCCAGAACCATATATATATATATATATATATATATATATATATATATATATATATATATATATATATATATATATATATATTGAAAAGTCTTAAAAAACTAAAAACAATTTCTACTCAACATCTCGACGGACTATTACCCAGAAATATTTTTACATCTCCAATGGGAGAAAAAATATTAATATCGAGACATCGTTTGATAAAGCTTCGATTGTGGTAAAATATTGCTTCATGTGTTTAAACGGAAAATAAACATCTCTTTTAAAGAAATAGCAAAAATGTAAATAAACATCTATTCTAACGAAAACACTTATATAGTTTGGCTTTCTTAAAAATAACACACACATATATATATATATATATATATATATATATATATATATATATATATATAAAGATTTGAAGGCTATATCAATATGGTTCGTTGGAAATGCCGTAGAGACAAGTTAGCATATAGACGAATAATGACAATATTACAAGGATTTTTCCATAATTTTAAATTATATTACATTTATTTATCAACATAATGTATCCTAACAGATGGTAAACTTATAAGCTGACTATTATCCTCGTGTTTATCGTTGTTTCACGACGTTTCGGCCAACTATTCCTCCGGTCTTCGTCAGGTTAACTGCACCTGGATAGAAATGCTGAATCTTTTAACTTTATCTTCAGTAAGTACTGCCTTCCATAGTTGTTATCGTCTCATCACGTTTTTCCCAACTAATCCTCTGGCAGGCTTTGGGTAGGATTGAAACCGCTATCTTTAGACAATTCTCATCTGAAACTGTAGAGATTCAACGTCTCTATCTATTGTGCTACGAGTCTCGAAGGGTGATCAAAGTTGGATTTTCTGGTCTTATAAATCCAAGTTTTTTTTTGGTTTTTGTTTTTTTATTTGATCTTCCATTGTCGGGTCCGTACCGAATAGTATATATTATTTAGTTATTGGAATTCTTTTGAGGTGTTGTAATTTGTTTATTTTGTTCAGTTATTTGCGGACTATTATCCTCATTTTTATAGTTGTTTTTTCACGACGTTTCGGCCAACTATTCCTCTGGTCTTCGTCAGATTGTTAACTACGATGGGATAGGAATGCTGAATTTTCAACCGTATCTTTATTAATTACTGCTTTCCATAGTTGTCGTCGCCGTCTCATCACGATTTGGGCCAATTAATCCTCTGGTCAGCTTTGGGTACAATTGAAACCGCTATCTGCAAATAATGCTATCCCATCGCGATTCAGCATTCCTATCCTTTCACGATTAACGACCTGACGAATGCCAGAGGAACAGTTGACCGAAACGTCGTGAAATAACAACTATAAAGATGAGGATAATAGTCCGCAAACAAATAAATAAAATATACAAATTACTCATCTCAAAAGAATTTCAATAATTAAATAATATAATATTTCGAGATTAGTATCTCTTCTTCAGGGGAGAAAAGAAAAAGAAACGTATACAACTGTTCACGACGCTTTTTTGTCTGTTTAATATTTTACTTTTTTCTTTATTTCTGGATGTCAATGTCGCAGTCATGCAGTCAAATTAATTTCCAGGATGCGAGTTGTGGTGGATATTAAGTATTGTTAGGAATAGATTTTTAATGCATATAATTTTTGCGTGTTACGCTTAAGTACTGCGTACTTAGAAGTGTTAATGAATTCTGTATTAGTGTTTTCGGTAAAGAGAATCGGTCGAAGGGATGTAACTGTGTGTGTCCTTTTATTAATTCACTGTTGAAATGTACACGTCTATATGTATACGCGTAAACTCCTACGTATAAGTGCGTACACACATGTGCATGCATACCCTCCTGGTCAAAATCATAAGACCACTTAAGAAAGTAAGCGTTTACACATATTATCGGATTTTTAATCAAACAAATGGTTGAAACCATTGCCAAAAGGGAAATATGATGGAAAAAAATGAAATCTGCTTTATTCGAAACCTTAACTGTATATATATATATATGTGTGTGTGGGGGGGGGGGGTTGTTTTTGTTTTTTTGTTTTAGCGATATGTTTTGAATGAATTCAATTATTACGAAAGTGCATTTTTACCTAAATGCGAGTTGGGAATAATTTTCCCTTTAACCAATTTGGTACCCGCACATGGGGGAGTGGTATATATATTATTTAAAAACAATAATATAATTTATAAAATATAATTTTTCAAATATAATTAAGATATATTTTTTAAAATATAATATAATATTATATAATATAATATATAATATTATATTTTAAAAATAATATATATATGCACGTATGCAGTGTGTTAATGTCTTGTAGCTTTTATGGGACGTTGTGCATAGTGAGTAGAAAGCCTATGATTTCTAATGCTGTATGAATGATAAGAAGTTAAAACGACGTTTTAGTTGAGAGAAAAATAAACATGGGAATTGTAGACAAAAGATGACAACATTGTACAAGACAATTTGAATTTGTTATCTGCCTGGTGCGCTGTTTTACATCGACAATATATCTTATATTATTTAATATTTCAATGATAGTTTTCAGATTATTCCTTAATTCGAAAATAAAAAAATAATAATCTGCTCATATTTTTGTTTTCATTTTAAAGGCAGACTATTCTTTTGAATCGACTTACTTTGATATAGAAGAATAAATCATTTTGAACTTCGTATTAATTACTAAAAAGGTGCAATAGGTAGTTAATACATTGAAAAGTATTGCATTATAACATTGCTTTTTTTTGTTTAGGATTAACTCGTATGTTTGGGGTCTAACTCACACAGTTTCTTCAAATATCTATACTTGCTAAAGCCTCCGATATATTTATCATATATATTATATTATATTATATTATATTATATTATATATTGCTATAGTTTCCGATATATTAATTATATATATTATATTATATTATTGCTATAGCCTCCGATATATTTATTATATATATTATATTATATTATATTATATATTGGTATACCCTCCGATATATTTATTATATATATTATATTATATATTGCTATAGCCTCCGATATATTTATCATATATATTATATTATATTATATATATTTTATTATATATTGCTATAGCCTCCGATATATTTATTATATATTTTATATTATATTATATATATTATATTATATATTGCTATAGCCTCCGATATATTTATTATATATATTATATTATATTATATATATTTTATTATATATTGCTATAGCCTCCGATATATTTATTATATATTTTATATTATATTATATATATTATATTATATATTGCTATAGCCTCCGATATATTTATTATATATATTATATTATATTATATATTGCTATAGCCTCCGATATATTTATTATATATATTATATTATATATATTATATTATATATTGCTATAGTCTCCGATATATTTATTATATATATTATATTATATATATTATATTATATATTGCTATAGCCTCCGATATATTTATTATATATATTATAGTATATATATAGTATATTATATATTGCTATAGTCTCCGATATATTTATTATATATATATTATATTATATATATAGTGTATTATATATTGCTATAGTCTCCGATATATTTATTATATATATTATATTATATATATAGTATATTACATATTGTTATAATCTCCGATATATTTATTATATATATTATATTATATATATCATATTATAGTATATATTGCTATAGCCTCCGATACATTTATTTATTTTGAAACTGTTATTCTCATCTTCATCGTTGTTGTTGAAGATGAGGATAACAGTCTACACATAAATAAATAATTGTAAAAATTACTCATCTCAAAGCATTCAAAAAAAAAATATATATAATGCCATTCAGTACGGACCCGACAATTGAAGACCAGATAAAAACAAAAACATGGGTTTATAAGACCCCCCAAAACTCTACCTTGATTGCCGTGGCTATGTGGATAGGGGCGTTGAATCTCTCCGGTTCCAGGTGAGCAGTGTCTGAAGATAGCGGTTTCAGTCCTACCCAAACAGGTCAGATAATTAGTTGGTCAAAACGTGGTGAGACAAAAAAAAAAACAATGGAAGGCAGTAATCATTGAGGATACAGTAACAGGACTCAGCGTTCCTATCCCGTGGTGGTTAATCACCTGAAGAAAGCCAGAGAAATAGTTGGCTGAAACGTGGTACAAGAACACCACCACCACCAACAACAACAACAACAACAACAACAGAGACGATGATAACAGTCTGGTAATCTATCTTCTTTTCTATATAAATAAAACTGTAGATATATATGTGTGTAAATATCTAAGAGGTAAACTCTTCAAATACTAATCACATAACACTAAAATTAACACGAAATATTAATTATACACGAAGAATGGTTTACAACGAGTGAAATCTTTGCTTTGGGTTGATAAATAACACGTACAGCCATATATCGACAAACTGAAATGCGAAATGATCATTTTAACTGGCCGACATGTTTTTACTTCTGTCTACGCATGATCACATAAAATTCATTTGTCTTTTAATATTTAGACTTCATTATATTTCTGTCCATAAAAACATCGATAGAGAACGCAGCTGTAACGTTGGATGCTTTGGTTTTGATTCGAGCTGATGGCATCAAGTCATTTTATTTTTTTTAACTTTTGCCATCATGTTTTTGTATTAATAAATGCGAATATCTGCAAGACTTTAAATATATTTTACGCCAAGCTAAATAAAAATATTTATTTACAGGCATGGAAAATAAAACTTTTATTGTTCATTTCTTACAGTCTTTTAAGGCGATATATTTTTGAAAATTATTTTTTGTTCAGAAATCCCTCGCATACGAAGACAAAATTCAATGAGAAAGAGTCATACTTTTCTTAAGTATGTTTTTTCACAGCAGGGGAAAATTCTAAGTACAGTTTTGATGGAAAAGCTTACTTCGGCTAATGTCTAATTCCTTCGTTTCTTTTCTTATTTCTTCATTATTTTCAACTAATACGTAAATATTGCTCGAGATTCTGAAATTGTAAATATTTATAGTTTCACATAACTTTATTAATGTTATTTTTCTCTAAATTAAACTATTACTTGTGTTCCATTTAGATAATTTTCTTTTCTCTTAATAGCCTTTCCTTTACTTTAAATAACTTCTCTATTTTTCTATAAATAATTTCTCCTTTTCTTTTTTGTAAAAAAGTAAGATAAAGACACACCTATATCTTTTCTTATTCATTCATCGATTAGATAAATAAATATTAATTTCAAACCAAAATTCTAAAGTTTTCCAATACGTGCATTGTGTATTTGTTTTTTAGTTTTCCTTACACATTTACTGAATTCAAATATTTTAAAGAAAATTATGACAACACAAAATAGAGGTTTATTTTAATGTAGAATAGAAATTTCCGTAACTAATAAAATAAAAATAGTCATTACATTTTGAGAAAACAAATATTAATTTCAATGGCACTTTTTAAATAATTGGTCTCTCTGACTAAAATACAAATTATTCAGTATTTCCTTTTACATTGTAGGTTTTCGAGTATGCTGAAAATTAATATTACAGTTGAATTTGGGGCTAAGTAGTTTACCAGATATGAAAACATTTGTTATCCAACGTAAAAGCATACGTAATCCCTGTCAGCCATTGTTTTCACAACCGAGAAATTAGTTATGTTCATGCATAACGGCTTTCCGATTAAACACCATCAACCTCCTCGTGTTAAGAACGGCTTTTGGAATAAGCATCCCCAACCTCGCTATGTTAGGAACATCTTCGGGAATAAACACCCCATTTTCCATGGAGGCGGGTGACAAAATATTTTATTCGTCGTCTGCTTCAGTTACACGCATGCGCATTACCAACTGCTCGGTTGTGAAAACAAAATGGCTGCCAGGAATTACATTATATTTTACGTTAGATATCATATATTTTTTATAACTGATAAACGACTCATCAGTCCCACATTTAGCTGTGATATTCATTATCAGCATACCCGAAAACATATAACAGTCGACATTTACCATCCAAAAAACACCACAAGATTGAAATCAACCAATAAAAGATCCACACGAAAGTAATCATTCGCTGTCCTAGGGAACGCAATGTGTGATTCGGTCTCGAATTTTTCTTTCTATTTAAAATGTGATCTGAAAATTCGACACTTCTGAAATACTGAGTGGTAACCACGTTTTCGGGTTTCAGTTTCGAGAATATTATTATAGGGACACACTTATTTGGTAATCAGTCTGCAACACCTTTCTCAAATTACCTCCCTTTCGTTGAAACTGGTTCAGTAACATTGAATAAAGATCTTTCACTACCGAAATTATCATGTGGCCAGACGGTAAATTCAATTGGTGGCCTGATGACTAAAATTTTTCCCAGATATTGCTAAAAATGTTCGCAGAGTCGGATGGGTTCGTATAAGAGCAATCTTAGCCCCTATAAAGTATGCTGTTGATACGATCAATTATAATCTTTAGCAAAAGTTATCAATCCATTGATTTTGCTATTAATGGAGATCAAGCAATAGAATTTTCATGTAGAATTCACTACAACCGCCTGGAATACCACACCATAACCTGCTATTGAAGGAAGGAGCTCCAGTTATATTATTAAGAAAAGTTGATCCATCTAAATTGTGTAATGGCACATGGTTAGCAATGACATATTTAAAAACTAATGTTCTGAAAGCCTTATAATCGCTGGGGATTTTAAAGGTAAAACTTTTAATTCCTCAGATTCTCCTTATTCTTTCTGACATGCCATTTCAATTCAAGCGTTTACAAATCCCAATTAAAAATTAGTTTTACCATGTGGATAAATAAATCTAAAAGACGAAGCTTCGAAAGTGTTTGTCATTTTTCAGATACGTTGCTTTTCTCATGGTCAGTTTTATGTTGGTTTCTTACGCATTAGAAATCCTGAAAACTCTACATTTACGCACCTATTGGGGGTCGCACCCAAAATGTTGTTTATGTAAAAGCTTTTCAAAATTAATGCTAGAGGTACATTTATCAGTGTTCAGATATGCACGGATGGAAACTAAATTTCCTAATACAATGAAAATAATTTTCTTTAAGCAACGTGATATTTGCTTAATATTCCTGTAGTGTAGATTTTAGTGTAGATTTCAAATATACATCTTTGTAAAGTTGATTTTCTCAATTAAAAGTAATTAAACACATGGTGGATTCATTTGACACTTTTATATATATGTATATATATATATATATAAATGTTCTCTCTCTCTCTCTCTCTCTCTATATATATATATATATATATATATATATATATATATATATATATATATATACACACAGAGAGAGAGAGAGCATTTCGTCAACATATGTATATATAAATATTCACACTGAGTAAGATCGAAGGATCGGTCGAAAATTATGTGCTTTTGAAGGAAACATTCTTGTTTTTTTTTCAAAAGACTTTTTGTATTCCTACACGTCAACTCACAGGAAATAAATATAGAAAATATATAAACATTTATATATTTTTCGTATTGGTTTTTTATTCATATATATATATATATATATATATATAGCTGACTAAATGGTTTTATAACGAATGATAAATTTTTTGTATAGTTTTAAAGGTTAAAAACTTCCAAAACTATATATATATATATATATATATATATATATATATATATATATATATATTTGAGAGAGAGAGAGAGGGGGAGAGAGAAATAAAAAGTAGATTATATGTGTGTGTCTGTATCTCTGTTGGTAAATATTTAACAGATAAACTCTTAAACTAGTGTTGACATAACAGTGAAATCTACAGAAAATAGTAATCATATACCGAGGATGGTTTATGACCAGTAAAATCTTTAAGATACATGAATAGCTTATACAGAAAGTTAACTTTAACTTAAGTCAGAAATAAAACTGCACTGCAATTGTAAAATAGTGATTTTTTTAGATATGACTCTAAATCTCAACGTCAATACGTATGAACCGTATCACAAACCGAACTAAACACTATTCTATATAGATTATAAATTGAGTCGTCCTAAGCGCATGAAAATAGCTATTATCCCCAGTATATCAAAAAGAATATCCGGGTTATGAGAATATTTTTCATAAGAATAAGAATTATTATAATAAAGCTTTAAGTAGATCAGGATTTCATGGAGAAATACATAATGGAGGTGAATAATAATAAAAATAGCAGAACAAACTATACAATATCATACAACATGGCAATGGAAAATGGAATCCTAAGATTTAATATAGGTAATAATAATGATAATAAGAGTAAAAAGAATGAAATTAAAAATAATGAAGAAGAATTTAATGGTGATATTAATATTAATAGTAAGAGAAGTAGACGCAAAAAAGTTTGCTTAAATCCGTCTTATAGCGAACATATTCAAAATAATATCTCTAAATAATTCTATTAAATAATTGAAAACAACTTCTCCCCCACCCCCCGAAGAATAGATAAAGTAAAATAATTAATAAGAACACTGTTAAACTTTCATTCTCGACCGCGGCAAAATTAGGCAATACTTTAATTGGTTCTAATAATGGTAAAATAAACAAAATGGTGAATAATAATAGGATTGAATCAGGTTAACTAAATTTGGAGAAAAATGTAACTGAAGAATGCCTAATGAATGTCCATTGTAGGGCAATTGCTTAATTTCTGACATTGTGTATGAATGCGAAGTTAAGTTGGATATTGATAAAAAGATATAGCTAGA
Organism: Euprymna scolopes; assembly: GCF_053919585.1. NCBI lineage: Eukaryota > Metazoa > Mollusca > Cephalopoda > Sepiida > Sepiolidae > Euprymna > Euprymna scolopes. The sequence goes on from NC_136501.1 coordinate 30,862,596, forward strand.
GGGACGGAGTTTATTTCTAAGGACAGGTATGGAAACCATGTTGCATCATATACAATTCGAAATAGGGATAGGATAATCGTAAAATGAGGCTAGAACAAAATTATTAAAAAATAAGTAGAGGAACACATCTGCATTGAGTGATTGAGTTAGGAAACTATGTAAAAAGAGTTTGAATTAAAATGGTCAATAGTAGATAAGGCTAGAAAGTATAAACCGATTAAATCAAAAAGGTGTAATCCGTGCTTACTTGACGCATACCACATGATGATTTATAAGGAAGAAATCTAAAACAAAAGGTTAGATTTAATTCAAAACGGACTTCATAGAAATAAATTCCTTTTGTCACGCCTAAAACCTGCATGAAATAAATTTAGAAATGGAAAATTTACAGAATATATTTAGGGTAAAATCTAAGTGTTTAAAGAGAATTCTTAAATTTAATACTAGGATTTAAAAATGTTGCAATAAATGAATAAATTAGTAGATCTTCAACTTAACATATAAGAAATAAAATAGTTATAACCCAAATAGAAGACATAAAAGTAGTTTTGGTTGTGATAATCGTTATGGATGATAAAATTATACCCGAGCTTATGAATTAAATAACTCCGACATATTGAGTAAAGTAAGCTAAGATGGAGTAAAATTAATTTTAACAAAATATAAGGTTAAAAATAAAGGACAGATTAAACTGGGCTTTTCATAAAGAAGTTAATGTTAGGATTATAAGTTAAATATTAAACGAGGGTAATTAATAATTACTAAAGTCAAAATATTAAAACATGCATGCTTAAAAATTTAGAGAAATTCGCAAATTGATACAAATTTAATAAACGTGGTTCTCTCCTTTATAATGTGAAAAATTAAAGAAGATTATTGAAAGGTAAGATCAAAGGGAATTAAAATAGAAGATTTATATATGGATAAAAATTAATGTTTTTAAGAAAGATTAGAAGTATCTTTATATATGTATGAACAATGTATTTCGCTGTCTTAAGAGTGGCTATTTTAAAATATTTTTGAATGATATAATGTTTTAAACTGTCCGAATGGTCACAGAACAATTGTAACGAATATGAAAATTAACAACTATGAAGCTATCATATTTTATTTCTATTGTCTTGATTTCATGAAGATATCAATGGCAGTCTCGATTATAAAAACTGATAATCATGAAGCCTAATAATCGAGTCAATAAATTCTTACTTTAATTCTTATTGGTATATAAATTAATAAGTTTTAATATATTTTAATATATAAAATTTTTTGGTTATCAATATTAATAATATATATATATATATATATATATATATATATATATATATATATATATATATAGTAAGTTATAAAATATATATGGCGATTAAGCTACACTGAATATTCTGCGTTTCATCCACTCTATGACTCTTCAGGCTTATGCGCGAATTGAACAAAATTCGCGCATAAGCCTGAAGAGTCATAGAGTGGATGAAACGCAGAATATTCAGTGTAGCTTAATCGCCATATATATTTTATAACTTACTAACTAGCTCTACCTACGTATTGAGCACTTTTGAAGTAAATACTTAAAGTTTACGCAGAAACTTATACGTTCGTATATTAATTTTATGTGAGTAAATTAAGTAGTTATATATATATATATATATATATATATATATATATATACATATATATATATACATATATATATATATATATATATATATATTATCTTTCGCGTTTAGATTTGCAATCGAACTTTTGACAGCGTCTAAGACGTAAATTTGATATTGAATTTTGTACGTAGCAACTTAGGTTATGCCATTCATTCTGGCGGCGCGTATTTTTCACTTTAAACTTTGAAATAGCGTATTGCTTAAGGGCAAATATAAAGAACAACCGTTCTTGATTCTGAAAGCATCGTCATGAAACGAATTACTCTCAAACTTTCTTGTTAACTAGTAAAGATTTTAGGTGTGTTATGCAATAGAATATATATATATATATATATATATATATATATATATATATATATATATATATATATATATATATAAAGTTGGGTGTTGCATCGACTGAAACGTTGTGAAAATAACTCTCTAGGAAAGAACAATATTCGGAATAATCCAAATAATACGACTTATTAATCCTCAGAATTATTAATTACAATTGATTTCCATGCAAGCCACTAATCGGATAGTCTTGAGTAAGCTATTCTTGACAATCTCACCCAGTTACAAATAATACATATTTTCTTGGCATCTACACCTTTTGGCCAAGATCAAAGTGTAGTATCTGATGTTCAGATGCTGCACTTCCATTTCTTGTTCTCTTTCGGTGGAAGAGCAGTCTTTCACGACTGAGACAATTTTTATTTTGGTACCTTTTCTCTACGTTAAAAAACGACCCGGGTGTCTAACACTGTCCCGTAAATAGGTACACTTGTTTATTCTTACCTTTTTTCAAACTGCGTCAACTATTACCGCTCTTCCAATCTACATGTTCAGTAGATCGTTTATTGTGATCTGCACCGATACAAGAGATTTAATCAAGATCGATGTCAGATTCTAGCTGAGTTTGTAGTTTGGTAAACACTAGTATTCAATATACAACTAAAATATTATATAAAATTTATATATATATGTCTGTATGTGTGTGTGTGTCTGTGTGCGCGCATATATATCTATTAGTTATTCATCCTAAACACTTTAGATATGTGTGTTAAGCAAGTCCTAATATCTCCCCGCCGCCATTTCTCAATCTCAAAAGTTTATTCTTGTTGACGACAAAACTTTTTATGAGTAACCTTCCAACTCTAAGTTTAATAGTTAAGTTCCGACTTAATAAAATGAAATAGTTTTCCTGTATACCGCTATTTCTGTCACCGTCTGGTGATGTACACGTAAGGTCATTTGGCAATTCAAATATATGTATAAAAATACTCATGGATAGATGGCGGTAGCGAGTGGGAGAAGTGATATACTGCTAAGGAATCGGGTGTAGTTTGAGTAAGTTCATGATTTCGCGGACATGTACTGTCCGCCTTGCGTGTGTTTTTTTCTTTAATATTTTAAATTGCGAAACACCCACCATCCACAAATCTTTCTGAACCACCCATCAGTTTTATTCTATCATTTTGACCGCCTTATTATACAGTTAATTCTCATCTATTTCTGTATTAATATTAGTGTTGGAACGATTATTTCAGAATCGGAATCGGGAAACGGACAAATAAAAGTTTTTTGGAGTATCGGAATCGGAAAAATTTGTGCATACTTTCCGATGCCAAAAACAGTACCTTTAATTATCGTTATTTTTTTTTTTTAGTTTTTAAAACAAAATCTTCTACTGCTAGTAGTAATAATAAACTATTAAATACACTGCGTGTCAAATTATTAACGAGATAACATTTTTTACCAGTTTCAGAAACTTACCGGTAGTTTCGTATGAAAAGCTTCGGAAACGTTGACAATGCTGAGCTGCGCGTAATGTGAGATTTTCGTACTGTTCCGCGCAATGTAAACAACTTGCCATCGTAATTGCTGAATCCACAGTATTTGAGGTGTGTCAAATTATTAACAAGGCAGTTTGTTTCGTCAATAAAACTGGTCGTAAAGGTGAATTGAGTAGTTCTAAAAAGAGTACTATTACAGAACAGCTAGCAAAAGGTAAAACTACCCTCGAAATATCGGAAATGATAGGAAGGTACCACCAAACTATAAAGAATGTCGTCAAGTACCCTACAAAGGTGTGTAAGAGAGCTGACAAAGGAAAATCTAGAGGTTTTTCACGCCGTTCTCTATTCCAAATTTAATGTGAAGTTGTTAAGAACCCTGGGCAGACAAGTCGAAAAGTCTTTGACCAAGCCGGATTGAAGAATGTCTCAAAACGTACTCGATGTCGCCTTCTGGAAGAATGGCAAAGTCTGTTAAGTTTTGTTCACTGATGAAGTGCGTGTCACTCTTGATGGCCCAGATGGCTGGAGCAAGGGATCGGTCCCAGATGGACGACATTGTCATCAGTGTTTAAGGCGCCAACAAGGTGGTGGTGGGATAATGATTTGGGCTGGTATTATTAGAGGTACTTTAGTTGGTCCATGGAGAGTCCCAGAAGGCGTACAAATAATTCAAATGCTTACATAGCTTTTCTGAAGGAAAACTTTGAACCATGGATGAAGAAGCAAAGGTTTGACGTTTAGAAGAAGCATTATTTTTATGCAGGATATTTCTCCCTCGCACGCAGCAAACAAAAGCAAAGAGTATTTGCAACAACTGGCGTTTTCTGGGCTACGGAAGATGGGGTGGCCTGCTAATTCACCAGATTTTAACCCAATTGAGAACCTTTGGAGTATCATGAAGCGACGCAAGTGGACGCAAATTTAAGAGCAAAGATGAGTTATGGGATACTCTCCAAGAGGTATCGTGAGGAATAACTGTTGACGGAATCACAAATTTGACTAATTCTGTGGACCAACATCTTTTGCAAGTCATTCATAAAATAGGATCGAATATCCCCTACTAATTATGTCAACGTAGAAATTGATATGTAGTTATTGTGTTCTAAGCATTTTTCCTAGTTCATTTAATGTTTGAAAATTATTTCAATAAAGAAGTTATAGGTATATTGCGTTTTTTCCTTATACCCGTTAATAACTAACACTAAAATCAACAGATATTCTTATCTTCTACCATAGTTTAGCTAATACTGCTTTTAATGCTTTTATTTTATGAGTGTAGTAGCTGAACAGTATTGTAAGCACTTTCTCAATATTTCATGGATTTTTATTCACTCGTTCCTTCATCATCATCATCATCATCATCATCATCATCATCATCATGATGGGCTCCTTGCCCGGACCAATGTGACTCTTCCTCTCCAGAGTTTCCTGTCTTCCATCAGTTTCCTCAGATCTTCAGGGTCACAGTTGGCATCGTGTGCTATTTGTTGGATGTACATGGATATAGGTCGTCCTCTGCTTGCGCGTCCGTCGTGGAGTCCATAGCAATACATCACTCACCAATTAATGCTTGCTCCTCAGACAATGATCGGCATTAGATATGGCAGGTAGATTGCCATAAAGTTGCTGTTTCGTGGGATGATTTTGCCAAGATATATTTAATATTATTCTTAGCATACGGGTGTATGTGCCGTCTAGTTTTTTTTTCAATCTTTTGGTGAGTGTCCAGGTTGTAGCACTGTAAACAAGGACAGATTCTACCACTACCTTGAAGAACTGCCTTTCAGTTTGTCAGCCAGTCTCGAAGTCCATACTGAATGTAGCCCATCCAATGCGGTCCATGCCTTTGAGATGCGAATTCTGATATCTCTCTCTATGGAAACTATGTTGCTGCCCAGATATGTAAACTCAGCAACAGTGTTGATCCAACCTAAGCCCTGATCTCTCCTTTCGCATTGAAAGTCATAAACTTTGTCTTATCCGCATTTATGTGAAGACCAATTTCATTTGCAGACTTTTCTAGCTTACGTAACAGTGTTTGCGCATCAGCAGTGTTGTTCGTCTGCGTAATCTGCATCAGTTATGTGTGCTGATTGATGACGATTGATAAGAAGACTGCGAGGAGCGTGTCGGTCCAATTGATAAAAACTAAAAGCAAAGCAAAACAAAACAAAAAATATTTTCAAATTTGGTTGGACGTCGATTGCGTCTTGTCGGTTGACAAGAGTAGTCGCATGTGAGTAAAGGATTTTTTCATTAATTTGAGAGGACTGCGAGGAGCATATCGGTCCAATTGATAAAAACTAAAAGCAAAAAAATATATATATATATTTTCATAAAATAAATATTTTCAAATTTAGTTGAACGTCGATTGCATTATATCAGTTAAACAGAATAATCTCATGCGAGTAAAGGATTTTTTATTATTATTTTTTTAATTTTTTTTTTTTCATTACTTCAAAAAATGCTGTGAAGAGCATACCGATCCTGGTGATAAAAAGTATTTGAATCTCCGCAAATGTCAACCTTACATCATAGCTCGTACGGAAGTTACAACAGTATAGGAATGCCTCAACAGGCTATATCGTCTGATGAAAGAAACACTCACATCGTGGCAGAATCAGGATATAGTCTACGGTAAGCATGTAGGACCACTCATAATGGAAGACTGATGTAGAACCTGAACTGGTAAATGGGTCCTGGTAACGTCATGGGGAGCAGCATGACAGTTATGAGCCTTGGTGGAAGAACTAAAGAATCAGTCAATGGCAGGGCACAAAAGACGCTGAGCGGAAGAATCACTAAGAGATCAACGATCAGGTTCAACTAGTCTAATTGAGAAACGACTGCGATTCGCCTGTAGACGTAGCTCACACAGGTGATATTATCCGAGCTATCGAAAGATTCAATATGACTCTAAATCAAACCAGAATTCCATACCATCAATGGTAAACGGCTGTCGCGATGAGTGGAGTCTATTAGAAATCTGTGGAGACTTGTTGTCACACAGAATCCAGGGAACACTACCGATAGTTGGCAGTGAGCAATCTGATAATGACCTACGTGAAATATCTAGTGAATAATAATAATAATAATAATAATAATATTAATAATAATAATTATTATTATTATTATTATTATTATTATTATTATTATTATTATTATTATTATTATTATGCGAGAAAAAGAACGAAAATATACTAGGAAGAAGATTCATCACACACCACTGAGCAAATTCCTTATATATAGATAGCAGCATTAATAAAACAATCCAGGTGATTTTATAAAATAACAATCCTCAAATTGCACGTGCCAACATTTTTGTTTACCAATTATTAAAGGCATAAACTTCGGTGGCGTATATTATGCACCATTATTGATGCGTTTAAAAATATAAATCACGTAACGACGGCCACAAACGAAGAAGAAAAAAAGAGTGCACCCTCACCAGGCCAAGTCATCATGTCACAGGTCGGTCGTACAAATGACAAAACCAGGAATTGCACTTTGCATAGCTTTTGCCTCTAATGTATTCTGCAAAACTTTACCCAATGATTACTGGAGGTTTACAAACCTCGGAAAACGATCCACAGAAATAGATTTTGCTTCAATATAAAAACTGACATAGAAAACTGAAGCGTAATTAGAGGGCAAAAAGAAACTGTTCCATAAAAAGTGTTTCGAATTGGAAAAAAGGCTTTGATAATTACTATGTTAATTAATAATGTCAAATATTAACTCTAAGTTGCTTTCTTATTGGTAAAAGTCGAGACTTAAACGTTTTGTAATGTTATATATTGGTAGGTAGTGATTGTGTAAACTAGTATGAATTTCTTAATAGTTACATTAAATACATGTTAAGACAACCTGGCGTCAAACAAACATTGATCTAGTGCACCTAGCGTGAATGAGGTGGGGCTGAGTCAAAGATTAGCACCTTTCATAAAACATGCTAGAAATGCAAGTGTCGATGATATTACAAAAGAAATGATCTCCTGTTCAGGGGACGGGGCAGAGTTTCGCCACAGTGTGAGTCAGGAGACGTTGAATAGTTTCAACCATATTAGTAATGTCTTTATACTTAGTATCAGTTTCCCTCCTTCGAAGAGCAAAGAGAGCATAGTCATGCACAGACAGGATATTTCACTGTATCACAGTTCTTTAGTGTGGCTAGAGGCATTGCAAATAAAACAAATTCGAGGTATCTAGTAATTAACAATTTTAACATTGAGTTTATATTAAGATTTCGCTCACCACCAGCGTGGCGATTAGCGTAAGGATTTGTTTCGATCTTGGTTTCAAGCACCTGCTTGTCTAACCGCACTAAATAGTGTGATACAGCGAAATAGTTTGTCTGTGAATATATGATGATAGTTCCGTCGATTTCGACGTATGAAATCCGTCAAAACAACTAGTTTGTTCGGAATACGATGCTTGTTTTTAGTGGTAAAGGCATTGTGTAGAACCAACTACACTTTTTGATACAACTGCTAATCTCACTCGGTGTAATGATTGTCACAAGACAGCGCAAACATGAGACCTCAGATTTTATATAAGAGTGTTTCTTTCTCTTCGGTGCAAATGAAGGCTTAGGGTGACCCCTTATAATGGTTTAAACGCACCAGCAGAGATCAACCAGAAAAAAAAATTTTCAATTAGAAAAAAATGCTGATATATATATACATATATATATATATATATATATATATATATATATATATACATATATATATATATACTAGCATAGGTGCCCAGCGTTTCCCGGGTGTTTGTAGGTGATGTTGAGCAAAGGAAAAGTGGTAGTAGGAAGGCAGGCTCGAACGGTACCGCAAAGGAGGAAAAGAACGGAAAAAACTGACGTCTTCGCTGTTACGGCCACCGCCAAACCGGAAGTGATGTAGCTTTTAATTAAAGCTAGACAACCGAAAGGAGAGGTTGACTTTCGAAAATATAGGCGAAAAAAACGACCACTCCTGTACAAAAGTGCCAGTTGAAGGTGAAGAAATTAATGGTTTGGGCCAATTTTTCGAGATTTGTCGCCTGAAAGATCGAACTTCAAAACGATACTGATCTTGTAAAAATCCGTCGACTCTGTCGAAAGCATAGGCAGACATGCAAACATACATTTATATATTGGTAACTAAAAATTTTCGACCCTATCTCTGAATACCCTTTATGTAAAAGTTCAAATGTTTAGAACATAAATTGTCTGAGTAATTTGGTAGAGACCGAAGCGGTCAATTATTTTAAACTTCGTCCCCTATTATAACCTCTTAACATTTATTGTTTTGTGATCAAATCAAGTTATTAGGTTAGATCCATGTTCAAGGAACCTTGATCTAAAATTTCAAGTGTTTAGACCCAAAATTGGCGTAGGAGTTTGGTAGAGTTCTCAAAGGTCAAATCTTTGACACCTTAACAGCCAAATTTCTGGCCGAAAACCGCTTTTAAAGATTTTCCCAAATCTCAATACTCTGTATATCAAATTTCGAGTCTGTGGACTGAAGATTGATAGAGTTATTGTGTAACGAAATGTACGCAGGCAGACACTTTCACTTATATATATATATATATATATATATATATATATATATATATATATATATATATATATATACGACGGCAATAGAGTGATGCATTCTCACGCGGATGAAACACAGATAATTATGGGTAGCTTAACTGTCATATATCTTTTTATAGTGTATTACCTAGCTCTAATCAATTATTTAGAAGAACAATATGTAATCCAATTGTTATAAATTTTGAGAAATACCACAGAAACGTATGGAATGCTTCAGTCTGCTTTTGGACCACTTGCATGAATTGATTATCAGTTTTTTTGAATTGGATAAGAGATTCAAGAATTGTGAGCGATGATTAGAGGTGTGGAAGGAGTAAGTAAGTATGTAAGTAAGTAAGTAAGTCAGAAGACCGGAGTTGGTTAGCCAAATAAAGAATTTCATGGATAACGACCGTCGTGTGTCTATATAGACAGTAAGTGCATAGTGTGATGTCAGTGTGGGAACTGCATGCATAATTGTTCGCAAAGAACTGAAGATGCGAAAGATTTGCGTGTAGTTCGTCCCAAGGCTGCTCAGAGAAGATCAAAAGAAAGACGTTGTCATAGCTGCAGGGCGATGGTCGAGCTGATCAATTCAGATCGCGCAGTTCTTGATGCTCTGCTGGCCTACGATGAAAGCTGGATCTAACGTTATGACCTAGAGACCAAGAGACAAACATCCCAGTGGAAGCATATTGACCCTCCCAGAGCCAAGAAGGCCAGACAGAGCAAATCCACCCAGAAACTTATGATGATCCCTTTTTATTACACCAAAGCTTGATCTATTTGAAATGGGCTCCCACTGCTAGTAAGTCAACAAGTAATACTATGTTGATATTTAAAAGTACGTTCAGGAATACCTTCCGACAAAACAGACCAGCTTCTTTAGAACAATGCACCAGTCCACAACTCCGTCCTTGTCACAGACTGTTTGGCCCAGATCGGCGTTAATACAGTTCCTCACCATTCTATAGCTCAGACCTTGCCTCATTTGCCTTTTGATTATTTCACAAGGAAAACTTAAGAGGCTGTCATTATGAGACAATTGAGGAGGTAAAAGATGCTGTGATGAGGATCATTGGCAAGCTCCCATAAAAGGACCTCTATGCGCTTTTCAGAAGTTGCTAGAACAGTACCACAAGTGCATTGTCGCCGGAGGAGGTTACTTCTAAGTGGAGTAGAGTTTCATGTGTTTAATATCAATAAGAATTCCCATGAGCAAAAATCTGGAAACTCATTTAAGGAATCTCGTATATTAAACAAAGAAAAATTTATCAAGATAAGAAAAGCTCAAAACTATTAAGACGAACAAACAAATATACTAAAGGAAAACTAAAAGGGGAAATTAATTAAAAAGAAACCTTTTATGTCAGGGCATTTCGAAGCTAAATGCTTCTCGTCAAAAATTATATTTCTCCACATTTTAATCTATCTTCCCTAATTTTTCCATTTCCTCTTGTATCATTTGCTCTTCTTTAATGATCCCTATTATTTCATTGTGATCCATAATATCTGGGTTTTTACTATTACCTACATATATAATACCTTTCCGATTTACTCTTATATATTATACCTACTTTAAATAGTTTCTAATTATTGCTTTACAATATTATCATATTCCTTTATTCTATTCCATATCTAAATGTTATTGAGACAGTTTTTTTATCGATATATGTATTTTGGTATAATTTTTGACCTTCTCCTCTTCTGATGAAAAGCATTAAGCTTCGAAATGCCATGATCTAAATGAGGTTATTTATGTCTTAATTTTCTACTTTTATTTTTCTCTATTGTTCTGATGATATAATAAAGTTGTATATAAAATTTATTCCTCATCTTTCATTTGATATGCATATATTATGAGAGCGTATTAGAAGGAACTACGTGGGGGGTCAGTTCGCCGAGACCAATTGTGTATCTTATAAAACAAAGATTATGATAAGAAGCATAAAAGATATTATGGAAGAACAGATTATGCAGATCCGGATTAGACCTGAAGCTGCCACTAAATCTACAATGTCTCGTCTTTAAAGAAAATAATCGATAGTCTGGAATAATCGCGGCAAAAGTAAATACTGTATACTTTCGTTTCTAAGAAAACATTCTGTGTTCGTTAAAAGTAAACACTGTAAGTGTCGTGGAAAATTTTCGATATTTCAAGGAACACAAAACGTTTTCTTTTAAGGTAATATTAGACGTGATCTTTATATGAAAACGCTCATATTCTTTTAACCTGTGCAATCTATGAAAATAGACTAGACTGGCAGGACTCGTGGATACAGTACTGTTTCATTATGTATTTGTAAACTGTATTGTTTATTATATTGTTTCCAATATAAAATATATCATATTCTTATAAGGAATGACTCTATTTTTCTCCGTAACCATAAGCGTCATTGTAAAGTATTAGGTTGGTGCAAAAATAATGTCGTTTTTGACGTATATATATATATATATATATATATATATATATAATAATAATAATAAAAACGACAATATTTTTGCACCAACTTAATGAATATTGATTAAATGCATCGTTGTATATGCGGTATAATCATGTTAACACACTAGTTCTTGGTAGATCGCCGAATTTAAGCATTGTTGAGCCTGGTCAGTATTAAAATGTTATCTCGACATTGTTTAAAGTCGTCATTGACCTCTTGCTGCTGGACTCAAGCGGTGCTAATTCAGAAAATGGTGTGGGTATAGGATTTCTCAACCCTTGCATCATAATTAAACGCAGCATGGGAAACCCATTGTCTTTCGAGACTTTACGGGTGCTATGGCATCTTTGTAAACTTATTGTGGTAGAATGTACTTATCTCTCCCCCAAAAACAAGATGAGTGACACAATGGTCGGTAAGTAGGATTGAAAAGTCAGCTCCCAACAGGAAGGGCACTCTGACTGCAAAAATGCCTGGGCAGTCTCGTAGGTATTCCCCAGTAAGAGGGTCTCAAATGAAAAGCAATAAGTAAACACCTTCTCAAAGATAGAACGCAAAGCTAGTGAGAGTATACCTCCTAGAATTGCACAGGAATAGCAACATTTCGCAATAAACACTGAAAAGTCCATTTCAAAATAGCCTTTACAGAGTTATGAATTACTTGAATAATGACTAGGACTATGAAAACAGTATATTCTTTTCATTGTTTTGACTCTCGAGTGTGTATCTGTTGATATCTTATATGCTTTTATATAGAGTGATGTGGTTACCGGTTGATTAACTGTGTCTAACTGTGTCGGATATATACTCGAGAGGCAAAACAGTGATAAGAATATGCTGTTGTAAAAGCCCAAATAATACAGTTGCTGTATAGTATACCAGTGTATACATACGTAGGTGTTCCCATAAATAACGTGTACCTATATATCATCTCGTATATATATATATATATATATCTATATATATCTATATATATATGCACATATATATATGTATGTCTGTGTGTCTGAGTGTGTGCGTATGTGTGTATATATATGTCTGTGTGTCTATATATATATATATATATATATATATATGTCTGTGTGTCTGTGTGTGTGCGTGTGTGTGTATATATGTGTGTATCCATGTTTGTATGTTATCGGCCCGTATCGTACAGTTTCTCTTTTTCATGTATGTATAACATACATACTTCTGTTTGACTCCTATGTTGGTGCGTGAGTGTGTGTGCTACACATTTAATTATTGTCAAGAACATGTATAATTAAAAGAGCAGTTCACGGAAACATTGATTTTTACGCTGACAAACAGTTCTGTAAAAACAATAAACAGATAAGTGCAAAACAATCATTTTACAAACGTATATTATATTCTTCGCTTGCGTAGCAAACCAAACAAAGATAGGCATCTATTATTACACTTGCTTTGTTTTCTTTTTTGGTGTTGTCACGCTGTAAATGAAGACACCCTTCTCTGAAAGAAACGCTATAACATCAATTTATAATTAACAGACGATTTTATTTACGCTTTCTTCTGAGTTTCCAGAATAGTTATCTTTATTTCTATATTTTCTCTACTTGTGTCTACTAGATGTTCCATGCAATTCAAAAAACAAAAAATCTTTTCCAAGACGACAACTCAAGTTTCGATTCAATAACCGTCTGTTATCCAACTTAACTTAAAAACTAACTGGTCTGTTTCGTCAATATACGATAACATTGTTTCTTTGTTAGTTATCTTACGTAACGTAACTAGGCCATCCTAGTTATTTGTAAGTAGGTTTACTCTTGTTAATGCTAACATTCCGAATGGCCTTAACTTAATTCCAGTCTTATTTTATTATTGAAGAAATCTGCAAATATTATTATTACAAGAATCTATCCTATTTCAATAACTTTAATCTGCCATTGAAAACATCTATTTAAATAAAAATGTAACATACTACAGCGCCATCTTTTGTCTTCTCGCTCCATCGAGTAACCCAACACCGTACGCGAGTCACAATATCTAAGAGCTGCCTAGATATCAATCTTTCTCGCCTTGCTGCGTATAAAAAACAGTTTGTAAAGTTTTGTTATGAAGAAGAATGTCTTCAGTTTAAACCAATTAATACATGTTTAGCACACACGTTGATGGTATTCTTAAGAAAATATTACCTAGTACAAGGATACAAACATATGTTTACTCAATAGATGTGCATACACTATAAAAGTGTAGTTGGGTAAAGTCACCGAAGTCGCTTTACGCAAGTGCTGGCTAGACAGAAACATGCCGTCTAAAACGCTTGACACTTAAATACCGTTTAAGAAGTGTATGAAATGTATAGTTGAAGTTTATTGCACACAAAAATAGTCTTACTAGAAAACGTATGCATCACTCTGAGAGCGAGAAAAAGCTAACGTAAAAAAATAGTTCATTGTCATGTATCGAAGAAAAGGTTTCGCGAGTCTTGTACTGAATTATTGAATAATAATCATTAAAAGATTTGTAAACAATATTTGTCTTAAGCTCTTTTTTTATAAATGTTGTTAAAATTCTTTGAATAAATAAACGTAAAGTCACTTTTTAAAGTTATTTATTCAAAATTATAAAAATTACATGCCTGAAGCTTGCGATTAAATAAAATGCACATAATGAGCAGATTGGAAAAATGTTCAAAACGAATCGATGTGCGAATAACAAAGAATCTGATTTGCTAACTAGCAAACTCAGAAACACGTGAACTATAAAACCGCACAGTAGCATCAATCCCAATCAATAACATGTCGAATCCTCACGAGAGTGAACGCGGCAAAATCTGTATAGCTTAATTGACATATATAATTTTATTGCTTACAACTTACCTCTACTCGCTTACTGAGCTCTATTGAAGTACATACAGAAAATAGATACATAAAATTTTTTATTAAATACATAAAATAATATATATATATTATTTTATGTATCTAATAAAAAATTTTATGTATCTATATATATATATATATATATATATATATATATATATATATATATATATATATAAACGAAAAGACTAATGTCCCAAAATTGGAAAAGTACCTAATTAAGAAGACGGTGGATTTTGACAAACACTAGACTCGATTCTGTCGGATATAGAAAATTCAATAATCATCTGATCCATACCATTTCAAAATGCAAAAAGCAATAAGTTAGTTGTTGCAGTTGAAATAAAATATAAATAAAATACAAAATTTCAAATTAAAAAAAATGCAAATAAATCGTATTGTTTTAATTTATGACATAAACAATTATATTGTATTGTATTTGTTTATTCTCATTTAAATTTTCGATGGAAGTATAAAAAAATCGATCGTTGAAGGCATCATAAATAAGCTGACAGTACGTCTTTGTACTCAGTGAGTAGGCATCCATTAATCAATACATGCTAATCGTATTTAGTCTTTAATTGGAAAAAGAAATCCCTTGCAAAGCCGATAAAAACATAACACTTATCCGCTGTCTGTTCTTAGTTAGATCTGCTCTCACTCTCTTTCTCTCTTTTTCTCTGTTTCAGACACATACATACATACATATATATGTGTGTGTGTATATATATATATATATATATATATATCGCGCCTGCTATAACTTATAAATCTCTAAAATAACCGTTACTTTTTCTAATCCTGATTGAAAGAGTGAAATGATAAGTATACCTTAATCTTATTGGTTAGTAAATGAATTTTGTGCGACTCGTTTATCTTAGTTATGCCATCACTGCAGATTATGCAATGCCTTAGTAATAAAATGCCCCTTACATAGCAAGCATAATTTCACACACACACACACACACACACACACACACACACACATATATATATATATATATATATATATATGTATATATAAACATTATATATATAAGCATTAAATAATGTATATAAGCATAAAATAATATATATATATCATATGTATATATTACATATATAAAATAATATGTAGATATAATATATATATATATTTATATATATATATATATATATATACGAGCAAACAGTTAATAAAACATGTTAAAAACACTTTGAAAAAGAGTTAAAAACATTTAATCTGAAAAGGAAACACTTGATAATTGGATAGTCCTTAATCCGCGGAGTTTCGAAGAAATACTTTCCTTCTCATCATAGGGTAGGAATCAGCAAAATGCGGGATCGGAGTTTGCATACAAAAGTATTTTATGAAACAACAAGTAAGTCAAAGATCTTAATTGATAACAAAAAAGTTAAGCAGAGGGAATATGGTGACGAAAAAGGTGATTACACGTGAATGGATAGTCTGGTGAAAGATAAATAATCCAATGACGGTAAAATTAAAAAATATAACTTCAAGAAAGTTAATTGAATTTCAATTTGCACAAGTAAAATCCAAGAAAATCCCGTAAATGGAAGATAGTCCAAAATAATCCAAAGGCCGAAATCCATGGAATAATTCACAAATATGTACAAGGGAAAAGGGGAAAAACTCCAATAATGTTAATAAAAGAAAAAATAAGATATGCTTCTAACACTGCTGCCAAGACATGAATGTTGCAATATCTTAGTTTTTAATGGAGAAAAGTACAAAACTTATTTGTTATAATTGTGGACGACCTAATCACAAGAGTTTCCAATGTAGATACAGGATTCAAAATGGCGACTATATTAAAAATGTAGAGAGCTCTGTTAGCGAACATACATTTTTATTTTCGTGTACATTTGATGCGTTAACAAGCAATAATAATTTTCTTGTCGATTTTGGGGCCACGGCACATGTGATTACAAAGGAATCTGATTTTATCAATTTTGATCCCAACTTTAAGCAACAAAAGCATTTTGTAGAACTGGATGACGGGAGTCGAGTCAATGATATCGTTTTGAAAAGAGGCAATGCGAAAATCTCGCTAAAGAACAATAAGCGTGAACTGTGTTTCTGTATTCTGGAGAGCGCTCTTCTGGTCCCAAAATTTAAACAAAATATATTTTCTATGCAGGCTGCCATGGGACAATGTGCAGATATAAACTTTGGCCCCAATAAATCGGGGCTGGTGTGCCCGAATGGAACTGTATTCGACATTGGGGGGGGGGACTGAAGACTGTGTTATTTGAATAGCGTAGTCCCATCAAAAACTGCCTGCCATGATCTACAGACATGGCATAAAATTCTTGGACACTGCAATATTCCTGATATCAAAAAGTTGCCGACTGTAGTTGATGGAATGCGAATACAAACATCAAAAACCTTCAACTGCGACGTCTGTACGCAGGGGAAGATGACAAACTATGAATACAAGATACCAGAAAAAAATATCCTATCAATGGTGCATTGTGACTTGAACGGTTCCGTAGAACCGATGGCTAGAGAACATTATAGATATGTGTTGAATTTCGTAGATGACCATTCAGGTTTAATGATGGTTTACTTTTTAAAGAACAAATCTGATACCCTGCTAGCAACTAAGAAATATCTAGCCGACATGGCCCCCTACGGTGAAATCAAGTGTATTCGCTCTGACAACGGTACGGAATTCACCTATAAAGACTTTGAACTTTTATTAATTAACCATCATATCAGGCATGAAACGTCAGCTCCTAGATTGCCACACCAAAACGGGACTGCTGAACGTACGTGGCGGACACTTTTCGAAATGGCAAGATGCCTACTCATTGAATTAAAACTCCCTAAAAACCTCTGGACGTATGCATTTATGGCGGCAGCCTATCTTCGCAACAGGTGTTTTAACAAAACACTATCTAAAACTCTTTATGAATCTTTCTGCGGTAAAAAAAAAAAAAAAATTAAGCAGAATGCATATATTTGGTTCAACTTGCTTCTCATATATAGAGAAAAAGAGTAAATTGAATATTAAAGCCGACAGAGGTATATTTCTTGGATACGATAAAAACAGTCCAGCCAATTTAATATTTTTCCCGAAAAAAATAAAATAAAAAGAATCCGGTGTGTAAAATTCACGGACGCGTTTAATTTTACAGACGAAAACCCGTCATATGAAGAGGATGAAATTATATTACCTCAAATAATTAGAACAAATGAAAACAATAAAAATGACGGAGACGAGAGTGTCCATGATGATGATGATGATGATGATAAAGTCGAAAGATATCCCAAAAGAAATAGAAGGCGACCCGATTTTTTTGTGGTCGACAATATAAAAGATTATTAAATCGACTATTGCTATTCAATGGAAAATGCGCCAAAAAGCTTCAACGAAGCAATTAATTCAGAACGTTGTGATGAATGGAAAATTGCCATGAAAAAAGAAATAGATGCCTTAACCAAAAATGATACCTATACGGTAGTGCCTCTCCCAAGAGATAAACATGTTATTTCATCCAGATGGGTCTTTACAAAAAAGAGTACAGCATCAGGCGTAGAACAGTACAAAGCAAGATTTGTTGCTAAGGGGTGCTCTCAGATTTACGGTAAAGAATACTTTTCTACGTTTTCGCCGACCACAAACCTAACGACAATCAGAGTTTTACTGCAAGTCGCATCACAATATGACCTAAACATCCATCAAATGGACGTAAAAAATGCTTATTTGAATGCCCCAATAGACTGTGAAATTTATATTACCCCTCCAGAGGGATTTATAATGAAAAATAAAAATAGCGTGTGGCGACTTAACCAGTCATTATATGGTCTAAAGCAGAGTGCTCAGTGTTGGAACACAGTATTCCATGATTATATTATTAAACAACAATTTAGACAATGCGCTGTAGACCCCTGTTTATATACCCAACACAAAGACGATAAACTACTGATTTTGGTTTTGTGGGTCGAGGATATTTTAATCGCATCAAATTGTAACATAATGTTAACTGATGTTAAGAACAAATTAAGTAAAAGATTCAAAATGACCGATCTTGGCAAAATATCCTGGTTTCTGGGGATAGAATTTACTCAAAGCAAAGGACTTATTACGATGACTCAATGAAGGTACATCGACAAAATACTATTAAAATTTGGAATGGGAGAGTGCAAGAAACGCTCTACACCGGTCGAAAATGATATTAATAAAAATATACACACAGAAGTTAGTATTTAGAAAATCAAGAAATCCCCTAAAATTAGGTTTTTCGGATTCAGACTGGGCAAGCGACGAGGATCGCAAGAGTGTATCTGGATATTGTTTCAGACTCTCAGAAAATGGGCCTATTATTTCATGGAAATCTAAAAAAGCAACAGATTGTATCTCTCTCTACGTGTGAAGCAGAATTTATCGCGATCACACACACGACCCAGGAAGCACTCTACCTTAAAAATATCCTGAAGACTATTTTAGAGCCAGAATTGATTACAAGCCCCGTAGTAATTAATTGTGATAATCAAGCCAGTATAGTCTTAGCACAGAACACGATAATCAACCAAAGATCTAGGCATATGGATATAAAATGCCATTTCGTAGAAAACGAGATAAAAAAGAAATCCATTATTTTGAATTACATATCATCAGAACAAAATATCGCTGATGTATTTACAAAACCGACGACACGGATAAAGCTACAACGTTTTTTCTCAAAACTTGTTGGTGAATTCGACTGAGTATTTTTTTTCTTTCACTACCCTGTATGTATATAGATTTCTATATATTAAAAATACAGAGCAGCGAAGTTCCACTTATGAGAAGGCTATTACTTTTTTGCATGAATATCAGCGGAAACCCCTAGGGATAATGCTCAGTATATAGATTTCTATATATATATAAAAAAAAAATAAATAAATAAATAAATAAATAAAATAGTCCTGGACAAGACGTTAAACTGTATCCATTTTATTTGTATTACCACTTTAACCTACTAATACTTTTTGCTTAGGAAAAAAAAAATCTTTGTAATTTTCCTTTTTGACATTTGAACACAATTAAAAATGGCGTCTTTTTAAATGCTAAAATTCTAAGATCCAAATAATTTCTAATTTTTGTTATGTCTAAGTAAATAGAAATATATGTATTTATTTTTGAGCAGAACAAACACAAGGGACTTCCCCATTATAAAAAATAGGGAGGATGTTGCAATATTTTAGTTTTTAATGGGGTATGATCCCACACAGTCGGACGATTCTATTTATAAACGATGCTGCTAAGAACTGACGAATCAAATTAATTCACGTTCTGCTACAAACTAATCAGGAACCAGAATTGCTTCATAAATATTAAACCTTTTCTGGAGCAATTTCACATGTTCTTTCCCGGGTTTCGACACGGTAAGAATATTTTGTTCTGTGGAACTGTCTACTACAAACAAGTCACCTACCAGGACTTGTGTGTAACTGTTCTGAAACTCAAAATGGCTTACACTTCTAGATAATAATTGTGTGTAACTGTTCTGAAACTCAAAATGGCTTACACTTCTAGATAATAAGAAAGACCAGGGAAGAAGAAGGGAAAAAATTAAATGGTGATAGAATTAAATATAAAATAGAAAAACAACTGACCCAGACAGGAAATGGTAAAAGGCGCGAAAAATATATAGGGCAAAATAATATAGGTCACCTTAAATGTACAGGTTATTATTTAGGAAAATGTCAGCAAGAGTTGTTAAAAGACACTAAATGGAAAATAAATAAATTAATTAATAAATAAATAGAAAATAAATGATAAATAAACAATAAATAAATAAAAAATAAAATATAAAATAAAATAAATAAATAAATAAAAATTATGTAAGGGACGAGGATGGCCGGTATCTTCAAATTCAGGAAAAAGCAAGAAAGTAAGTAAGTAAATGCATATAGTAAAATATAAGTAAATATACATACAAGTATGAAAGTGTCTGTAGATTGATATATTAGATAGATAGGAATATTTACAGACAAAAACATAAATTGCAGATAAAAACCGGCCAAGGAAAGAAGAAATAAAGAATTAAAAAAAGGATTATTAAATTATAAAGTATTGAAGAAAGTATGTAGAAAAACCGATAAAGTTAAAGAAAAAATTATATATCTATCTAAAAGGTAAAAGTAATAACTATGTAATTTCAAAATTGCCATAATTAAATTTGGACTTATGTTTGCAGAAAGAGATCAGTTCATTTTTAGAATTTATTATATTGTTACTTTGAGGGGAAGTAATTATAGTTATAGCTTCGATTGTGCAGAGGCAACATGACTTAGAGCCTGAAGTATAAGACTTAACTTTTTTATGATAGTCCATTTGATTGAGAAGGGGTATTATTAAAGTTAAGTTTTTTAATAAAAGTGGTTAGAGAAGTTCCTTGGTTATTATTAGAATTATGGTTGTTAAAAGAAGAAATGTGGTTTGATATTCTTTTCTTAATTAATGTTGAAGTAGCGCCGATATATGTATGTACTTTATTAAAAGCTCGAGGTCTGGTATTAATATTAATTTGCTGATTTGTATAAGTTGAATGGTTTGAATTTTGTTCATAGTGTTTAACAAATGGTGGGACAGTGATTGTATGAGGACTATTTTGGAGGGGATAATGAGTGTTGTTAGTGTTGGGATGGCTGTTAGAAGAAATATTATTATTCTCATTATTATTATTATTATCATTATTATTATTATTATCATCATTATTGCTAGTTGTATGAATGCAAGAATATATAACATCTTTAGTGGGCAAGATGTTTGTTATTACAATTACAGTTAGTTTTGGGTTAAATTGGGAAAGGGATTTTGGGGGCTGATTTAATTTTTTAGTTATTAGATGTTAATATTCTTTGTGCTAAATTAGGCATTGTTGAATAAATCCTGATTGAATTTTTATTGAAAATAGAACTATATCTGTGGGGGTATTTGAAAGAGTTTTGTACAATGTTGAAAAATTCCTTAGGTATATTAGTTTTGACATTTAGGCTAAATGGAGGATTAAACCAAATATTTTTCTTTCTCCTGATACAACTGGGTGGGTTAGAGATATTGCGATTAGTATTTTGGTTTGGATTATATATGTAGACTAGTTCATTGTTATTGATGGCGGCAGATCTTGTTATTTGAACTGGTTTCTTACGAGTCATATTGTGTGTGATTACAGATTTAAGGCGGCCTGCAGGAGGAGCATAATTGTTGTATTTAATCTTTTCCTTGTGTCCTGAATTCCATAAGGCATTATTGAAGAAAGTAGAATTTTGATTAAAAGTTTTTTTATCAGCAGAAAAAGCAGAAATTCTTCTACAGACGGATGGTACTATAGATTTTATAATTGAGTTGGGGTTGTTAGAAGATTTATGGACGTATAAAAGCGTAAGATTAGGTTTATGATAGGGGCTATGAGTTTCGGTATTAAGATTAAGTGTAACATCTAGAAAATTTGAAGTTTTTTTGTTTGGTTCGATAATTATAGAAAGGCCAAAGTTATTAAAGAAGTTATGTAATTTTTTAATAGTTTTGTTGTACTCTCTTGGCCTAGCTTTTGTAGTAAAAAGATCACTGTCTTTAAAAAGGCCCCCTTGGATATGTTTAAAGTGGTATTTAAGTTCTTTCAGTAAGAAGAGTCCCACTAAATCGGTAACTTTTGCAAAGTCAGAAGCACCCATCATGTCTAAATTATCAGGGGTGTCCTTTCTAGTCCAAAGCTTATTGTTAAATTGTCTAAGGGACTTTCTCCCTAGGATAATTAATTTAATTTCTAAATTAGTTAAGTCAGAATTTATTTTAGCAAACATAAGACCCTTATTTAAAAGGATCGGAGAAATTGATTGATAATAATTTTGGATTTCAAAGGTTATGAAGTTAAGGAGGTGTCTATTTTTAAGGGAGACAAACCAATTAATTACAGAATCTGAATTCAGCCAAAGAGGGAAACTTACTTTTTCTTTAATAGAAGGATGATTCTATCTAGGATATTTTTGCTTACAGCTCCTAAGTCAGAGTTATATATATATATATATATATATATATATATATATATATATATATATATATATATATAGTTATATATATAGTTATATATATAGTTATATATATAGTTACAGTTATATATATATATATATATATATATATATATATGCATAATTTCTTCCAACACCTGCTTTCTGATCATTACAGATAAAGTTATAGATAAGGAGTCTAGATATTTAATTAACACACACACACACACAGGTTATCACTGTGGCAACTATAAAATAAATGCCACACAAATTACAATACACTATGCAGTCTAGTGATTTGGATATTTGCCACATTTATAATTATAATATTATAATAGAATGCTAGATGTGAACAGAAATGTAATGATAGTTTTTTAAACAGAAGGGAAACGCATTATCGAAGAGGGGAATACAGTTAACTTTTGGAAAGGGCTTTCAATACGAAGTTTTTTTTTGTATAAGACGATGAAGACAAAACACATTACCTTGTGGTTGAGATATGATAAGTCAAAAGGCTTGCATAACAAATACAAAACGTTTATTCATCCACTAAGTGATTGGAATTCGATGTCTGCTACGTTGCTACATTGTCACCTTTCCTGATCCCTTCGATTTCTAACGAGTTTCGGTCAACTTTGTCAGCTTTCTCGGACAAACTGCTTCGCTCTTCCAAACTCACTCGGACTCTCTGACTGACTGCCTGTTTTCTAGTCTAAATTAAGTGTATATATATTATACTATACTTCTTTGTGACGTCAAAACGCGGGTCAAATACATGAATCACATGCACATGCACCTGTTCCAGCAGTGCTCAGGCAACACAAGTCCCAGATTTTCTTTGTGGACAGTCTTTAATTCAATTGTTCCATTATCCATGCCCTGACCCAAATTAAACCAACACAATTTCAAAGGCCATAAATAACAAAGTTCTCTGATTCTCTCTCCTCTGATCTTGAGCGCATGGTACAATGGGGGAAGAGGTGACTGGTTACTTTAAATGCATCTAAAATCAAGCTTCTATCTTTACATCATCAACGCTCTGATCCTTATCTGGCATCAATTGAAATGAATTGCTCTCATCTTGGGGAGGCTTCATGTTTTGACAAGCTTCTGGGATTGACCTTTACTCCTTATCTGAAATGGAACACGTCCATCAAATTTGTTGCGAACGTCGCTGGAAAAATGGTGGAATCCTTCTACCGCTCCAGTAGATATCTCACTGCAATTGTCTATCTATATAAAAGCCAAGTACGTCATATGTGGCTGGGAGCCGCTAAAAACAGCCTATCCTGCCTTGACAGAGTACAAAATAGACTTCGTAGTCTAATGAGGGATGCTCTTTTCTCTTCCCTGCAACCTCTCTCTCACAGAAGGGACGTTGCAAGCTTGTCGTTGTTTTATCGTTATTTCCATGGGAAGTGCTCGTCTGAGCTGCAAACTCTGGTCCCCCCGACAATCTTTCACGAAAAACACTCGTCTAGCTGAACCCACTGTCAATAATTTTCACCACTCTTTATCTGTGCCTAAATCAAAACGTAGATTCCATGAACAAAGCTTCTTTCTTAGAACTGCACGCCTGTGGAACTCTCTTTCATTTGCCTGTTTCCCACATGACTACAACTTGGATGTCTTCAAGTCCAACATATATAAATTCCTAATAAACCGCCCCCTTAAGTAAGACACTTTATCAGATCTCCATTACTAACGATTACTACGATATTATCCCACGGATTACTGTACACGCAATAACCCTTATCCCCGAGTGGCCTCCGCGCCTTGATAAGTGGTTACTTCCTTGTAAAAAAATATCTATACTAATTATTACATTGGGACGTTACCATGGCATAATCAATATTCCGCCCATTACTATCTTTGTCAATACATTATAAACGTTGTATTTTCTACACTGTCGAGATATTTTAACAAATACCGAAGATAGATACCTACAACTAATTGAGGAAGGAGTACTCGGCCGAAGTATCTAATTTATCTTGTTTAATTTACTGAAGTAAAATAAATCTTTTAGCATTGAATTGTTTTCAAGGAATATTCATGGTATTTTTTCATCTATCGCTGCCTTCTTATGTACAAATATCGGATAAATTAACTATGCACACGTGACCAGCGTTTAATCTACACAAATCGACACATAAATAACAGTGTCCACTTAACACAATGAAATGTCGTCTATCTTTGACGTCCGTCGTGATACGATGTTCAGTCAAAAAGTAAAGTCTTCTGTTGTTTAACTTAAAAACTAAAACGTTAAAGAGATTAAAAAAAACGAGAGGGATATCATTAAAACAACGACTTTTTGTTCTTTGGAATTTATTTTTCTACATAGTCAACACCATTTCCAATGCACCTTTTGCAGGACTCTTTTGATGGAACCTGCTTTGTCACTCACATCTCTGCCGATAATGCCTCTCTTCTTCTGAGGCATGTGTATGACAGGGATTGCTTTCGTATAGTCTCACACCGTCAATATCAGCAACAGAGAGAGAGAATTTTCAGGTCATTGATGCAAAAGTTCAGTCATCATAACAATGCAATTTGCAATCTCTTACCGTCCATGCGGCGGAATAAAAATAGGAGGCATTACTTTTGGAACGCCTCTCTTATCTCGACAATGAAGAAAAAAAATAGAATGTCTATGCTTTATACATTAAGGCCATATTTGTTCGAAAAAAAACTTGTTTTATTCATTGGAGATTATTTTCTAGAATCGAATTTAGTTTTAAATATGATATGTTTTTATATAATTTTCATTCGACTCTGCTTTTCGATGTATAAATGGTTAATCTATTTATTACGCAAACGTTATCAGCGATGTCCTTAGGCAAAGTAAGGCAATAACAGGAATCTCCAACGTATTGATAATGACAAAAATAAAATATTGTCCACATTTCAATGAGGATAGTCTGGTGTGGCCGAAATAACTGTTTTATATTGTTTCATTGATTGTAAAAAAAATAATTTTTTGCATCGAAATATTTTACAGTATAATATCTTATATTTTACATTCAAATATACTATCCTATATATAAATATTAAATCTATTGACTATTAGCAGGGTGACTCGATGTTGCCCAGGATTGAATGATGGTCAGCGCATGTTTCACACTTCCATATTTTTATTTTCATCGAAATTGGTGAAATCACCCATTTTTCAGTCAAATCGAGTGATTACCTGCTCTAGTTGTGCACCGGAAGAAGCTTCACATACCCCCATCGCAATATAGTCTACATTGCACTGTAGAGAACATACTGTTTATTTTATAAAATTATTTTATATATAACGCCTTAAATTTATGTTTAAAATGCAAAAGGCATGTATCATTGTACAATTGTGTTGTAAACAGAAACATTCACTTCGAACGCGCCCCTGTCATATCAAAGAACCTACTGTTGATTTTATACGCCTGGTATTTCTGCTTGTGTGGTAATAAAACTCTTCAAGTGCATTTCTGATGTAAAGTTGTATAAGGTTTTAACTTGGGTCAAAATCCCCTCTTCTTTCTTTCATCGGGTTTTTTCGATTATTGATACTTATCGAAGAAATTTCGATTACAAAACCTATCTGAAAAGACTGCAAGGTGCATAAAGTCCATTTGTGTGAAATTTTTTAAAAATCGGTCCAGTCGTTTCGTAGTCCATGGCGAACAAGCACACACGCACACACACAAAGTTCTTTTTATATAATAGATAGATAGATAGATAGATAGAATGATAGATCGGCGTTTTCTTTACATTAAACGAAGCATAAATAGCAGTCTTCATTCAACACAAGGAGCAGGCTAGCTTCATAGTTAATTGTCGACAATTAATAAAAAAAAAAGGAAAAAAAATAATGCCTACAATTCATTCAGGAATGCCTTATTGGACCAAAATTCTTGATTTATCATTGTTTTCATTTATTGAAAACATTTAGCATTGAATTAAGTTTTAAAACCGATTCCTCGCATTTTCATTTATCAATGCCTTCTGATACAGAAATATTCGATCTATTAACATACCAGCGTTTTCTCGTATCTTTTTCCCAGATGAATGCATAAATATCTGCCTCCATTTAACAACATGAGAACTTGGCTATCATCGGCGTTCCTCGTTTTATCTAAATAACGAGGAAAAAACTGTGCCCGTAATTCGTTAAGGAAGGTCCCATGATTTATAATGTTTTCCTTTATTAAAGAATATCTTGCAGCATCGGATTTTGTTGTGAATTGATTTCTTATACATTTCACTCGACGACGCTTTCTCGTGTACAAATATTGGATATACGAAAAACTGCACACACACGACCAGTGTTTGCTTTGCACAAATCAAATCATTAATAACAGTCTCTATTGAACACTAGTCGAAGTCGACTCTGTTCGATGTTCATTGTTATTTCCTGACATTGAAGAATTAACAAAAATAAACAATATATATAATTCTGTACAAATCTCCTTACTTGGCCGAAATATTTTATTTATATTATCTTAACATATAAGGTAAAATACATACATCGTCTACCATTGATTTTGGTTGAAAAAATATCACACGCACACACATACATATATATGTATGTGTGTTTATATATATATATATATATATATATATATATATATATATATATATATATATTTGTGTGTGTGTGTGTGTGTGTGTGTCTTGAATGACATTTGCATTTAAACGTAATTTCTACAATAATCTCGTTGCGGTTAACGTTGACTTAGCGGTGTGTTCCTTGCTATTGAAGTCAGAGATTGCTCCAACGTCGGGTTTGAATCTTTCGACCGGCGGTAATTATGATTCCCTGCGCTGATGGTTCCTGAAAGGATGAAAAACTAGTGTTTGTATGTATTAAAAACATTAATTATTATAATAATTATTTATATAATTTTTACTATAATATATATATATATGACATTTTTTACATTATTTTTTATACACAAGGAGTGGAATATAATTGCAAAAGCGTATTTTCCCAATATATATATATATATATATATATATATATATATATATATATATATATATATCTGTGGAAATGTATTTTAATACTATATACCAATCCTTATTTAAGAAGCTCAATGTAATTACAGAGAAATATAGTGAATAAATGACAAAAGACTATATTCCAAATTCATGGTGTTGACCATCTTATAATTTATTCCTTTTTTCGGTTGACATTTACAATTCTTGACAGTACCTGTTTCGTAACGCAAAAATCAATCACTTAATTATTTTATCAATCAGTGAATCTATTATGCCCTTAATTTATCCAAATAAATAGCAATAAGCAATCCGTCAAAAGGTAATAACGTGTGTTTTGACCTGATTAAAATTCGAAAATTGGCAGAGAAGCCGTGAATATATTATAATATGTTTTCATTACGCCATTTTGAATTTTATAAATAAAGTCACTAAACCCTACTATTCGTACTTACATGTTCTATTAATTTATGAATGTCCTGCCTAAAACCTTCTATTTAATAATTAGTATATTTATTAATTCTAATTAATCTATGCATACTAATGAAAATAATATCAATAGTTATAAACTATTGCACATGTTTGTATATACGAAACGAAACTAAACTAAACTGAAAAAAACAGTTTACCATTTACGGTCATATTAAATTATTTTTAATTGTAATGTCGCTGAGGTAATTTAAAGATAAATAAAAGCGATGAGACAGCTAATTAAAGGTAGAAGAAATATTTCAATTAGTCGAGTTATTCGGAAAAGTGAAACTGCCAGTACTGATGGTAGTGTTACGTGATGTTTTATAACAAATGAAAGTAACAACAGAAAAAAGAGATCTTATTATTTTGTACTCGAAACGTAAATGATACAAGCCGTAATGTCTAGTGTTTAAAATAGAAAGAAATAAAGGAAAAAAGAGAAAAAAAGGCGTCGGAGTCTGGATCTTTCCGATGTTGATCATCTTGGTACTCAGAGGATCCCCAGTTGGTGTACGTTATTTAGACAACCCATGAATACGTCTAGCATATATGCCTAAGCTAGAGTAAGAGCTAAACAGAAAAAAGGGAGGTCATGTACTTTAAAAAAAAAATAGAAGAGACTTACAAATTACAAACCAAGAAAATTTAACAACGGCGAAACAGACAAGCGGTGGCTGCTATGACGTGAGGCGTTGCATGACTAGAAGTGGAGATACCTAAATAGAAGATTTTTTGGTGGCAGGTCTTGTAGATCTTAATGAGAAAGAAAAACTCGACCGACAGAGAAAAGGAAAAGACGATTATTTTCCCTTGGGGCATATATATATATATATATATATATATATATATATATATATATATATATATTAAATTTGTCTTTACATAAGCAGTAGTTTGTTGCTACACAGTCATGAGCATGTTCCGTCTACTAGTATTTACTAACTAGAGACCTCATCATCGAAAACGGAAAACTACTGCTTCTGTAAAGACAAATTTAAAATGTAACTTGCTCTACTTCTGTATTGAGCACTCTTGTATAAACCTCGTTATATTTCACTGGTTACCCTACCTTTGAAAAATAGTAACCTCAAATTATATATATATATATATATATATATATATATATATATATAGAGAGAGAGAGAGAGAGAGAGAGAGAGAGAGAGAGAGAGAGAAAGAGAGAGAGATGCTATCTTTATCATGGTCCGTGTTGACTTGGGGTTTAGACATGAGAGTATTTGAACCTTCTTCTGCGGTAGTGAACACCTTATTTCGGGCATCTTTATCAATCACTGTTCCTGATAGGTGATTGTTCTCTCAAGAATTGCCAGAATTTATTTGAAATTTCTTGTGTTGTGGTGAACTGGGTCATACCATTCATTTCTTAAAGTGTCTCTGTCGACCATTTTATAATAGACGAATAGACTTCCACAATTTTAGTCAGAAGTTTAAGTAGGGAGATGTGGAGCTATGCTTTGACAGGGTCATGCATTGTTGAGATCCCTGCTGTCACCAGAATACCACATTTACTCTGCTCGTCGTTAGGTGAAAGGTAATTGATGAATGCTAGGATAAGAAGTGAATTTTGAGTTTCATTAAATTGCGATGCGTAGTTCATGTAAGTCATCATGTTATATTGGCCCCGTTTGACCGGGAAGTGACCTTTGACTGGGAGAGACTGGAGTCTTCATCAGGTTACACAAATAGAGAATTGCGGAAATTGTTGACGGCTGTTGTATAGACGAATATTTGTTGCGAATGTTTTACAGGAAGGAAAATCATAGATTGAAGTTCAGTCGAGCACATACCACAAAAGTAACGATAGAACAGAGATAGGCTCACAACGTCTATTTTGAGAGAAAATAAGAAGATAAACAAGGTCTTCGTGTATTAGATTTTGAAGATTGTTTTATACTTTAAGACACAAAAGGTATTAGGAGCTCCTCCCTGTATGTGACAATTATAACGTATTTGGCTCGTGTTCAAGTACAGGATTGCGTCAGGACAGCTACTTCTGGTGCGGTAGAATGATCCCACCATTTTTACAAGTATTTTGGTAAGATACCTAACATGGGACTTACATTTTTGGTCAGCGTAGAAGATCAGTCCTAGAAGTTTCACTGAAGTAGAGAGCCGTTCATATCAGCTGAGGCCAACTGAATATCTGAGCGTTAGTATTGTAAAGATCGATGCATTAAAAGGTAACCAGCCATTTTACCCCATTGTAGCACTAGATCAACGTCGAAGCAGAGAGAATTAGAAATATTTTGGTAATTGCCGGCAGTTGAGGTGTTTTCGTAGATGGTAGTATCGTCTACATAGATCTCCACGAATGATCGTAGAACATGATTTCGGAAATCGTTGATAAAGCTCAGGACAAGAGTTAGGCGCAAGCTGGATCCTTGGGGCAAACTAACGTTAATAATCTAAGCTTCGGATTTCTGCTCATCAATGACATCTTTAGAAAAAAAAACATTATCAGATAGAAGGATTGGATAGTTTAGAGGACTTTTCCAGCTATTCTGTGAATAAAACCTTTATACTAAACTCCATCAAATGTCTTAAATACACCTATTAAGGGCTGTTACTCTAGAAACGAGGCCACCATTAATAGATTCACTGATCCAGTGTGATTATTAACGTCAGCACATTAGCTGTTGATATCGCAGGATAGAAAATATATTTCTTGTCGTTGACTAGGTTGTTTTGATGAAATGGTTGGTAACTTCTTTATTTCTCAATGTCAAGCAACTTAATCATGGCGCACAGGAAACTGATTGGCATATAATGATGCAGAAGACCGATCTACGTATTCTTAAATATTTATTTATTTCATATTTTCAAAAATGTTTGAAAGAATCTCCCATTAAGGCAGCGTTTAAACAACTTTGTAAGTATAGGTGTTAGTTCCGGTTGCAGTTTATTTTTAGTACTGAACACCTATTTCGTTGGAAACAACTAGAATAAGGAGCTCTATGTGCAATGGCAGCGGAATATTCAGTTGTGTTTAACGATTGGCTATTTGGTTTCTATTGATATTTTGGATGTTACGTAACTTTTTATTCCGACAGTTAGCCAATCTGTTAAGTATATAATCCTCTCTAAACTTATCAAAAGATATGGCATGTTTGTAAATGAAAACGCTTGAAATGTGATTTGTTATCGGGGAAATATGTTTTAATATCTTATTAATTTTGTTTTCTCTGTGTTTACAGGTAGCAATAGGGATTAGTTCTAGTATAATAGTCAAGATTCTTTTCCAAATCTAAAAGTAAAATATCGAACAAAATTAGATATAAAAACATTGAACTCAATTGCAAAGACATTATTTTAAGAATAAAGAATAATATTCACGATAAGTGACTTTTAAACCCGAATTAAGTATTTGCGTCTATTTTTATATAAGACAACGAGACCACCTTTTGGGGGTCCTGGATATGACCTTAAACTATATCCGATGGTGAGGGCCCCAGCTTGCAGGCCTTAGGGGGTGTGGAGCCTTAGGGGGTGTGGAGCCACCCTTTAATTGCCATTGCTCCCAGGTCCACTCTGACCCGGAGTGGTAGCACCTGTTAGGATCCCAACTATGGGTTAAATAGAAGACTTAAAAAAAACAAATATACTATATTAAAAAATCGTTCTTCAAAATTACCAGATTCGGCATTAAATAACCTGAAAAGGGTTGATATGCCGTAAAACAAAACATCCAACCAACCACCTTTTGGGGTCGTTAAAATAAAAATGTGATTTGGTCATATTTTACGATAATTGTGATACGAGTAATCTTAGCTATGTCAGTTAGATTAAATTAGGTTTTGGATTGTTTTTTTTTTTCCATTTTGTTTTTGTCGTGCAAATACGGTTTCGGTTGTTGAATTCAAATCTTTCCACGGGTTCAGTTTTGATTGGTGGTTCATTACTTTGATAGATTTTTTTTGTTATTTTCTTTGAGGTTGATAAATGTGCACCTTGTGAAACCTCTGACACTCTGCTAATCATGCAATGTACTACTGCAAAACTGGAAGCATTACCAGCGTAGAGCAAAGTCAGCAGCAAACGGTGTTCGGTTAGAATTATTCTTGGCATCAAACTTCACCAGCAATATAACTATCGCTGAGTCTTTTAGTTTCCCTCAAGTTATTAATTCATTAAATTGTTATGTGAAAGCACAGAATAGATCACAAACCAATCTCACCTCATGTTAAGAATAGCTTTCTAAATAATAAAGTTATTATTTCAACACAGTCGCTAAACTACAGCGGAATATTTAGAAGGATATTTTTAACATAGATTCTGTTAATAAAATTTTAAAATTTTGTACAATGCTTGTATAACCAGAAAAGTAAGCGACCCCCCCCCTCAAAAAAAAATTGATATCAGGTGCTAAATTTGATCAAACGCGTTTTGCTATTCTTTAAGTCGGCTATTTTTCTTATTTGTCTTTAACAAATAAAATTATAATAATTTTAACATAATATTAACCAAACAAATCAACCTTGTTTCAGAATGCTTCGCTTAAATTTTATCATGTTTCATTTTTTAAAAACGTTGGTGTTATTCAGGTTGTCCTTTTAAATACTTCTTGTTTGCCTTTGTCTCAAGTCAATTGAGCGTTTCATTTGCTTAAAGTTAAAAAGAAAAAAAACTGATATCCGATTTCCGGGGGAAGTATTAAATGAAGAAAGAAGAAGAAGAAGAAGAACAACAACAACAACAACAACAACAAAAACAAGAACAAGAAAAACAAGAACAAGAATAAGGAGAAGAAGAAAGGGGAGAAGAAAGAATAGAAGAAGAAAATGGAAAAGAGGAAATAGAACAAGAAAAAGGCTGATGAGAAATAGAAGAAGAGAAGAAGAAGACATTGTAGAGGGAGGAGAAAAAGAAGAAAAAGAAAGAGAAGAAGGAGATATAGAAGAAAAAGAAGAAGAAGGAGATATAGAAGAAAAAAAAGAAGAAGAAGGACGAAAAGACGAAGAAGAAGAATGAAGAAAATAATAACCAGAAGGGAAGGAAAAAATGAAATAAAAGAAAGAAAAGAAAACATCTAATTGATAGATTACACAAACCGACTGTTGATGTTTTGTTATTCTGTTGTTTTTTTGTTTTTTGTTTTTTTGTAATGGAGTATTCTCCCTGAAAGTTGGGAGATTCTATTTACAAACACTGCCAATAAGAACTGATGAAGAAAATTAATTTACGTTTTATTATCAACTAATCAGAAATCAGAAGTGCCCCATAAAAATTGAATCATTTAACATTCCGCACATAATTCTTTGGTTTCAGCACAAGAAGGTCTTTTGCTCTTTGCTTGCAAAATTATAAACTCCAAAACCTGTACAGAGCAGCGACACACTGAAAATATATGCATATCCAGGACTTGTATAGAACAGTTAACCATCTGAAACTCTTCTGAAAAAAAACATAGCTTCCGGTTGAAGACTCACATACAAAAGAAAAACTATTCTGAAACACGTATGTGTATCTTAATTAAATCTACTACCATGAACACGTAAAAGGGATACAACCATTAATAAATGTTAAAATCCGTTGAATGATTTCGTTTAACAATTTCTGAACACACTCACCTGATTAATTTATTTCTAGCAACTGATAAATTCAGGACGCTATGGCAATGCTCAACAGGAAATTTACACCGATGGAAAACCGATATCGATCGATAATGATCGACTGTTTAGTTTGTTTAGTGTTAATTCTATTGACTTTCTATATCAATACTGGATGCACGAGTTTTGGTTGACCTTGAAATGTAGCTTGAGACGCGATCTCAAGAGGAACACAAATACGATTGAAAAATGTACAGTTTTTTTTTCAGCAATAATTTGCGCAAAAAGTTTCAATAATCGAATGACTTGTCACGCTTTTTCTATGGGCGCCGAAATGTTAGATAGTCTATTAAAATAACTGTTTTTCTGAAGGTTTTTATGGGCGACTATATCAACCGGAATTGTTCTTTTACATTTGTATGACGATCCACACACGCCGTGTCTCGTGTGAGTGTGAATAAGCGGTTGAACGTAACACCGCAACACTGGAGTCTCTATCTACACGATGATTGTGTATCGTTTAGTGGTAAATAAACGTATGTTTAGTATAGATAATCTAAACGTATATGTTATATACTTGTGTGTATATAAAGTGTGTTCATCTACATAATGTGTAATGCTCGTACTTAGGGAAGCGAGTATGTATATATATATATATATATATATATATATATATATATATATATATATATATATATATATATATATACAGTTCACAAACAAGACTTTTTATATAGTTCTTTTTCTCGGCGGTAGTTTCTGTCGTGAAATCCTGTAATCGTAGACACTTTCTCCCAGGGAAAACGCATAAAATGATTGATATTTTCTATGACATTTATTCGTTTTTATAGATGATTCCTTTCTTCGAAGTCGGTACCTTTTATCTCTCCATTTGTTTCCGTGGACTACCCCGTCCGTCCTCTCCAACTTGTCAGCTCGAAACTCTCTAACTCTTCACATGATTATGCGTATTTTTTTCAAACTATCTCGTTACGTCATTGACTCCACGTGCCCAAAGACACAAATCGGATAACCCACCTCCGTCACGTATTTTGATTGTGTTAGTTTTCATTCTTTTCATTAAGTTAATATCAATAATTTTATTTTGAAATATTTATTTCGCTATAACGATCATGATAATAATAGTCCAGCTGTCTTGGCGTTTCCCTGACCAACTATGACACAGTCGCATTATCAGTATCAAGCAAATTTTGAAACGTATGCCATAAATTATCCAGAATATCTCATTTACATTAAGAGTAGTGAATACTTAACCGTAAGCGTTTGAGTGTACTATAGTCGTTAGTCATTAAAGGTTTAAACTTAAATTGAATCTTAATTCCTTCCTCTGGTTGGTGTTTAAGCATCCACGTAGGAGGTAAACATGGCGAAGTAGTTAATGACTGACAACCTGGATGTTCCAAGTTGTAATCCAGTTAGTTCTACTACTCAAATATATTGTACTATACTAAAAGAGAATATTAGGTTCGTGCAAAAGTAATGTCGGTTTTTGACGTTCAACGTCATGTCAAAGAACGACATTATTTTTGCACCAACCTAATAGCTCAAACAAAAACACTCGTCAGCAATCGAACTTTCTTATACTAACACTCACACTTCCGTAACTACGGTTAAACTTTTGTTAAGCTTACTCGGGCTGAGTGTATCCGAATAAATGTTAAGATATCGACACATATCGACAAATCCTGGTGTGCCGTCTTCCTCCTGCCATCCAATGCGTCCCCTGGGTTGCGGATGAGGACACCCCCTCTATTTATGTAAGGTAGGTAGAAGGAAGCTTCGTATAATTAATAGGAAGCCGTGGACAATGAGGAACAACCATGAAAAATGTCCAAAAAATAGATTCAAACTTCATGGCCGTCGCCCAGGATAAAAAGGGTCCCTTACGCACCAGGCAGGGGGAGGAAATCAATGGTGCGAACCTTCTTGCCTGCCTCAGAAGTTTGTGCCACAGTCACCTCAGAGGTCACACAAGACCAAAATTGACCAAGCATCGTTCCTCCATCTCGTTTAACAGACCCCAAAAGAAATAAAAGAGGGATTAAAAACAGTCATGGTCTGTCGAACAGAAGAATGTTCTCCTGCACTGCTACCACTACTCAAAATTTGAGAAATTGGGACACAGTGCAGGATAGATACTTATCGAGAAAGTAAGAGCCTCCAACCTCCCAGCGGAGAAAAAGAGATATCA
>NC_136501.1:30903107-31123107 GCF_053919585.1 Euprymna scolopes
TGATATTAAGACAGTGTTATGGTATGTATACAATGAGGAATGTATCTTAAAAATCAGGTCTATTCTAGTAGACACGCTCTCGCTCTCTCTCTCTCTCTCGCTCTCTCGCTCTCTCTCTCTCTCTCGCTCACTGTTTACAAAGAAAGGGTCGTTTAAAACGGACGTAGATTGCCTCTAAGATACACCCTCATTGCAGAGATGC
Organism: Euprymna scolopes; assembly: GCF_053919585.1. Taxonomy (NCBI): domain Eukaryota; kingdom Metazoa; phylum Mollusca; class Cephalopoda; order Sepiida; family Sepiolidae; genus Euprymna; species Euprymna scolopes. The sequence goes on from NC_136501.1 coordinate 30,903,310, forward strand.
CATAATGCTGACTTTATTTTAAATCTATACAGTTCATTCTTTCCTCTTTGTTTCAAGTCTATATCCAGAAGTTGAGTGAGAGCGAATCTGGTCGGCTGACATTTTTGTTACTTTTAATCATACAAATAAGTATTCCCTTTGTAATTGCAATATATAAACATACAGCTATAGATATGTTTATAAAGTGAGGTATGTTTATATATTCACATCCGTATTTGTCTTTATGGCGTAGTCTTTTTTTTTTGTTCGTATTAGTAAACTACACGTTGACACACCGCTTCTCGCCAGACCACCAAAGTTAAGCTACGTTGAGCCTGGCCAGTACCAGATGGGTGACCATTTGGAAGGCGATGCGCTGTATGTACCGCGAGGTAAACCACCAGGTTGAGAAACTAGCGCGGTCTATTCTTCTCTCGAGGGTAGATAAGATTCTCTCATCTCGTGGTAGGCATCCAGTCTACTAATGACGTCACAATAAAAATACACTTGATAGCCATGTTGAAACATCAAATAATCAGCTACTGACAAGATTTGAATTATAGTACAAACTTGTGTAGTGAGTTCAATCTCGGCTACGGTCGCGCTGGATGGATGAATTAGTTAACTAACTTTGCAAACTCACATTTTCCTGAATTAAAAAACTAAACCGACAGTTTACATATATCGAAATTTCAATGAATTTTCAAATGCTCTCAAATTAATTTATTAATCTTTTTTTGGGGTTTTTTATTATTAAGAAATAAAAAGATCATTGCTGACTTGTTTAGTAATAAACAAAGATGCATTCCGCTGGAATCAATTTAGTAATTATTTTTTTAAATAGGGTGTTTTAGATTTATTTTTCTCTTACGCTCTTGATTTACTAAATATTGGCGCAAAATGAATTTAAAAATCATACATTGATTTAGTGAAAACAAGTACTAAGTTGTGAGAGACAAGCACACACGCGCGAATGCACATCACACTAGCACACGTGCACACGCGCACATGCGCATAACACGCACACAAACTCATGAAACGTTAGAAATAATACTTTGCAAATTTGGAAGGCTAACGTAGTAATCACTTTTAAACTATTATTAACAAAATTTGACCTTGTTTACTAGCTTACAAAGAAACGGAAATGCATTGAGCTGGATTGTTTTTACCATATATGTTTATGTATTTGGACTCACACCGAAAAAAATGTATCGATCAATGGATTGAATATACTTATATTTAGCATCATGCAAAGTGGGTAAAAATAGTGGAAAATTCTCAAAAACTTCAAATACTAACTATTTTTGTAAACCTTTAATGATAGAGATATTACAGTGGAATAAAGATTAATTAAATTCCAGTTTTCTATGAGTTTTATAAAAGTTTTGGAATAATTAATATAAGGAAACATCTCATATGTATCTCCCAGATTTGCATTCAATACGATATATATATACATATATATATATATATATATATATATATATACATATATATATATATATATATATATATTATTTAGACGCCGAAATCTTATTTTTTTTTACATTTTGTCCTTTTTCAACATCAAACACATATAATGTACTTTGATTAAAAGTAAAGTGAATAGTATAACTAATTATAATATGATTAATTTGCAACATTTTTATCTTAATATATTTAATATTATAACACTTAGGCTTAAACATTATTAATATACAACGTATTGCTCTTTATAAAAAGTTGTGCAAACTATTGAAATTGTAAAAATAATTATATAACATTCATTCAGCACATGTTTGTATCTCAGGAGTATTTAAAGAGTTTTAAATGGGGAAATATAGATGCTAGCCCCCCTTTTAGAATCGAAATATTTTAGCGCCATTCTATATAAATTTCCTGCCGAAATTAAAAAGACCGCTCGGCAAATAGAAAAGTGATCCAAAACGATCGGAAAAAAGAATAAATCTGCAGTGTTCAACCAGACGTGTCAAATTAATGTGTTGCTGACAACATATATATACATATATATATATATATATATATATATATATATATATATATATATATATATATATATTAGGTACCTCCAAACTGCTGTGTACTACGTCATCATTCTAAACAAAAAAAATCACGACGTCATCAGTTCGTGTGTTTATTGTAATTTCTATGGAAGAGCATTAGCACTATAAAATTTATTTGCAAGTAACGTTATTTTACTATCGGATTTTCAAATGTACATTTATATTATATTGATTTAGAAAAAATTGATAATTGAATATTTATGTATTTATTAATCGTATATTTTTTCCTATACAATAAATAAATGTATTCTGCCATATAAAAAATGTAACTTATTCATAATAGTTTTTCTTTAACATTTTTGTTTAAACTGTATTAAAAACGAACAAGAAATTTTTTCATGATATGTCCAGCTAAAACTGGAAATCCAAGTTTTTTTTCCGATGCATAACTTGACAGAATGGTTTCGATATTCATCTAAACAAAATACAAAAGTTAATATAAATATTTGGCTGCATACTATCTGAATTTACAATAAATGTGTTCTGGTAGATTTAAATAATTAATAAAAAATATTTGAAGAGTATTATTTTCATTTTACATCGAACTAATCGTAGATAAAAAATGTTAGTATGTTCTTATATTACCGTATTTTCAAGTTACATTCAAGTTACACGATATATGTTAATCATATTGTTAGGTGAAAGTACAAAATAGGTACAATACTCCTACCCCTCCCCATGTTAGGAATTTATTTTTAAATAATAACGTTATTATTTTAGAACGGTAAAATAAGTTCACAAAAAAAGTAATTCCTCATATATTACGAAAAACAACTAGTCCGTGTTAATGATTTGGAGATATAAGAAAAAAGGTCACAAAGAATTCAAAATTTGTACATTAAACGATAAATTTATCAGAAATTTCTGAATAAATAAAATATACAATAAAAACGAACAATAAAAATGTAGTAAAAATGTTCATTTTATTATTTTAGCATATTATTAATGCTTTATGGCCAATTTTATTTACAACTTTGAGGTAAGTGAAAAAAAAACGATAGTATTTTTTATATATATATATATATATATATATAACTATTTTTTATTTATTTGATCTTTCCAGCTTAAAAAATGTTGAAATTTAGAGGTCCAAGGATAGACCCCTGAAGTACTCCCGCATTTATGTCATATTGTTTGGATGTACGACCGTCGAGGACAACTTTGATTTTTCTATTACTTAAGAAGAATTTAATTACATTATGAATTCTTCCAATGATTCCATATGATCTAATTTTCCTTAGAAGACCATCGTGCCATACCCTGTCAAAAGCCTTAGATATATCAAGGGCCACCGCTCTACCCTCCCCTGGCCTGGAAAGTAAGGATAGCGTTATTTGGTACTAGTTACTAAGTGGAAAACGTCAGGATGGGTATGACTAAGGGAAGTGGCGAGGGAGTAAGCTAAAGTGTTTCGGTTAGGGTATCAAATTACTGCCTTACTTAGGAAGCAATATAATTGTACGTATCTTATGTAAATAAAAGTTATTTTGCTATCTGTTTACCTCTGGAAAAAAGCCAATTTACGAAACCTAGTAGAATTAGGAAAAATTATCTTTATTCTGTATACCTTGTGCGAACAATGAAAGTTGTAAATCATAATTTGCCCCCCAAAAAATTAACTCTTTCCGTGTACTAATACTCTATCTCGTACATTGAGCATATTTATCTGGATAGGATTATCCTATAAATCTAAGTATTAATATTTATATATCTACTTAAAGATTTTAAATTTCATATTCTTAACATATATGTGTGTGTGTGTGTGTGTGTGTGTGTGTGTGTGTGTGTGTGTGTGTGTGTGTGTGTGTGTGTGTGTACATACATTCGGTGAAACTATTTTCAAGTTTTGACGCAAGAACTCTATGTAAAAAAAAAAATTAAAAAAGGTCGGACTTTGTCAATATCATTAAATGACCGCCAAATCTTCTTCCGTTGTTTTCCCTTAACGCATTGTTACGATCTCCTCATTTTACCAATTAATTTTCCTAGCCTTTTCTTTCTTCGTGTGTAATGTTGTCTAAGTTGTAATAACATAGTCTTTCTCTTTGTGTTTACATATCAGACTTTTGAATATGAAAATAGTTTGCAGTTATTATTCATAATAACTTCTATTGAAACTTGTTTCCTGTATATACGTGCGTGTGTAAATCCCCATGAGACGCTTTTCATGAGGATGTTCTCAAATGGTGTTAAGCGAATTCTCACTGCGTCTTATCTAAAATGTCTATCCTGTCATTTATTGACAAACATTCGGTGCGGATCTCGACGGGAGATAAGAAATTCATTATAAAACTTTCACAAGTAACTATTTTGGATGGCTACATGATGACGAAATTTACATATTTTTTACAAACCATTGGTAATATAATTCCTTTTAAATCGATATTAGCATCGTTATCCGGTGTTACCCGAAGATATAGAGTACATAATTGAAGTTATCTGTCGTTTAAACGTCTTTTCCTCCACCTCCCTCTATAGTCGACGATTTGGTAGGCAAAATAAGAAACGATGTAAGACCAAAATATATAATATTGTTTCGAACGAATTTCTAAATAATGTTACTATTTAGAAAACCATTTAAAACATTGAAAGGGCGTGGGTTTGTTAACTGTTCAGCCCCTTCTATCTATGAAGGAAGTAAAAATGTTATTTTAATAATAAAAATTCGCTGGGTTATTAAATTAAAGAAATAAAAGCTATGGAAGCTTTTTTAATCGACAATTTTTTCGCGTTTAAAATATAAAAAAGAAAACTGTAAATTTATTTTGCTTTTTTGACATCAAATCTTAGTTGTATTTTCAAGTTGAAATTGTTTTCAAACAAAATTAAATCAAATGTGTACGATGTAATGTCTTATATTCTGTCTATATATTCTGTGATTGATTGTTTAAAGACAGCAAAATTACTCAAATTAGTTTACCCAGTTGTTGAACCCGTGTTAATAAAAAAATACTTAACTGTCAACGCATAATATCATGTAACTTTTAATAAATAGTTTTAATTGATTTTCCTTACAAATAAAAAAAAAATCGGGCAAGATTGGAAATTGAGTGGCAAAATATACTCGATCCTTATATCACATAAAACGAAAACAATTTCCCTTAATCTATATTACTATGCAAACGATATATAAACAATGATACCAGTATTTCAGACGTTAATGGTTTTAAATAAGCGATAATGCTTTTTTTAAAATAAACAATATAAACACACCTTTTTAAAATCAATAAAGACGTTTTACTTATTTAAAACAATATATACAGAATATTTTTTAAAATGTTAAACAATTTAAATAAAACTTTTTACCATTTTAAACAATCTGAACTTTTTATTTTTAATTTTAAACAATATAAATAGAATTTTTTTTTATAATTTTATATAATATAAATGTTTTATTTGTAATTTTAAAATATATAAACTGATTTTTTAAACAAATATCGTTCACGAATGCATTTGATTACAGCAGAAACGGTTTTGGCGCCCCAAAATTTTATAAAGCATTATTTCCATTGTATTTTCATTGCAAGTTGGAATAGTTTTCAACCAAAAAAATAAAACAAATGTTTTTCTAATGTAAAATCTAAAACAACTGACTAATTTATAAATTTACATATATTTTTTTAATATTTAGTATTTTACAACCTAACCTAGCGTAGTTTACCTCCTAAAAAGAAATAAAAATCTACTTTTTTATCTTATACGTTTCAACGGCCTTTAAAGATAATATAAAGAATGAATTTATACTAAAATAATACAAACTTTGCATGTTAGAGTGAGGGAGCACTTTCCTATATGAATTCAAATTAAAATGATTACCCACTTCTTGTCCACGTAGCGTGAAAAACGAGACGCATAATTGTTAGCATTTTTTCAAGTTTCGTGAGGGGAGGGGCATAAAGAGGGAATGGGATAGGGGTGTCATAAATTCCATACATTTTAAAAATACGTAGAAACATTTCAAAACGTATAGGAGGATTTTTTTAAAGATTTGCTTGGTAAAAGTCTCACCGTGTAATATTACTTAATTAATATTTATTTCCCGATATTTTAAGGCTGTTAACAGACAAAAAAAACTATGTACAATGCACTCTCTCTCCTTGTATTTTTTCATCATTTTTCAATTTTTTCAATAGATTACACCCCTCTTAAATAAAGGAGTTTTCATTCAATCTAAGGACGATGCTGTTAAGACATTTAATAACCAATGTATTCCGTATTGTTTTCACTGGTCGCCATGTTTGTTTTAGCCCGCCGGTATGTTCAATTAATGCGCATTTATACATATTTTCTGTAGTCATAGGTAGCTATAACATATACTGACTCAACGGGTCACGGGTGATCTAGTATATAACATAAACATATGCATATATATACATATATATATATATATATATATATAGTCATCCATGTACATTACTGTTTCGCTGTTTCACAGCTCATCAGTGCGGCTAGACAGGCAACTACCTCAACGGCAGTCAAGGCTCCAAACCATTACGCTAACCATTACCTCCGCTCGATTTGTTTACACAAAGAGCGTCGCTTATGTGTGTGTGTGTGTGTGTGTGTGTGTGTGTGTGTGTGTGTGCACGTCCCTATCCTGTGTGCCATCTTTATTGAAGGAGAGACGAACTTTACTCACCATTAAAAAAGTCGACATTGTCTCTAACTCTGCCCTCTTCAGTAGTTCTATTATTATTATTATTATTATTATTATTATTATTATTATTATTATTATTATTATTATTCATAACTATTAATTACGTTACTTTTTTACCGTTTAATGATTTCATTTCAATTCTATTATACATATTGAAATCAATTGCGTCACTTTTTTTGCCGTTTGAATTAAACGCTTTTACGTTGTAACATTACAAAAAAATATTTAAAACATATTTAAAAACACAATCTTCTTCCACAAACGGCTAAAATAATTCACGTGAACTTTTTCGAACATGATTGCTAGGAATTTCCAGTTCTTTCAACGGTTTTCTTTTTCTTTTTCATTTCGATACATTTTTGTGACCAAGAGCGGAGGTTTGCTTGAAATATAAAAAAATAATAATAATAATAATATTAAATACAAAAAGTAACATCGTTTTTCATGCCTCAAAATAAAACCTCATAACCTTCCTTTAAACCTATATATATATATATATATATATATATATATATATATATATATATATATATATATATATATATAGAGAGAGAGAGAGAGAGAGAGAGAGAGAGAGAGATACAGTAGCGTCCAAAAGTTAAGGAACGGTCTATCATTTTCTTTTAAATGGCTTCTAACTTTATCTATGAAAAGGGGAAAAAAAATTTTGGTGAATTTTCAAATGTTTAATAAATGTTAAATAATAAAAAAAAAATTATTTTGGATTTTGAATACATATTAGTTTGTTTTTTGTTTTTTTTACATATAAACAAATTTAATTAAATTTCTGGTGTCCAAAAGTTAAGGAACGGGGGAAATTATTAATGAAAAAACAAAGAATCCTTTCAGTATTTAGTGAAAAGCCCCTTTTTTTTCAATCACACTATGGCATCTTTTGCTGCAAGACAGAACTAACCGTTTCTATGTTATAGGGGAGATATTATTCCAGTGTGTTCTTATACATTCCTAAAAAATCATCAAGATTTTTTTTTGTGATCTTATCACCAATAATTTTCCAAATATTTTCAATTGGCTTAAGGTCGGGTCTCTCAGCTGGTCAATCCATAACACAAATATTGAATCTATTTAGCTCTTCTAAAACTATTTTTGCTTTATGGCACGGTGCGCTGTCTTGCATAAAGATATCAGAATCAGAAAGATTAGGAACCACATGTTCTCTAATCAATTCTCTGTACATTCGGGCATTAACTTTCCCATGAATCTTCACAAAGGGGCCAGTTCCTTTTGAAGATATCATGCCCCATACCATTATACTACTCCCTTCAAATCTTACTGTACTTTTAACGCACTTAGGGGACAGTCTTTCTCCATTTTTTCTTCTGACATGTGGTCTTTTGTCTGATCCGAAAAGATTGAATTTAAATTCATCACTAAAATGAATCTTTCCCCATTTTTTTCTTCCCAAAACAAATGTTTTTCGGCGAATAAAAATCTGGCCTTTTTATTTTTAATAGAAATTAAAGGATTTGAGCATGGACTTCTTGAAAATAATCAAACTTCGTTTAATCTTCGTGAAATCGTTTGTCTGGAAATTTTTTGTCCAGTTTCGGGTGTAAAACCCCGGGATATCGAAGCCGCTGTTTAAAGCGATCAGAACGAGATGATCGAGTGATTTTTCTATCCTCCCTCTTAGTTGTTATTCGGGGTCGGCCCGGTTTTTTCTTTTCAGTCAATGGTAAACCTTTTTTTTTTCTATTTTCAATAACCCGAAAAACAATGCTTTTAGACCTGTTCAATATTTTAGCAATCACCCCTATAGTCTTTTTTTTTTCATCATAATGTTCACAAATAAGCTGTTTTTCTTGTATAGATAAATTTTTTCGAATATTCGGACTCAACATTTTGTTTTTCTTGTATAGATAAATTTTTTCGAATATTCGGACTCAACATTTTGTTAAGTTTTTATTAAAATTGCTAAAGTTTGTATTAATTTTCCCCGTTCCTTAACTTTTGGGCGCTTGTAATTTAATTTAAATTATTTATATATAAAAAAAACTAATATGTATTCAAAATAAAAATAAAAAAATAATTTTTAATTTAACTACCATTATTAAACATTGGAAAATTCACCAAAAAATTTTTTTCTCCCTTTTCATAGATAAAGTTAGAAGCCACTTAATAAAAATGACCGACCGTTCCTTAACTTTTGGACGCTACTGTATATATATATATATATATATATATATATATATATATATATATATATATATATATATATATATATATCACATTGCACAGCTTCTAGTATTTCCTTTTCTTACTCTCTACCCATATTTTTAATACTCCATCCCTATTTTATGCTTTTCTCTTGTATGCCGTGCACATTCAGTTCACTTATTTCATATATTGAATATTATTATTATTATTATTATTATTATTATTATTATTATTATTATTAAAACGTATAAAACTCAATAGTCATTTTAGTTGTGATTTATTTGCTTCATTTCTCTAGCCTTTTTCTTTCTTTGTGTGTAATGTTGTCTTAATTGTAATAACAGAGTTTTCTCTTTGTTTATACATATCAGACTTTTGCCCGAGGATTTAGATTTAAAGAGTTATCTTTCAATTAAACTTTTCCCCTCTACCTATCACTACCTATTTCTCTCTGTCTCTGTTTCTGTGTCTGTCTGTCAGTCTATGTCATCCTCTTCTCTCTCTCTCTCTCTCTCTCTCTCTCTCTATCTATCTATATATATATATATATATATATATAAACTCTATATACATATATATACATATATATATATATGTATACCACACTGCACAGACAGTTCCTGTAAGCCCCTTATCATTCTCTCTACCCATATTTTTCCACACTCTCTACCTGTCTTTTATGTTTTTCTCTGCATATTCAATTCACTTATTTCATATATTAAATAATAATAATAATAATAATAATAATAATAATAATAATAATAATAATAATAATAATAATAAGCAGATACCTAATAAAAGGTATAAATACATGGGCAGTATCACTAGTAAGATACTCAGGACCGTTCATAGTGTGGGCCAAAGAAGAATTGAGTCAGCTCGATCAGAAGACCAGGAAACTCGTGACTATTCACAATATACTACACTCAAGGGGCGATGTTGACCAACTCTACGTGAAACGGAAAGAAGCCGGAAGAAGACTAGTTTGTATAGAGGGCTGTGTGCGTAACACAAAAAAAATAGAAAAATACATCCCGCAAAACACGGAAAGGATAATCATGGCAGTCAGAGACACTGTAAAAATCCACAAAACAGAAAACAGAGAAATAAAGGAGAAGACGAGAAAATAAAAATTGAAAAAAAAAACTTCATGGAAGATTTATTGGGATGACAAAAGATGAAAATAACGAAAACACTTGGACATCGATGCAAAAAGGACACACAAGCCGAGAAATTGAATTCCTGATAACCGCAGTACAAGATAACTCGATAAGAACAAATCACATCAAAGCAAAGATAGACAAATCACAAGAAAACAGCAAATGCAGACTCTGTGGAAAAAGAGACGAAACGATAAACCACATTGTAAGTGAATGCAGCAAACTCACCCAAAAGGAATACCAGAACAGGCACGACCAAGTGGCAAGAGCAATACACTGGAAATTATGCAAACAACTGCATCTCGAACACACAGACAAGTGGTACAAACAGCCGGCAATAGTACTTGAAAACGAGAATCACAAAATCTTATGGGACATGCACATACAAACAGATAAACCCATTCAAGCAAGAAGACCGGATGTCGTAATAATTAACAAGAAAGAAAAGTCCTGTCAAATCGCAGACCTTGCTGTTCCAGCCAACCACAGTGTGAATATCAAAGAAAAGGGAAAACGGAGCAAATACACAGAGCTAGATAAAGAGCTGAAAGGGATATGGAAGATGATGGAAATCAAAATAATTCTTATAATATTAGGAGCACTCGGAACAATCCTGAAAAACTTTGAAAAAGGAATGGGAGAAATTGAAATCAAAGGAATGGCTGGAACCGAACAACAATAATGAAAACAGCTGAAATATTAAGGAAAACCCTTGAATGTGGAAACTAACACACATGAGCAACAAGCGCGGGCTAGAAAAAAGCTGCTGCAGAAGCAAAACATGGCGCGTTACATAGAATCAAGAACATTGAAGCCGCATATTTATGTTTTATAAACCCCCACCCTAGTCCCCAATTCCACATCACCCCCCTCCCAGAGAAAAACAGCCGAGTAGAGTCAAGGGGTAATGAAAGACTGAGAAGAGAGCACTGACCAGACCTCCGCTGGAAACGTGCGAAGAGAACTGGGCCCTTGGGGAGGCTGATTGCCACTCAAATTCCCGTGAAGACGAATAGCCGCTGCCAACCAGAAATCAATGGCAAGCAGCTGTTCCGATAATGCAAATTTATTTACAAATGCTATCGACACAGGTGGAGCGTACTGGAAATCTCGGGAGACTTTTTGTCACTCAGCTTCCAGGGGAAACCACGCGCTGTTTTCAAGGAGAAATCTTTGATGACCTGTGTGAAAGCCGATAATAATAATAATAATCGCAAGATAACTAAACCAGCCGATAATAAAGCCGATAATAATAATAATAATAATAATAATAATAATAATAATAATAATAATAATAATACAGACAAATGGTACAAGCATAAACCCGCAACAGCACTCGAAAACAAGAACCACAAAATCCTATGGGACATGGACATACAGACGGACAAACCCATCCAAGCAAGAATACCAGATGTCATAATAATTAGCAAGAAAGAAAAATCATGTCAAATAGTAGACTTTACTGTCCCAGCTAATCAGAAAGGTAAGTATGAAAGAAAAGAAGAAACGAAGCAAATACACAGATCTAGCCAGAGAGTTAAAAGGGATTTGGATGATGAAGAAAATCAAAATAGTACCGATAATAGTAGGAGCACTAGGAACAATTCCGAAAAACATCGAAAAAAGAATGGCAGAAATTGAAATGAGAGGAATAACTGCAAAAATACAACGCCTAACGATAATGAAAACGGCTGAAATATTAAGGAAACCCCTAGAATGTGGGGAATAGCACAAGACAATATAACAAAAACCGTTACAGGGAATAAAGAACGCCGAAGCTGCATATCTACAAGTTCTACACCACCATCATGCATTCCCCCATTGTTTCATCACTGTCCCCCCATAGAAAAGTGATACCAAAGAACCGAGAAAGGTCAAGGAGGATGGAAAGACCGAGGAGAGAGCGCTGGCCAGACCTCAGCTGGACAAGCGCGAAGAGAACTGGGATCGTGGGAAGGCTTAGTGCCACTCAAATTCCAGTATAAACCAATGGCCACTACCAGCGAGAAATCAATGTTATGAGGCTGTTGCGATGATGCAAATTTATTTGCAAATGCTATCGAAGGAGGTGGGGAGAGCTGCACGTCTGGGAAAACTTGTTGTCACTCAGCTTCCAGAGAACACCACAAGTCTCCAAACTGATCGTTTGCTGACTTGTGTGAAAGCTCCATGTGAGCCGCCAATAATAATAATAATAATAATAATAATAATAATAATAATAATAACGACAACGACAACGACAATGATAATAATAATAATAATAATAATAATAATAATAATAATAATAATAATAATAATAATGATAATGATAATAACGACAACGACAACGACAATGATAATGATAATGATGATAATAATAATAATAAAAAAAAATAAATAAATAAAAAAAAAAAATGTATTAAATCCAACTGTACTTTCAGTTTTTATTGATTGCTTTTGAAAAAAAAAACGGATTTTTGTCATTTTCATTCTTACCATTCTGTGAATGCCTGGTTTATTTTTCTACCATCTCTCATAAAAATTATGTTGATAAAAACATAATCCGAACAAAATTTTATTGCGGTTTCTTGAGTTTTAAATTCATTGCTCCGGGGCAAAACCATTCTAAAGTAATTGGTCCCAAGCATTGTCAACTTTCATGTCTTTCTCTCTCTGTCCATCTCTCACTATTAATCTTACTAATCATATTATAACTCATGTAGAGGAAGATTGTTGGAAGATCCCAGGAAACACCGAGTTCCCCCTCTCCCACCATTAGTCAACGATATTGATGAGGATGCTAATCATAATAGATTTGATTCTTGAACGCTGAGTTTTAAAGTTTTTGCTCCGAGCCAATTTTTTATTAATTCTCACCGTTACGGCCAGAAATTTTTAATTTCTTATTCCTATATCAAAACTATAATACATTTTTTATGTATTAAATAGAATTAAAAATGTAAGTTCATCCGAGCTTTTAGTTTTGAGGTTATTGTACCAGAGGCCGCTGAGTTTCTTGTTTCACTCTCTGATAATACACTGAAGAAGAATAATGTTAATAAAAAATAATCCAAAGATAAAGTTATTGCCAAGCGTTGATTCGAGATTTTCTGCCTCATTGTCCACAATAGTTTGGAGAGAAATGATTTCTGATGACAAAATCTGATAGTTATTTTATTGCTTAATCTTTTTTTTTTAATTATTCATCTGCGCCAACGCCGAGTTTCTCGTCTTCAAAATTTCTCCTCAAAAGTATAATGATACTTTTTCTTTTGTTTTAATGTTTTAAAACTAATTTTATTTTTGGGGGAAATCCAACCGGGCTTCCCGTTCTGAAGTTATTGCTCTCAATGAGAAGAGAAAAGTTTTAGTTTTTTCTTCAAAACAACACCAAGTTTAAATTTATTACACCGGGCAACGCGCGTTTCTTAGCTTTCTCACTCTGTCACAATAGTCTGAAAAAGAATTATGCTGATAAAGCTAATAGTCCCAAAACAATCTTATTACCAACCAATTGGGACTTCACGATATTGTTCCCAACGCCAGTTTCAATGGACGCTTAATAGTCCTCGTGGAATTAGCGTTTCAATTACGTTAAAACGGAAATACGTAAAGATAACCGAAATTAATTGATTTATACGTTTAGCGGATCAACCATTGATTGTTTGAGCGAAATATCGGAAAAGGCGTTGCATTTGCGGGTGTGTAGATATCCGAAATTTTATAATAACTGGCCCAAATTGAGAGGCTATCGAATTCGAGAGATCAACTTCCGCTAGATGTATTGAGCCCCCGTTCCATCAGTCTACTCGTTCGCGATAACAGAACAATAAGAATATAATGTTATACTTTTAGACATAAATGTTTGTAGTCAATCAGGTAAGTAGAGTTAAGGTATCCAACATTTGCGGTCGCTTGTGAAAACAACTATAAAATTTCGATCTTTTATGATTACAAGCTCTTACAATAAATATTCTTTTTTATTCTTTATGTATATCTCATGGTGATATTTGTTTGGCTGTTAATGTTATTGGAGAATATAAATATATCTCTTTTGGTTTAATTATCTTGCGATTGGGTTTCTCATGGGGCATCCTACATTAATGCCAGATAATCACCTACAATTTTAGTCACTCGAACGACAAAATTATAAATAATTGTTATAATTCATTTTTGCTATCCTTTGCAAATCATTCAAATTTTAGTATGTTACCAGTTGTAAAAATTTCAGCTTTTCACAGTTTTTATTTCTAACAAATATAAAGTTTTAAAATGCTATGCTGTCCTTTAGTTTTGGACGCTACTGTATATATATATATATATATATATATATATATATATATATATATATATATATATATATATATATACGCTAATGTATATATATATTATATTTGTAATTATATATATATATATATAATTAAATATATAATAACACAGACTCTCACATATTTATATATATACATACATATGATGGCAGCAAATTCGTTCTCCATTACTTGATATAGTATTTTTAAAAATTGAAACATGAAGGCAATTCAGTGATAAGTGATAAGTGATGGTCACTTCTATGAATATTCAATTGCCGTCTCGAACAGCCTGCTGTTTTTCACGTCCGCTTGCAGTTGACACAAGTTAGATCTGGCAACACAAGACTGCTTTGTGGCCCACTGCGCTGATGAGCAGTCTGGTAGCTTATCAGCCCAGCTCTGCTCGGACATATTCTCCCGCACGCCTCACACTCCAGACCAATTTGGCGCCTCAGTTTATCAACTGCTTCTTGCACATTCCCTTTCCGAATAGCACACTTCAGTCGTTCCTACTGGTTTCGATCAGCCTCAAACTTGCCCACACCTCCCCCGCAAAGCCCTTCTCCACTCTCCACGATCCAAAACAAGACTCTCCCAGGTTTTCTCATCCATCTCACGTTTTTCAAGGTGGATCTCAAACAATCCTTGAACCTCATTTTAGACTTTTGGGCAAAACGTCTTCCTTCGGCAAACTCGCCATAAAGGATTTGTTTGGGAAGTCGACTGCCAGACATCCTTACCACATGACCACTCCATCTCAGTCTATGTTGAGTAATAAGAGCTTCAATGCTTAGACATTGGGTACGTTCAAGAACCTCACTGACATACATTTGCCAGCATACACCTACGATTCGCCGTAGGCACATCTGATGAAACGGCTCGCGACGTCTCAAAAGCTTCCTGTATGTTGTCCAAGTGTGACAGGCATAAACCTTGATCTTTGTTGGTAGCGAGATTCTACGACAGCTCCACAAAACTTGTCCGACTTTCCAAAAGCATCACTTGCTTTGCTGACCCGTAACGATTCCTCGTCATCTAGGGCACCGGACATACTTAGTGTGCTACCCAAGTATACAAACTTCGTGACAACCGCTATCTTCGACCCATAGACATAAATTGATGGTTCGTAGTATGGCATGCTTGGTGCAGGCTGATACATTTTTTCAGACTGATAGTCAGCTCCAATACGCTGCAGGCAACCGCATAGAGCAAGTCACGAATCGTGTTGGTGAGTATTTTTGTACTTGCATTGAAGCGCCTAGTGTTGAACAACCCCGCAGTAGTTCGGTAGCGAATATAGACACCATCAGAGAAACTTGTGAATGCCTTCCAAAAGACCATGGTGAAATACAAAGCAAAGAGTGTGGGTGCTGGAATGTCTCCTTGCTTAATACCATTTTCTACTGAAGCAGGATCAGCCACTTTTCCCCCAACGTTGATCACAGCCTTCATATCAACATGGTCATTTGGTCTTGCTCACCATCCGTCAAACCACCTCCGACATAAGCATGCAACGCCCTGGCCTTTGAATCAAGTAGAGCCTAAATTACAGTATCATTCTCATTAAACCAATCCTGATATTTACGCCCACAATAACCGAATACTCTCACATACCTTATAGACAGACTCCTTAAAAGCAGGCCAAGAGTTTTCACGATCAATCTCTTCCATCTCCTTAACTAGTTCGTTTCTCACAATATTGTCGCTTAGACGGTCAACATTAACTCGCTTTAGGATAGCCACACCAAGTCCCCTCACCTTGGGCGTCACAACAAACTAAACCTTTGCACGAACCATCCGATGGTCGGTCCAGCACTGTGCACCACGCATGACAGGAACACTGCAGATATCCCTCATCTCACGTTTTCTGATTAAAACATAATCTATCAAGTGCCATTGTTTGGAACCAGGATGCATCCAAGTCGTCTTGAATTTGTACTTCTGCTGAAACACGGTGTTACCGATTTAAAACCCCATCTCTGAACAAAACTGCAACAAAATCAGACCATTGCTATTACACTTGCCCACTCCGCATTTACCCAGCACATCACAGGTTTCAAAATCTCTTTCTACCCTAGCATTAAAATCTCCAAGAATGACGATCTTGTCAGCAGATGGAATGTGCCTAACTACGCTGCACAAAGCAATCTTCTGTTGCATCCATAGTGGGTGCATAGACATTCAAAAGAGTTGTATAATGACCACTTACCAGAGGTAGCCTCATAGTCATGATCCGATCACTCGCCCAACAGGGAAGTTCTTCCAGGCTTGAAAGAACACATATACAAACATATATATATATATATATACATACATACATGCATAAAAATATATATACTTATATATATATATACATATACATATATATACATATATATATATATATACATATATATATCGATATATATATATATGAAACTGACATTATCTGTCTCTGTGTGTCCGTGTGTGTGTCAATTTTCAGTCTACAGACTCGAGATTTGACATAAGGGGTATTCCGATTTGGGAAAATCATTTTAATCGGTTTCCCGACAGAAAATTTGGCTGTCAAGGGGTCAAAAATCAACGATTTGTCCCTTGCCAATTTTGGATCTAAACACTTGAAATTTTAGATGTAGGTTACTTGAATATTGATCAAATTTTGTAGTTTGATTTGAGCTCAAAACAATACATATTAAGGCGTCAAAATTAGGGGCAAAGTTTTTTTAAAAATTGACCTCAGCTGTCTCTACCAAATTACTCAGACGATGTTTGGATCTAAACATTTGAAATGTTACATGAAGTGTATTCAGACATAAGGCAAGCTTTCTAAACGGTTTTTGAACGAGAATTTGGCTGCCACGGAATCAAAGTTCAAAAGAGTTGACCTTTGCGATCTCTAGTAAACTATTATGCCAATTTTTGGTCTAAACATTTGAAATTTTACATAAAGGGTATTCAGACATGCAGTAAGCTTTTTAATCAATTTTGGGGCGAAAATTTGGCTGGTAAGAGATCAAAGTTTAAAAACTTTATCATTCGCAGATTCTACCAAATTCCTCCGTCAATTTTGAGTTTAAACATTTTAAATTTATGATGTAAGTTACCTGAACATGAGTAAAACTTTTTAATGTGTATGCACGTATGCACATACAGTTAAAAATATTACATCGAGCCCGACTAAAGCCGGGTTGAACTGCTAGTATATATATATATATATATATATATATATATATATATATATATATATATATATAGATAGATAGATAGATAGATAGATAGATACTCACGCATGTCATTCCAAAAATAGAGCACCCGGTTTTTAGCTAAAAAATATGTTTATGGTCTACAATTACGGAAATAGTACCATTAAACGAGCGACATTTTGTGCTTCAGCATATATTTTCTGCATAGTCATCACCTTTTTCAAAGCATTTTTGCCAGCGACAGGATTTCTTTTAAAGAATCTCCCTGTCATTTTCTATATTATCTGCAATAGAGAGATAAAACTTTCAGTTCATGAATGCATAAGTTCACTCATAACAATGCAATCTGTATTCCCCTCTTATCCATTCGGACGAGTGAAAATAAAGAAGGGATTACTTTTAGACCGCCTCTTATGTGTGTGTTCGTATATATATATATATATATATATATATATATATATATATATATATATATATGTATATATATATATACAAGGTGACTAAAAAAAACGGACCCCAACTCTCATTAGGCCTCGTTTCTTAGTGCTTTGTCCGAATGAAATGGAACTTTGGTCATAATTAGTTTATTATAATCAAAACATCACATTAAAACACTAGGGTATTTGGCCTTTTTTTCTCTGTTCTACAGCATATGTTCTAGATGGCCCCCATTTAGCTGTTGTTGTTTTTTTAGAGTCACCCTGTATATACGAGGGGCGTGCAATAAGTAATGCCCCTGACCCACTTCCCATAGTAGTAGAGCAACGAAACTTGGCACATTTATTAGTCTTTCTCTACATAGGAACCACCAAGAGTTATGCATTTCTCCCATCGTTTGATGCAGCTCTGGAGACCGTTTTTGGTCTTCCAACCACGACGTGACTTCAGAAATCAAGGCTGCATCATCTGAGAAACGCTTTCCTTTCAAAAACAACTTCATGGATGGGAAGAGGTTAAAGTCAGGGGATGCAAGGTCAGTAGAGCAGGGAGGATGGGGGAGGATTTCATAATCACAAAGCCGTGCTTCTGATCTGGCGACGTGCGAGTTGTGGACTGGAGCGTTGTCCTGCAGGAGGATGTTCCTTCGGTGATCTTGCCCCACCTCTTGATTTTGATAGCTTCCCTTAATTTCCTTAAAAGTGAAGTATAATAGGCTCCTGTAATTGTGGTAAGCTTTTGCCAGAAAATCTGTCATCACTAATCCGTCCTGGTCCCAGAAGACTGTGAGTATGACCTTGCCAGTGGAGGGCTTCACCCTTGCCTTCTTGAGGTGGTGAGTCCAAGTGCTTCCACTGCATTGACTGGGCTTTGGTCTCTGGATCATAGTGATAGACCCAGATTTCATCCTGTGTAATCAGTCTCTTGAAAAACTTTGACTCATCTTTTTGCCACATCTCCAAATTCACCCTCGAGCACTCGACGCGTTCTCGCTTCTGGAATGGTGTGAGCAACCTGTGAATCCATCTGGCTGACACCTTAATAGTAATGCACCGATCTTCCAAAATGGGAGGCTTAACTTGACAGACGGATGCCTCATCAATGGCAGAAGGAGGCGACCAGGTCTGGGAGCTGTTTCCACAGACTTCCGACCATGTTTGAATTCACGATGCCAGCGTTTTGCAAGGTCATATGATGGGGCATTATCACCATGAGTTTCTTTCATTTCATCAAAAGTCTCCTGTGGTGTGCGTCCTTTCAAATACAAAAACCGGATCACTGCTCGACATTCAACACGCTCCATTTCACACCTGACTCAGTTTAAACACCTGTAAAACAGAAACCACAATTAATTAAGAGCTGTAACTTGCTACATAACTCGTAGAGATATAAATCATTGCACATGCAAAATTTCAGCTAGATCAGACAGCTGGAAGTGGGCCAGGGGCATAACATATATATATATATATATATTAAGGGTATAAGAAAGAGCGGAGGTGATTTTAATGTATTAGTAAATGCATTAATGCAATTAAAAGAAAACGGTGCTCACTGTAATGTATAATGATAGGCATAGATATCCTCGAGCTATTTTAATATTGAGTAAAATGATTTATAGTTAATAATTAAAAATTGGTTTTAAAATGAAGAACAAAAAAAAACAAAAAATTGTACGATCGTTTCGGAAACGATATTTTTATTAAGATAGGAAATATGTCTTGAACAATAATTTTATCATTTGATTTTATAAAACAAAGTCTCCTCATCAGCAAAAAGAGTGGATGGGGGTCTAAATACACCAAAAATAAAACTAGAATTTTTAAGTAAGGCAGATATATCTTTTATTCGCCCGTCTTTAAAGCCCGTAAGTATCTTAGTGAAACCATTCATTGGCATGTTGTTAAATGTAGTTTATGAATGGTTGAAATGGTGATATCATTAAATTATGAATCGTTTTACTCAATATATATATATATATATATATATAAAATTAGAGAATATATAGACGATATATATGGTTTGTGAAGCAATATGTAATTTAATATATTCCACAACTTTCCTAATACTCAATTTACAATGTTGAAATGCTCTGTTATCCTTGTATAACATCTGTTAGCATATTCTTATGAATATAATTATGCATTTTTAAGTAATACATATACATGTGTGAATGTGTGTGTTTATGTGTGTGTGTGTTAGTGTGTACGTGTGTGTGCGTGTAGGTATGCGTGTGGGTATATATATATATATATATATATATATATATATATATAGTCATCCGCATACAGTACTGTTTCACAGCTCATCAGTATATATATATATATATATATATATATATATATATATATATTAGCTCATTAGCATATATATATATTGGCTCGTCAGTATATATATATATATATATATATATATATATATATATATATATATATATATATATATTAGACAAATGTAATGATTTTGGTAACCCATTTACCTCTGGTGAAATTGTTTTAGTTACGAAAAAGCGAGTTTTGATAGTCAATAAATATAAAGAAATTGAAAAGATTTCATCTGATATAACTAGCTTTCTGTTCAGTATATTACTCCTCTCTCTCCTTCTTGCTCTTTTCAATCTTCGTCTAGACTATGAGTTTAATACTTTTACTACTTATTTTTTTTGTTTTTTGTTCCCTTGTGGATATTTTCACCGTTTTATTATTCTATTTGTTTGTTACATTATTAGATAGAGAGAGAAAATGAGCGGAAACAATTTAAACGGTACATAAAAGGAGATAAGAATACGTGGATAAAAATAAACGTTTAATTTAATATTTTTATATTGTATAGTATTATAAATATTATATCGTAATGTTTATATTATATCGTATTATTTATATTATATCGTATTATATATATTATATAGTATGATTCATATTGTGTAGTATTATTAATATTATACTGTATTATGTATATTATACCGTATTATTTATATTATATCGTATTATATATGTTATATAGCATTATTTATATTATATAGTATTATTTATATTATATCGTATTATTTATATTATATCGTATTATATATGTTATATAGCATTATTTATATTATATCGTATTATTTATATTATATAGTATGATTCATATATATAGTATTATTTATATTATAAAATAGTGTTTATATTATATTGTATCATATATATTGTATAGTCCTATTCATATTATATAGTATTATTAATATTATAAAGTATATTTATATTATATCGCATTAATTATATTATTTATATTATATTATTAGTATTATTCATAGTATATCGTAATATGTATATTATATAGTATTATAAATATTATATAGTATTATATTATATAGTATTATTTATATTATATAGTATTCTTTATATCATATAGACTTATTCTTTTCTAGACTAGCCGATATACTTCGCATTGAACTAATACATTTCCATAAATTAAAAGTGTTGAAGTCCATCGAAATAAACTCAAAATGTACAAGTCTCCCTTCGTTCAAATCCATAGAAGCGTCATTAGCACTTATATAATGCTCTTGTTTCTATAGTTTACAACTTATAAATAGAATAAAATAAATTTTAAATGTTTTATTTAGTATTGTACTTACCCACATAGCCTGAATAACGTAGTTTCAAAGTATATCTTGTTACAGGAGCTATGTTCAACACTCAAGGGGGACATGGTGAACAAATAACCTGCACTTTTAATATAGTTTGTTGCAAAGATCATGTAATTTTTTATGTGGCATCATCTAAATGTCAGACACAAGACTTATTGAATGATTCTTGTTGAGTCGTTCGCTTAAAGACGAAATCGTAATCAAATTCTATTCAATTTTCCCTACTACAGATCATTAGGGTGTGGTCTCACTGACCACATGATACTAATTAACCTCTATTGTTTGTAAGATATAACTTGGTCGTCATCTCTCTCTCTCTCTCTCTCTCTCTATATATATATATATATATATATATATATATATATATATATATAATAAAAAATTACTATTGAAAATCTATTCACATTTTCAAACAAAGATGTTACAAACCTGTAAGGAAGGTATACAATATTTTAATTATCCGATAAGGAGCATAAATATACAAAGAAAGACCTTATTCCGCGGAGTTTCGAAAAATGCCATTTTTCTCATCAGAGGAAAGAGGTTTGCAAAATATACAACCAATTTTGCAGGTTAATGCATTAAAAGAAACTACAAATATGAAATTAATCATATTTGCATAAAAAGTTACTAAAACAGTAAGTGACAGTTTAGGAGGATTTAAAGAGATTAAGAAAGCAGGAAAAGGGGAAAAATAGGGATAATGGATATGGTAACAATCCAGTGAACAACGTAAAATCAAGAACATGTGTATGTGTGTCTATGGGCATGTATGTGCTTATATTTGCACTTATGTTTAGGTTTGACAGATCGATATACAAGTAATCATTACATAAATAGTTAATTCAACCACTTTTGGGCAACCCCACACCCAGCCCCGCATTTAAATCAAAGCTCCCCATTATAAAAATAGCTAATTAACCACAGTATATAAAGCACTCACTTAAACATCCATTCCAACCCAACAAACAGCAAAACAAACTCATCCATAGATTGCCTCCAAACAGAAATATATACATTTTAAATAAAGTTTAAATAAACTTAATTAAACCAGCCACACTACAACAAGCGTAATGAACTAACTGTATCTCAGTTAATCAATTACTTTGAATATACACTCAAAGTTAAAAAACCCAACCTTAAACTAACTTAAATAAGTAACCCTCTAAGCATTCCAAAATTTCAAACCATGACTCGTCTCTATCTCCACCTCACCCGCTCACCCATCCGCACAGCAAAAACAGCACACCCACCCATATCACGCACACTCCCATTGAAAATCACAAAAATATCCAATAAAATCAAGAGGTCAACCCTTTTAAAGTATACTAAAATACGAATCCCCTCTCTCTCTCTTTACCCTCTCTACTTCATCCCACTATCCTCTTTCCCTCATCTAAAAGGCTTCCCTCACCCACTATCAATTAAGCGAACTATCTTTCTACCGGAACTAACACCAGAAGCTAATCACCCAACGCACCGTTCTGAATATCATCTCCCAGATGATTTTGCTATTTTGCTACCCATACTATTGATTTCGAGGTCCATTGCATACATAATTCAATGCTGAAATTCTATTACTCACGGGAATAATTACAATGGAATGGTATATCAACCCAAAATCGGATACACTTTGTCAACACCGAGAAAGCTTTTGGATTACATCAACCAACACACACTCAACGCACCAAAGAATACGGCTGCCCCGTATGCCTTTCGAAAAATCAATAAGGAGCAATACGCTTTTGTTATATGGGAATATTACCTACCCCCGTAGACCTATTTTCTGCCCACCTGGATTTATAACCCCGAAGGACAATGTACTCCTTCCGATAATGGACTGCCCAGGTTGTATCAAGTTCTCTTTTCGCATAATTTTTTCCATATAAATATCCACAACCACTCAAAAACTATTTTCAATAATTGTGCTGAAAAGCAAAATAAGCTTCCATTCACAGCTGAACATTTTGCTAACCGCATTTAATTTCCTCTGATGATATGAGTCATTATTGAAAATCCATGGATTAAGGAAATTACATAACCCCTTCTATATATTCCTTTTGTCAAACAATAAATTCTTAATTCGAATATATGTGTCTATATGTTGTTGTTTTTTCAGAATTTAAAATTTGACCACTTATATATGGAAAGAGATGAACTTCCCAGACCCCCCCACAACCACCTAATATCCTTAAACTCCAAAACTAAAACATTGCCGACATACAAAGCACCCCTCCCACATCTCCCCCTTGTTCCCTTCCTCTTTTCCCGCTTTTCTCTCGTACCCCTCCCCTGACACCACTCACCCTTTCATTCCACCATAAACGAACATTTCTGTAAAAGTCTGAGGAAGCTATATGATGGCCAAAAAACGGACATGTAGCCGAAACAATATTGTAACTTAACAGAAAAATATGGTAACAAAAAATAAAACGCATATTTGCTCTACAACAGTATCGAACACTTTCTTCGGGTTTTTATTAATTACCATTTCTTCTAGATATATGTATATATATATATATATATATATATATATATATATATATATATATAATTTAAAAAGCGATAAAAGATAGCAAATATCAGCAGGGGCCCGTAGCGTAACGATATACGCACTCGACCATAGAATCTATGGTTCGAGATTTGAGCTCCAATACACTCAAGCTACCATGATGAGCTGTAGAATAGCGAAACACGTATACGTAGAATACTGTTTTAAGAAAAGTAAAATCAAAATAAATAATATATATAGGGGTGTCTGCGCGCGTGTTTGTGTGTGTGTGTGTGTGTGTGTGTGTGTAACATAAACACAATCATAATGTCTGACCAGATTACTTTGCAGCGTTGCCCGAAACCAACAATATAAAATAATTAGAGCTAACGTTCTTGTTTAACGATATCATGCAAAAACATGTATTATTTGTATTATACGGACTAGTGTTATAGCCGTTAGTATTATTTTTGCAGTGTTTCGGTCGATGCAAGCTCCTTCAGTTGTATTTTGTTGCAAAGGCCCGTGATGTAACAAATAAAGTACTAGTTATTTCAGTTGTAAGTGACACTCTTCTAGGGGTTGACGATTCAATCGATAGTGCGGGTCATACTCAGAAAACAATTGCAAATTACTTAAGATTTTTACTCGGTCACGGCGGACGGAAAATAGCGTGGTACACCGTGGATTTAATAAATGGTTATGTGTGAAATTCCGTGTACATTGCCAAGTTCGACAAAAAAATTAACAAGTTCGACGATATGCACTTGAAGATAATCGATAGTTACATCAGGCGAAACGTTGTGAAAATAACATTTAAGATGAGGACATTCTCCGAATAATCCAAATTATAATCCAAATACGAATTATGAAACCCTATCTTAAAAGATTTATAAACAAAACATAATTTCCTGTACAAATGAGCCTAGTGTTGTCATTCATATCTTTATGTTTGTTAAAACAAACTTTCTGGCAATAAAGATCGGAATAATTGATTCCACAGACTTTCAGTCTCATTGTAAAGCAGACGTAAAACACTTTAACGTGTGATTAGTTTCTTTTATTAACAAACACAACGATTGATCGATTTTGTAGCCAATTATTCGACTGGCCGAATAAAATGTCAGACTCACACAGACAATATCATCATTACATGAATTCGATCACCTCGATGGTAATTTGTATGTGCACAGTTTTTGCCACAAAAGATTAACTTTCCTTGTTAATTATTGTCATAATAGAAAATCTAATGGAAGATTTCACCTCTCGACATAACTACATCAATCAGATGGTTATATAAGACCAAAGAGCAGTCATGGTTTTGTAATCGCTAAATACAAAATTAGTTTTCGATTTTATACTATTTAAAGTAGCCGTCTCTGACTTGTTTCTCGAACTGTTTTATGCATTAAATTAATTACAGAAAATAGGTTTTTGCGTCAGATATTTGCAGTAACAATTGTAGAACACTGCTATCTCTCTCTCTCGACAACTGCCAATCCCAACGATTTTGTTTGTTGTTGTTTTCTATTCATCTTCACACCTTCTTTTTTTTCTGATCATGTGATCGTCTCTTACATTGGCGATCGCCGAGGACGCGAACACTGGTTTACAAATATGAAAAATTAAACAACGTAAACCCACAAGAGAAAACGATGCATCGTGTATAAATCAGCTGTGCCGTTCATCCGAAACCAGCCATATCGCCACTTGGACATAAGGCTCTACTATTTGCGACCATGCTTAGGAAAGATGAACAAGATATTAGCTTACGTTTCGTTTAAACATCTGCATATGAGTAGAGTAAGGGAAACAGGCAGCAGGAAAGGAATATCAAATTCTAGCTGTTCGAGGGAAGACATTATTAGAGTAGATAGCTTTCTGACATTTAGGGACCTCAGCAGCGAAGGGGTGTGATTTTGTAGCTAAGTAGATTTGTCGGGGATATGTACGTCGGGGCCACAGGTGAACGACGAATGGGTTATAAAGTCAGTTAATAATGAGCTAAACCTCCTAAAATAATATGAAAATATGACAAAATTCAAGAGGTTCGTATTGGAGCAATCTATGTAGATACAAGGAAACTTTGTTACAGTTAGAAAACTCTTTGCTGGAATCCAAAAATGAAAAGATCAGTCGAACAACTGCAAAAATTATTGAGCTTTCTCTTGTCTTTATAGCGTCCAATATAAAGATAATATTTATCTTTGTAATTTTAATTATATATAATTTTTCTTTTACTCATGTTCACCCTTTACAAAGCATATCGCCACTTGGACGTAAGGGGCTACTATTTGGAGCCATGACTAGGAAAAATTAACAAGATATTTGTTTATGTTACATTTAAACTTCTGCATATAAGTACAGCACGAAGAGAATTCCAAAGTCTAGCTGTTCGAGGGAATAAACTATTAGAATAGAAAGCTTTCTGGCATTTAGGGACAACAACAGTGAAGGGGTGAGATCTTATTGCTAAGCGGGTTTGTCGGGGATATGTACTTCGAGGGGGTACAAGTGAAACAAGTTCATCAGAACACATTCCATTAAAATATTTGTAAAACAGACACAGTGATGCAACATTGCAGCGATGAGACAGGGGCTGGAGCTTAGTAGATAAAGTGAGACCGATTAGATTGACAACTCTTTTTTTGGACTTTATCTAAGAGGGAGAGACATGGTAAATGCACCAGCCCAGATGTGACAACAATACTCCATGCATGGGCGAATGGTGGCCTTGTAAAGGTACAGGATACTCTCAGGCCTGAGTAGTCTTCTAGTCCGATAAAGGGAACCCACCTTCTTTGCAGCAGCCTTTGAAATGTCCTCTGTTTATTTGTTCCAATTCATATTGCCAGCAAATATTAGGCCGCGGAGTAGGGTGCTATTTGTCATGGATATAGTGGTTGGAGAGGCGTCTTGTAATTGTTAAAGGAGAGAAGCTTAGTTTTACTAGCATTAAATGTTACCATCCATTTGCAGCCCACCCCACTATAGTCTGGAGTCTAACAATTCTATATAATGCTGATTTAATAAATGTTTCAAATTTGTTTCATATAAACCATTTAAATCGAAAGAGGGTTTTTCTATTTTGAAATATTTGTTGTGTTGATAAAAAAGTATTTATTGCCTTGATAACACAAAATATTTTGCAAGTTTGTCGCAGTTAAGTCAATAAACAAATAGACAACGTCGTGCCCGTTATCCCAGTATTCTTCCTTTAAAATTTTGGACGAGTTTTTGTTATCAATGCTCGTATTCCCAGATGCGTAACGTATCTGATTTATAGGTCTTGCTATGACATTGACAAGAGAGAAAAAGAGACGGAACAGAGCAACGGTGTTTACCGGTAAAAAATGTGTGTGTGTTTGTGTGTGTGTGTGTGTGTGTGTGTGTGTGTATATATATATGTGTGTGTGTATGTATGTGTGTTTGGATGTGTGCGTGTGTGTGTGTGTGATGCGACGGCGGAATTTGTCACTCAAACTGGACGACTGTCGTCTCTCCTCTCTTTTCCTCTCTCTTTGTTTAAGTTAACTGTGTTTTATAAAGACATCAACCGACATTTCTGAAATGTAAATATTTAAAATATTTAATTGTTCTTTATTTATTTATTTATTTATTTTTGTGTGTTACGCAATTCTAAGTTCCCAACCTGTTTCTTTGCTTTCTATGATAGTTATAATTCTTGTAATTTTCATAGAACACAATATGCATCAGAGTCCATCTGAAGAGTGCGTGTGTGCACACCTCTGATTTTATCCGCGTCGCCTCGGCTCAATGTTCAACATTATTAGCAATGCTTAGCTGAAACTTTATTTTTTTAATTTCATTAAATACTATTTTGAATTGTACAGAAGCCTTTGATTTTTTTGTATTAAATTAAACTATCTTCATGATAGGATAATTCTAAATTCTAGCAAGTCAATATGGCGGACATTGTTTGCCGCTTTCAAAAATTTTCACTTTAGAGTTAGTCAATTTGACACGATGAATATTGAAATAAAATATTCGTCCATCTGTAAGACTTAAGATTGAAATGGTATTTTAATCTGTTTTTCTGTAAGGATTTTTTTATTAAATTATTATCTCTTAACACGCATTATTGTTACATGATTCCATAATTGTTGTGGTTCGATCGGTTTGGCATGTTGGTGTTTTAAATAGTACGTTTCTAATATAGCATGCGTAAGTCTAAAAAGCATTTTTGTCGCTCAGTCGTCATTAGGTTTGAAAAAAAAAACAGTATGATCATTAATTGCATTTTATTCGTAGATGCTTGCATAAAAAGGCATGTCTCCTACAAGTCGGTTTGACACGCTGGATTTAAAATACCATTTTCCTCGATATCTAAAGTTAATGTTAAAAATATCACCTATCCATCCGTATATCAAACAAGCACTCATACGTTTGAAGTGCCATTTTTATTTCGTATGTTTAATAGTTTCGCCGTTTTATTTTACGATATATCAACTTTTTTCGACTCATTTAATCAAGTATTTTGTTTTAAAAAGTTTTATGCTTCCAATTCGTTATATTTTCAAATATTTATTCTTGGAGTTTAGTTTGGTAGTTTTTTTTTTAGCATATTATTCACATTCGGGTTATTTAATGCTAATTCCAGTAGTTTTACAAATAGTCTTTATGCTTAAAGTGTTTTATATCTTCAAATATTTATTTATGGTGTTTTGTTTGATTGTTTTGTTTTGCGGCATATCAACCCTTTTCGTGTTATTTAATCCGGTATTTTGTTTTAAATGTTTTATGCTTCAAGTTCTTTATATTTTCAAATATTCATTCGTGAAGTTTAGTTTGGTTCTGATTGTTTTGTTTTACAGCATATCAATCATGTTCGAATCATTTAATGTTGAATTCAGTAAAAAAACAAAAACATGTAAAAAGTAAAAAAAAAAGTGTTTATGCTTCAAATTTTTATATCTTTTAATATTTATTTATGGTTTTTGGTTTGGTTGTTTTGTACGGGGAAAATTGTTTTTTTTCTGTTTTTTACTTTACGGAAAATAATTGAGTATTTCTAAGAAAACATTAACATCACGGTTAATGCATTTTAGGTCAAGGAGCCAGTATTTTCATATATTCGATTTAATGGAACAGGCATGATTGAAGGGCGTATAAGTGTCAGGATTACTATCTCGAGAATGTTTGTCTCTTTTTTTATTCTATCAAAATTATTTCTGTCACGACTAGAAATCTCAATAATAGACTATGTCCACTTCGCAGTCTATTCTGCCGTGTATGTATCATAATTAGATGCGTCTACAAATCCGTAAAAGTGGCTACGTTTATCGCCCTGTATGTTATTAGTGTTATCAGATCAGTTCAAAAGTTTTTCGGTTTGTTTAATGGAGATTTGAAACTATTTAAACAATTTCATGCATATTTGTATTACTTAAACATATCACCATGATTAATTTATAGATTTCTGCTTCGAATTTTTGAAGCCTCATTCAATATTCTTACCTATGTAGACCCGAAAATGACCTTCTGTAGTGAACAACAAAGAAATCATCTTCCATGATCATCACACAGCACTGCTGACCAAAGATCCGCTAATAAGATTTGGTTGGGTTTTGCCCTATCCTTCATATGGTCATGACCTATCTTCCTCGGCTTTTTACTTATTTTACAACTTAGATGGTCTTAGGTTATCAGCAGAGGAGCAGACTAAACATGAGTTAGATTGATATTTCAGATAAAAGTTTAAAGAATTTTACAAGCGATGCATTTGTAAGACCCTTTGAGTAATAAAACTGCCTCCGTTTAGTCTCGAAAAACAAAGGTTATCCCCTGTAGGGACGGCTGCGCGTCTAATTGTGAGGCAAGGGTTGCACAATCTCCAACCACACCTCTCCTGAATCAGCGCTTCTTGAGTCCAGTGTCAAGGAGAAGTCCAGGGCGACTGGAAACAATGCCGAAATAAGCGGAGGTCACGTACAGCACCTGGAAATCCCAAATGGTCACCCATCTGGTACTGACCAGGCTCATGATTGCTTAACTTCGGTGATCTGTGTGTGAAAACGTTGTTATGCCTTTAATAAATAGAATCAAGTTATAGAGAGCAAAACTTTTGCGTCATTTTGTTATCTGTGTGTATATATATATATATATATATATATGGGGGGGGCGTGTGTGTGCGTAGATATAGATATATGTATGTATATTTTCATTCTAATAAAAATATTTTCAAACTGTCTTTTGGAGAGCATATATTTATCTCTGATGAGTTGTTTTCTGGACTTTTGCTATTCAACGAAACATATCTAAGAGGCACGTCATAAAGATATGAATATTATGATTGTGAATAAATATTCGTTTTCAGTTTTGAATAATAACTAACGATATGTATGTGTGTGTGTGTGTGTGTGTGTGTGTGTGTGTGTGTGTGTGTGTGTGTGTGTGTGTGTGTGTTGAGACGATTAATTAGAATAAAGAATCTAAAAAATCGGTATCGCAAATGGAAAAAACTGAACCCCATTTCAGATTCTATAAACAGCTGCTTTAATATTCTTTAACTTAATTTCCCATTGCTGGCAGATATGATAAATATTTATTGTTTTTAAACTATAAGAAAAATTAAAATTCATACACCATAATAGTATCAAAATGTAAATGTATTTTTCTTTCTTAAAAAAAAAAAACTTTGCATGAATTCACTTTAAAGAATGACGTTTATTTACAGAACTAAAAAATGCTTAAAACTTTAAATAAAACATTTTTTTTATCAAATAAATACTGTCAAACATCATTGATAACTAAATTAAAGGTAAAATATAAGCTTGAAAACTCATTTACATCCTGTATGATTAATAAATGTATAAACGCTAGAATTACAATTTTGAAAACGTTTCTCTTTATTTTTTAATTCAATACAGATAATTTTCGTTGTTTCTAGAAATCTCAATAAGAGAAATGTGCATCCCGCAGTCTGTCAGTCCGTATATCTGTCACGGTTAAATGTTCTAAGTATCTATATTAGTCGTTGTGTAAGTCGGTCCGTAATGCGTTAGTGTTAGATTGCCTTCTGTTGACGAAATTAAGTGGATGCAACTTACGAACCGCCGTTCCTGTGTCTTTCATGTTAACGCTTAAATAGCTATCAGTTTTAAACGAGAAATATGTTATACGAAAAAAGCGTGAATGAACTGTTATTTCAAAACAAAGCGTGTAATCTTTTTCTTTTTTAATAGATGAATTTTTTGTCTGATGTTTGAAGGGCTTATCGCTTAAAAGCAACAGGAATTAACACCAGCCTGTGTTAGGGGCGGAGTGAAAGATAAAGTTATTTCCATTCACACATTGAAAAGAATGTCAATAAATTCCTGATCAAACAAGTATCGTTATGCGCCACGGGTTACGAACTTTTTCTCAAAAGCTACATTAGTAGTAAGACGTTAACCGAGATTTAAAAAAAAATGTTATCTATTGCGTGGGTCCCAGTGCAGAATGGCGACTCGAAATGTTGTGTTCGTATCCTATGAGATTCATATTATTATTATTATTATTATTATTATTATTATTATTATTATTATTATTATTATTATTAAGAAGAAGAAGAAGAAGAAGAAGTAGAAGACGAAGAAGAAGAAGAAGAAGAAGACTGTTGGTAGACTATATGTGCTCTTTTCTGTGAAAACTTGATACTATTGCGTACTCGACGCAACAAAGATAAGCTTAGTCTTTAACACCTGAAAACAAAGCATTACTTGGAAGCTTTTAACTACTTTTATATCTTCATAGCGTTTCGGTCGATGGAACCTCCAAACTTGTTCATGTTAATCCAACATGGGAATGTTGTGTCGAACTTGGGAATCTAGACGGAATTTCGAAAAGGATCCATTTTATTCACTTCGTGGGGATAGCATGATATCGTTCCGTTTGACTGCAAGTAATTCGTATTTGTATTTTCGATCGCTCACACAGAGAATTGAACCTTCAACCTTCAGGAGGATATCACTTCGATAATTGATTTTTACTACTGCACCACACTTCGACAAGATGCAAAAAGAACGTCAGAGGTTACATCGTCTGAAACGTTGTGAAACTGACTCTCAACATTACAACAATAGCCCGAAGAATCTAAATAATACGAATAACTAATCCTCATCTAAAAAAAATCTGTCTGCGATGTAAATTACGACGCAAGGACTCGGTTAGGATGGTTGTTTTCGCATCCTATAGGATCTATAGCATTATACTGAGGATATGATAACTTTTGCATGGTCGTTCCTATAAAAACAATATTCTATTACGTACTTGAATCAACAAAGGTTACGTCAGTGGAACGTCGTTTACTGATATTTAAAAAGTTATTAATAGTGTAAATACCGTTACAGAATGTTGACTCTCATTGTCGCGTTCGTATTTATAGCACTACTAGCAGTGCAGCCCGGCTTTGCTCGGGCCCTATGTACTGTTAATAACTTTATATGCATATGTATAGGTATAATAAGAATTTTGTATTCATGTCAGGTAACCTACATCTAAGATTTCAAGTGTTTAGACCCAAAATTGGCGGAAAAGTTTGGTAAAGTTTTCAAAGCTCAAATTGCTGAACTTGGACCACTTGACAGTCAAACTTCTGGCCGAAAACGGATTAAAAAGATTTTCCCAAATCTCAATACCCCTTATGTCAAATCTCGAGTCTACAGATTAAAATTTTACAGAGTAGTTTGCTAGGGAAATGCACACACACACACACACACACAGACAATTTCACTTTTATAGATATAATAGATAGATTAAATCACTATTAATCTCAAACCCAAAATTATTTTCTATTAATTTACTATTGTTCTCAACTCCAAACTTATTTACGAATAATTCACTATTAATCTCAAACCCAAATTATTTGCTATTAATTTACTATTACTCTTAAATCCAAACTTATTTTCACTTAATTCACTATTAATCTCCAACCCAAAATAATTTAGTATTAATTTACTATTGTTCTCAACTCCATATTATTTACTATTAATCTACTATTAATCTCAAACCCAAAATTATTTACTACTAATTTCCTATTGTTCTCAACTCCATCGATGTCCAAGTAACCTACATCTAAAATTTCAAGTTTTAGACTCAAAACTGACGGGGTTTGGTAGAGTTTTCAAAGGTCAAATCGTTGAACTTTGACCTCTTGACAGCAAAATTTCTGGCCGAAAACTGATTAAAAAGATTTTCACAAATCTCAATACCCCTTATGTCAAATCTCGAGTCTCTAACATGTAATAATATGTAATCCATAACACAAGTATCACTTAGGATATCCGTAACATTTGCGTAGTCTGTTATGGTAAACATGTATTTATTACCTGCATTTTTATGGAAATCCACATAATATAAGGAGTTTACAAAGAACGAAAGATGAGTATTATAAAAGCAAAAGATGCCTATTTGCCTTTGTCTTGAAAGGACCAAACTTATATGTAGGATGAAAACAGTCAGCCGGAAGAGAAATCCAAAAACCTGCATTTTGTGAGTGAAAGCTACTGGATTAGTGTTATATAAGCACCGCCAGGGAATGCCAAGTAACCTGGACGATTATTATTATGATCGTTGTTGATGTTTGGAAAATAGAACATTGGAAAATAGAACATTGGAAAATAGGTACCGAGCCTAATTAAGTATTTTTACAGATAAAAATATCGATGGTAGAAATGTATCGGAAATGCTAATGGGGAATGTTAGAACATAAACAATAAAGATGATTTAATGATGACATCAGGTGATCTGAATGCTACATGTATTAATGATGTAATGAAAAGGGGATAGATTTTGAGACAAGTAGAGTTTTTAGTTAAAGACGTGATCAGATAGATGAGAAGAATCAGCTTCAGTTTTAGTTTAGAGTTTTGAGTAAGTAGGGAGAGTTGGACAAGATTATAGAACATATCGTCTCAGCGTTTGGGAGCTGGGAGAAACACAATCTTAGCATAATGTAGAAATCAAAAGAATCCGTTGCAAGCTTCAAAACGCAAATAAATTTATATCAAATATATGATCTACTGGTGTTGGTTTCCTTCGACCGAAGATAAACTTGGGTTAATGAGAAAAGAAGACGAAGAAACTGGGGGAAGTATGTACGCTACAAAGACTGATGTTAATGAACTGTTTTATTGCATGTGTTGCACACACACACACACACACACATTGCGCAAGATGGACGTTTCACACACACATTGACCATGATAGACGCTTTTGTTGATAAACACACACAATAACACGACATAATATACATAGAAATATTTTACTTTAGGAAGTTGTATTAAAATAAGGTGAGAATCAGCCAATTTATGTAAATCACTAAATTAACGATGAAAGCGAGTTGGGCCAAAAGAAGCATGGAATAGATAAAACAATTCCAAAGAACACATGGCATAATAGTTGTAGTTTGATATGCATCGATTTGCATATCAATGAAGCTTCCCTCCAAAAAAGACTTTTTTGGAACGGAACTGAATGGGTCGTAATTAAGAATTTCGTATAAACGCTAACAAGAATAACAAGGGTCAATGTCTCTTCAGGAACTATTTATCAGAATCAAAGGAAGAAAATGAAACACGCCTACGATTAAAATACACGAACTGAGTCTTATATGGATTAAATTTTCCCCAAAGCTGCGAAAACCTGATTCTATTACGTATAAAAGCTGCAATTGCGTCGTCTTTACAAAGATTAAAAGAAAAAGTTAACTATCACCGTAGAATGCCTTCTGGGGATGTTA
Organism: Euprymna scolopes; assembly: GCF_053919585.1. NCBI lineage: Eukaryota > Metazoa > Mollusca > Cephalopoda > Sepiida > Sepiolidae > Euprymna > Euprymna scolopes. The sequence continues at coordinate 30,938,116 of NC_136501.1, forward strand.
TTTGTGCATCTTATTTCATGCATCGCACATTTTTCACTGAGGTTTTTGATAACTTCTTCGTGGCTCCTTATTTTAATACGTTATTCAATGAATCAAATGCCAACAAAATAGCATAAAGAAAATATAAAAATCGTTAGTTGCTGATTTATACACAATATGAATTTTACAAGAGTAAATCAGCTTTACACTCAATGCTATAAAAACATAGATATGTACTTGTGACAGACTATCGTCTTGTAACAGGTATTGTTGGAAAAGTGGTCGTGGTGAAGGCAGTATCGAAACAGATTGATGATTGTGTGCAATGTTCGTTTTCATTATCACTAATTTGAATCCGAATGTTTGCACCTTTCGCGTCGTTTCTAATGTGAGTTTCTGGTTATATACGAGGGCAGTTTAAAAGTAAAGTCTTATATTCCTTAACTCAAAAAGTTGAAAGGTTACAAATATGAGAGGCGTATAATTTAAAACGAGCAGCTTTTTGTTCTCTAGAATTTATTTTTATATAGTCACCACACTTCTCAATGTACTTTTGCTAGCGATAAGCAGTGGCAGTGTCTGGGCGTCTAGAGCGCGCTTCGTTATACGCTGGTCGTACCAAAAGTAAGACCTCCTATTTTTAACTCAAAACATTGAAGAGTTACGAAGATGCGAGTGGTACTGTTAAAACGAGTGACCTTTTACCAGAAATTCAATGACGCAACTTTGTTTTTGACACATATCCATGACAGGTGTTACTTTCTTAGAGTTTCACAGCGTCAATGTCTGCAACAGAGCATGGAAATTTTCAGATCATAATTGCATAAGTTCAATCATCATAACAGTGCAATTTAATGCCTCCTCTTATCTATTTGGGCGGGATAAAAGGCAAAAGGCATTATTTTTGGAACGCTCCTCGTAGAAATCGAGCTTTCGAGGATATCACATACAATCTTAAAACAGAATGCTGCAGAAAATGCTACTCTATGTCAAACGTCCTTAGTACACCACAAGGAAATTTTCAATTCTAATGTTACAAGACCAATGAAAATCTTTCAAACGAGACACGTAGCCAAAGCTGTGCATAATGAAGGCAGAGTTGTAAACATGACCTAAAAGACCTAAAATAGTAACGGTCATAAAAGCCACGCAACTTTTTGAAAATATTTGTCAAGTTTGTGAGCACGATCTTCCATCTGAAACGCGGAACAAATACATATTAACAATTATTGACGAATATTCTTTTCTTCCACTCGCTATTTACTGCCTTAATATAACATTGTCGCTAGTTTTTGTATTGCATGAATACATCAACTCAGATCGGGAAATCGCGTTTATGGAAGATCATGTTGAGCAGTTTTTGTATGAATAGAGAGTTAGCAAAGCTGAACAAGACCTTATAACCCTTAACGTTATTGACAATTACAAATAGTTAATGGCAAATATGGTTGGCTGCTGAACGCGAAATGTGTCCAATAGATTGTCGGAAAAGTTGATTCTTAACACTTTACGTACCAGAAAACACTAATGTATATCGGCGTTATGCTACAACAAAAAGACACGTAATATTCCTCTTTCGAGACTATTGAATCTTGCAATATAATCATGTTGGCTACAATGAGTACGACCGTCTAGTAAACATTTATTATTAGAGGCAAATCTCAGGTATTCACCAGTTTAATACTAAAAATTAGTGCAAAGACACCGTCTTCTCCCAAAATATTGCACATTAAAAAACTATTCTCCATTCATAATTTCTCTTCAAGATAAATTAATATTTATTCCGAGGTCATCAAAAAGAAACATACACTGCTGGCATAGCTGTATGCACACGCTAAGAAAATAACTAAAGGCTATTGAGCCCAAAAGCCTAAGTTTACGTTGAACGGTGCTTGGCAATCGGAGTCATCATGATATGGACAATTCCTTGTTATTTATGAAAGCAGATGCACTTTAAGTCTAAACTTCAAACTTCAAAAGGTATAGAATATACAGTTCGAAGATATACTTAGAACCGGGAAAAAATTTACCAAAGAAATCTGATGTTGCTTCAGTTCGGAGGGATGAACATCTTTGTATTATATTCGATAACGTTGTATCAAGTACGGCTTTAATTACACCCGTTGTATGATAGTTATCTCATCCTTCCCCTCTCTCGCATATATATATATATATATATATATATATATATATATATATTCATCATAAAGTAATGTTGCAACAAATACCTCAATCATAATCCGATACGTGGTATTAAATACCGCTCTAATTACGCCTGTTCTCTTTGATCTGTGTATATAGCTATATATGTATGTATAATCAGATAATAATTTATTATAGAATGATGTTGCAACAAATAAATTAAACTAATCAATGTTCTAACAAAATTTACTGAATTGGTTTAAGATAAGGTTGGTGAACTTTCAAAAATGTTTTGTGACTAACACAAAACACCATTGTTTCATAATATATATATATGTATATATATTATAGAGAACCATATGTATATATATTATAGAGAACCTAAATGCCTAAATTACACTAAATGCGTTAAAGAAGTTACTAAAGCACTAGAAGGTTTTATTATGTCTATGGTAAAGAAATATAAATTAGCACAGTCTACGTTTGATGCATGGAAAAATAGTATAATTGAATGCGTAAATAAAAAGGTTAAACATATAAAACAATTTAAACGCCCTAGAAAAACCAATCCTCTTTTAAAATATTCAGAAATACGGGAGGAACTTAAAATACTTCAAGAAAAGTTTGTAATAGTTCCGATTGATAAAGCGGCAAACAATATAGCTTTTATATGTAAAAAATATTATATACAACGGTTATTGATAGAAGTAGGACTTATAGGAAACGATTCGGATACTTATAAAGTAAGTAATAGTAATTTAGATAGTATTATTTTGAATAATAGTATTATTAATGAAAAAGTAGGATTAAAGTTAGAAGATAAACACAAAAATCTTCCATGTATGTATTGGATACCTAAAATGCATAAAAATCCAGTTGGGGCTAGATTTATTGTAGGTTCAAAGACGTGCATCACTAAACCTCTAAGTAAAGCTATATCTAAAATATTTAAATTAATTATAAATCAAATAAATAATTTTCACCTGAAAAGTAAATTCTATAGTAATATAAATCTATTTTGGGTAGTAAATAATTCCAAACCAGTGAAAGAAAAATTAGATAAAATAAATTCCAGAATAAAAGCAAAATCTATAGCTACTTATGATTTTAGTACGCTATATACTAAAATTCCGCACGAAAAACTTATAAAAGAATTAAATGATAATGTAGATTTGGCTTTTCAAGGTGGAAAAGGTAAATATATAGACTTTTAAAACTCTAATGCTTTCTGGTGTAAAAATAAAAATAGCAAAACTAGTATTTCTAAAGGTATTTTAAAAATGCTTGTAAGTCATCTTATTAAAGAATGCTATTTTCAAATAGGAAATAAAATATTACTCCAAACGATAGGTATCCCAATGGGATTGGATCCGGCACCATTTTGGGCAAATTTGTATTTACATAGACTCGAGTATATATATATATGTCATCATTATTAAAAACAGATATATCTAAAACATATAACTTTCATGGGTGTAGGAGATTTATAGATGACCTTATATGCATAAACGATAATGATGAATTCGAAAAAAATAAACATCTTATATATCCAAACAAACTAAAATTAAATTGTGAACATAGAGGACAACAGGCTACATTTCTGGATTTAGATATAAAAATTGAGGATGGAATTTTTCTTTATAAAATATTTGATAAAAGAAACGCTTTCCCCTTTAAAATAGTACGTATGCCCCATAAGGATAGCACCTGTCCCGTTTTTGTGTTTTATGGAACCATTATGTCAGAGTTTTTGAGAATAGCTCGCGTTACTCTAAAATTAACAGATTTTATACCACCAGTTTCTAGCTTAGTAATAAGGATGATAAAACAAGGTGGAGAAAAAAATAAAATATTTAAACAGTTAAATAAAGCATTTGTTCGTTATCCTGATGCTTTTGAATGGTTTAAGATAAACCAGACTATATTGATAAAGGAAATCCAAAACTATATTAGCAATGTATAAATGTATTTATAATTACATATAATAAATTTATATAGTTTAAAAAAAAAAAAAATGTATATATGTAAAAATAAAATATTTTTCACCTTTATATATCTAATTTTAAATAAATAAGAATGTAAATATACAAACTACTAACTATAGTGGGGTGATAAGTAGTTAAATGGATTAATCCAAATCTTATAAATACAAGACTGATAAATTAAAAAATTAAAAAATGTATCCATTTTAAATGTGGAAATTGATGAATCGCACAGGTAAGAAATTCATTTTTATACTATGAAAAGGTTAGTAATTACAATTAAGAATAGGAAATTGGGGAAAAAAATTTTTGTAACTTGTCTTCTTCCTAAGATTAAGGGTGGTGGTGTTTGATCAACACTGCTGGGGAGCCATGATGTAATACACTGTTTTGTTTTTAAATCCCCGAAACAGTGTTTCATGGTAAACAACTGATGATCCCTTAAAAAATATTTAAAAAAAAAAAAAAAAAAAAATGGTATTATAGTAAAATTTGAGAGTTGATGCAGTGATTGCAGGTGATTAAATGACTTACTGACTAGATGTTTTTTTAATGAACGATAAAAAATAATTTTTTGTGTGGTTTCAAATGTTAAAACTTCAAAGACTATATATATATATATATATATATATATATATATATATATATATATATATATATATATATATATATATATATATATATGCTATCATGGATATCCAGCGTTGCCAGGGTCGACATGATGCTCAGTTCCGCCACACCTGCTATACTAAGAATATTGAGCAGTGTTTCATTATTATATGTCAACTCTATCTTTGCCCCAACAAAAATTTAAAAATTAAAAAAACGAATGAAAACAAGAAAACGTAAACCTCCCCCCCCCCCCGAAAAAAAGAATTACGTGACAAACTCTTCACCAGATATTTCGTCAGAAGGGATACGAAGAGAAGCTATTCTCCGGATATTGAGCACCTTTTTATAACTATATTCCAGTTTAAGCGTATTTCTTTTATGCTACCTCAGTCTAGAAAGATTTGTCTTTACGATCTGTTGCAACAAAAACAAACTGTAAATAATGCAGTTTCAAAAATAACAAAGTAGAATTTGTGTTAACTGAGATACACGTTTTTATGTTATAAAAATGATGAGTTATGACTTATTGTGTTATTAAAAGAAAAGAAAATTAGTTACGATGTCAAAAAAATGTGAAGAAAAAAAACTGGCAAAAAAATGAACTTTTTGTTTGTTTTTGTTTTAAATAAAGAATCGTAGTTGAATTGAATTGTTTTTTTTTATTTTTAAATAAAAATTCACTGGACCACTACGTTAATTGCGAAATCACGTAAATTATTTTATTCAAACTAATTCAAAAAATAAAGCTTGAAAATTTGTAGTTTTAATATCCGCCGAAAAAAAAAATATAAAACAACTTCGCGCTCAAGGGAAATAACTCAAACCGATTCATGAAAAAAATTGATGTCGGTAAAAAAATTTAATTTAATATGAAATGTGAGATTTTCGTCTTATAAAAAAGCCTTTATCAAGATTATTTAAAAAAAAGAAACAATACAATATATTAGTTTTTTTCGTTTTTTTTTTCTTCTTTTATGTGCCATGGTGTCGTTCTGGCACGTTGGTTGTATATTGTAAATCTGGTGGACGGCGCTGTTCGTGCGCTAATGTGAAGCATTAGTTATAGTAAGCTCCACTTTTAAGAAGCATGCGACAAAGGAAAAACTAATATATTGTATTGTTTTGTTTTTTTTTAATAATCCTGATGACGGCTTTTTATAAGCTGAAAAATTGAAACTTTAAATGAATAAATATCTGTTTATTTAACGATACAACTTCGCATGTTATCGTTCTTCCACTCTCACATTTCAAACTTCATTTGTCCGCGTGCTTCTTAAAAGTGGATCTTACTAAAACTAATACTTCAATTTAATATGTTATTAATACATATCAAATTTAAATAATAAACTTAAATAGAACACTTAAAATAATTATCTCACTATAAACAATAACTAAGACATCGCTATTTAATAAAGTCGATTTTGCAAAGTCGTAATATGCAAATGAGGCCACCTCTTTAATCTTATATTTTGCAATAATAATAGTATATATACGAATGAATATGATAAAGTAATGGATTTTTGTATATATTGATTAACTTCTGAACAAACAAACAAACCAACAGACAGGAATACGGATTTATATATATATATATATATATATATATATATATTCAACAAAAAGTATCCAAATGAACATCTGTTAATTTATCACTAATTATAGAAAATAAAGAGCGATTCACTTATCAGAGTGTAGCTACTGTGGCTGAGAATGTTATTCTTATATCTGAAACGAAGGATAGTTATTAAAGTAAATGTATAACAGTAGAGGAAGGTATTCACTATTATTTTTTAAAAAATCCTTCCTTACGACTGGAGAGCTCGACATTTTTCATTGCCATCACCGTAGTTACTAGATCTGGAGAGAATATCGCGAAAGAGGTGTTGTTCGCAACTCTCGTCATCAGCAAGTTACAATCTAAGTTACTCTGATTTTTTTTACATAAGTTGTGGTTTACAATATCTTTAAGCCGATTTTCACAAACAGTAAGGAGTGCCAAGTTTGTTTTTGTTTTTGTTTTTTTATTACATTTTCAGCCCAAACAAGCCACATTGCATCTTTGATGTAAGGGGCTACCATTAGGAGCAAAGACTACAGGGGTACTATGTGGAGAGTTGGGCAGCAAGATGTCGGTGCACATTACACTTAAACTTCTCCATGTCAGTACAGTTGGGGAAGCAGGAACCTGGAAGGGAATTCCAAAGTCTAGCGGTTCTGAGAAGAAACTACTGGAGTAGAAGGCTCTCTTACATCTAGGGATCTCTACTGTGAAGGGGTGGGATTTTACTGCTTATCGGGTTTGTCGGGGGTATTTACGTCGAGGGGGGTACAAGTGCTTGCAGTTCGTCGGAATATTCACCGTTAAAGTACTTGTAGAACAGGCAGAGGGATTAATGTATAGTACTTTGTTTTGTAGACGAAGTATTGTATAGTACTTTGGTTTGTAGACGGATATTTTGTACATAAACTGTGCGACATATTTTTATTGCTTGAATATCGGATAATAGTATTGTCCGTCAGTCATTATATGGGAATATTTAGAACTAATGGGCATTCCACATTTTTCATAGCTTTCAAATTAGAACATTACAATTGAAGATATTTTCCCGTATGCCCAAGAAATAAAATCTAAAAGTAGAATTTATTTTTATTTTGTTGAGAAAATACGCACTCTAAAGGAAATTTAATGCGTACGCTGACCTGTTGAGAAAACTAGTTATATAGAAGAACGAGCATAAGAATAACTCTTTTAGAGGCTTTTTTGTCATACATTGCTAAATATTGGGACATTCTCAAGTGCCTCGTTGTCCATCAAAGAATGTCCTTAGCGTAAGTTCCTGAATTCATTACTGACATTTTAATAGTTCGCCGTAGAGTACGATTATTTTGCCTCCGTATTTTTCACGGGCAGTTAAATCTGTTTTAGAAGTGATTCTGCTTTCCTTTCAATTTTTGATGTTATACAACAAATTCCTCGTTCGATATTTACATCAAGTGGCTACATGTCTTGTCTAGAGTAGTTTCCATAAAATGTATATATCGTCAAGTATAAATTATTGCCTTTATTAAGATTATCAGTCTTTGCTGGAACAGTACAAAAACGCTGACATGTTGTCTAACAAGTTTAACATGCCCGTTTCTTTGCTGCCTGTCGAAGTAATCTTCTTTCTCTGTTTTTTTTTTTCATTTTTGTTTGTTTGATTTTTTATATTCATTTATTTTCCACTGGATAATGATCTGACAAAGAATCAAAATTGCTATTATTACATTCGGAACATTCATATCTTTATTAATTATTTTAATTCGGAAACGGATTATTTGTAAATCAAAAAACAAGTAATAATTAATCAGCTCTCTGCGGTCTTTAACAATGTTTGCTTAAATGAAAGACACTGCCTAAACTATATATATATATATATATATATATATATATATATATATATATATATATATATATATAAAGAGAGAATAAGAGGAAGAAAGACAAAGTTTATTCTTGTGAAAAATCTCTCACCTCCGTTTTTAAGTCAAATGTATAAATACATGTGTCCATCTTAAAGTAGACAAATATATATATATATATATATATGTATATATATATATATATTATATATAACCTGATGGTAATTTAACGGGCAACTGAAAGCACTAGTGATACATTGGTATATTCATCATTTTTCCACACAAAGATTATTCGTAAAATCAAAAACTATGTAAATAGTACAATTAAACAAAAAATATCTGTTTTTTAAGTATTTTCTTGGATGAAGAAATACCACATAAGTATGGTATATATGTAAGGAGACAGACCCTACTAATGAAGGAAAGACGTAAATAAGATTGAAAATAATATTTATTAAAGCAAAGGCTAGAATTGAACCCAGTATTCAAAAGTTAAAAGTGAATACGTTTTGCAATCTCAGGAATTTAGTGAATTGACCACTGTGTTTAGAAATAACTAAATAACGATACAACTAGTAGGTCAAATATCAGACAATGTAAATAAAACGATGTCTTTGTTTTTCCAGAAACATGTTTGGCACATGTGCATGTATATCTACATGAGGAGAGTACATGTTTGAGCACGTTTCTGACGTCACAAAGAAAGATAGTTTTCAATATATTCTGTTAACCGAGTTCGGAAATCAGCCGGATCAGAGAGAGCAGTAGCGCAGATCAGTTAAGGTCGAATCCTGAAGGAGAAGAGTTAGCTAAGCCCCTTTTGGAAGCAAATGAAAGGGAAGAAAGACAATGTAGAAATCAGCGAGGCATTCGAATCCCTGATCATCTCACCCGGATGGACTAAAGTTCATCGTATATTTGTAAGTTTCCGTTTGTCATCTTTCAACCATGAAAGGCAACGTGATGTTGTCTATCATATTTGTAAAAGAACTTAATATGAAACTCCCTCTTCCAAAGTGTTAACTGTCTGTCTCCCTCCTACATAATGTGTACTGAATCATTCTTCATAAATAATGAATTCTTATCTCCTTTGTATTATAAATATGAACTGTGTGTAATCATTATCATTGTCTCATCGTTGTCCCTGTTATATAAATGTCTTGTCCCCGCTATACAAGTACACGATAGATAGATAGATAGATAGATAGATAGATAGATAGATACCGAGCGCGAGAAAGTGATGGTTAGATATAGTATGCATAACGATAAAAGCATAAATCAAATTCTGACCAATGACCAACCAAGTTGCGTGGAAGGGTGCGAAAAATAATTATTCTCGCATTCCTTTTATGTATGAGTTGACACGGCTTCTACTGTCTGTACATTCATGAAGTCTATTCTGGCTGGTTTTGAAATCAATTGCAATTATTTATCTCGTATACTCAGGAAGAACAATTTGATCAATGCATTGATAAATTGTTCCCTGGTGATTTGTTCCAAATATAGCTTGTCTACAGAATTGGCAAATATAAAGAAGAGTTTGGAGAAGAAGTGGTTATCCGGAGAAAGTTCGATACAGTTATTTGCATGAATTCAATAATCTTAAAGCTCTTTTGTTTCAGTTCATTTTCTAATATTTTAAGATGTAACCTTATTATTATTTGCATGGCTTTGGTGCGGATTATTTGCGACGTGGTGTTTATTTATGTTTTGACTCCGTTTCTAGCTGATCTATTCCGAAACATAATAAAATAGAATTCAAAATAAATACAATAACAACAACAACAACAACAACAATAATAATAATAATAATAATAATAATAATAATAATAATAATAATAATAATAATAATAACCATATCAAAGCAAGAATCGATAAAACACAAGAAAACACCAAATGCAGACTCTGTGGACAAGGAGATGAAACGATAAACCATATAGTAAATGAATGAAGCAAACTGGGCCAAAAGGAATACGAAAACAGGCATGACCAAGTGGGAAGAGCGATGCACTGGGAATTGTGCAAACGACTGCATTTTGAGCGTACAGACAAATGGTACTAGCATAAACCCGCAACAGCACTCGGAAACGAGAACTACAAAATCCTATGGATGGACATACAGACGGACAAACCCATCCAAGCAAGAAGACCAGATGTCGTAATAATTAACAAGAAAGAAAATAAAACAAAATCCTGTCAAATCGTAGATTTTGCTGTCCCAGCTGACCACCGGATGAGTATGAAAGAAAAGGAGAAACGAAGCAAATACACAGAGCTAGCCAGAGAGTTAAAAGGGATTTGGATGATGAAGAAAATCAAAATAGTACCGATAATAGTAGGAGCACTAGGAACAATTTCGAAAAACTTCGAAAAAAGAATATCAGAAATTGGAATCAGAGGAATAACTGCAAAAGTACAACGACTACGATAATGAAAACGACTGAAATATTAAGGAAAACCCTTGAATGCGGAGAATAATACAAGAACACAATATAACGAATAAGCGTTACAGGGAATGAAGAACACCGAAGCTGCATATCTACAAGTTCTACACCCCATCATGAATCCCCCCATAGTTTCACCACCGCTCCTCCCAATAAAAAAGTGACACCAAAGAGCTAAGAAAGGTCAAGAAGGACTGAAAGACCGAGGAGAGAGCGCCAGCCAGACCTCGGTTGGACAAGCGCAAAGATAACTGGGACTTTGGAGAGGCTTAGTGCCACTCAAATTCCAGTATAAACCAATGGCCACTGCCGGCGAGAAATCAATCGTAAGAGGCTGTTGCGATGATGCAAATTCATTTTCAAATGCTATCGAAGGAGGTGGAGAGAACTGGACGTCTGGGGAGACTTGTTGTCACTTAGCCTCCAGAGAACACCACAGGTTTCCAATCAGATCGTTTGTTGACTTGTGTAAAAGCTCCATGTGAGCCGCCAATAATAATAATAATAATAATAATAATGATGATGATGATGATGATGATGATGATGACGACGACGACGACGACGACGACGACGACGACGACGATAATAATAATAATAATAATAATAATAATAATAATAATAATAATAATAATAATAGTTTTCAAGAAAGAAAAGTCCTGCCAGATTGTAGATTTTGCCGTCCAACCGACCACAGAATGAAGATAAAAGGCACGGAGAAAGCTTAAAAGGATCTGGAAAATAAAGAATGTTAAGATAATACCACTAATAGTAGGAGTATTAGGAAGGATACCGAAGCATTTTGAAAAAAGAATTAATGATATTGAAATAAGGGGGTGGCTTAGTAGATACAACGGATAACAATAATGAAAACTGCAGAAATATTAAGGAAAACCCTTAAATGTAGAGACTAAGACAGATGAATAACAGACACAAATTTGACAAATAGAAACTATTACAGATGTAAAAGGCAAAGGGACATCACATGAAATCAACGGTAAATCTGTAAGATACCGCCCCACTTTTTGTGTGTGCCACCATAAACTGGCACCACATCATATAAACGAGGGCCAAAGCGGTTGGAAAGAGTGAAAAGAGAAAGCAGTAAGCAGACTTTCGCTGGTTGAGTGAAAAGAGGCTGGAACCTTGCGGAGGCTTATTGACATCTAAATTCTGGTGAAGACAAATGATCGCTGCAAACGAAAAATCGATGATAACCGGCTATTGCGATAACGCAATTTTTTTGCAAAGATTATTGAGGTTGAGAGTACTGGAAATCTAGGGAGATTTGTTGTCTCTTAGACCTCAGAGGAGAATACAAGTCGTTCTCAAAGAGAAATCTTTCATGAGGCCTTGTGTGACTACTCTTAGTGAGAAAATAACAATTGGAGGTCCAACTATTTTGCTTGAAGCATTCTTTAATGCGTATATAAACGAAATATTAACACTAGCACATATACCAATAATAACAATAACAAAAACAATAATAATTACAATAATAAAAAGGTTTTATAAAATAAAAAAATTAAAATAAAAAATATATAAAAACAGAAAAATGAGAAATAAATATATAGAAAAAAGTAGAAGGGGAAGAGAAAGGTAAGGAGACGCAAGGGAGAGATAAAAATGTTCGATAAGCAAAGAGAAAATGAATTAAATATTGGAAATATTTTCTATTATTTATTTACTATATCCCATCTTAACCTTATCTTATTATTTCTTTACGTTATAATATCATATTCTCATTGTTTATTAATAAATTTCACCTCTACTTTTCTTAGTTATTTTATCCTCCACTTTAATCGTATACATCAACATATTTCATACCCTTTGAATAATAATTATATCCTCTATATGATAATAGCATACCCTCTAATCTCATTCCGTGCCAATGATTCCCAGTCTGTAATAAATTAATTTTGGCTATATTATAATCACATCATTATCTCAATATCTCCCTGGATTTTCCTCCTGTTCGCCTACACGTTATACCCTCTAGGTAGCATGTCCTAATATGTCATTCCTAATGGGCCTATCGCTAGACGTCGCATTCCTTATGATGAGATGCATTAGTCTTCGAAATGCTTAGGCATAAAGAGTTTTTTTATAACCCTACTCCCTTTGTATATATCTTTCTTGCTGAATTGATAATTAAATATAGATGTTACATGATAAGGGCTGTCCCCTGTTCATGTAAGTATAAAAATAGAGAGATTAGTTTAAATGAAAATAAGAGAAAGCATAAATCGAACCCTGGACATAAGTTTTAAAGAACAATAGGTTTAAATGGAATGTCCAGTAAATTGTTAATTCGGATGAAATAAATAATAAATAAACTATTCAATTGTTAAAAGAATGTGGATAATAAAATATGAGTTGAATAAATTAGATATGTAGGTTAAATTCCTTTGTGGAAACAACACAAGAAAAATAGGTTATTGGGAAATCAATGTCGAAAACGTGCAAAGTCGCGCATGTTGAAACACGTGAATTTTGCTCACGTGGCCGGGATGCATGGATTTCTCAATATAGGAGGTGGGAGTTAGTTGGTCGTAGAGAGAGTCAGAGACAGTCAGAGGGACAGTCAGGAGAGACAGTCAGGGGAGACAGAGACAGGCGGACGTCTGAAGCGAGACGTCACTTCAGAAACTAAGATGTGAAACTTTGAGTTCTTAATGAGGAAATCCCGACCGATCGTATTAAATAAATTCATCATGTGTTTTGGATAAAGCTCATCTTTGTGTTTGTGATTTCTACAAAAAGGTAAATTGTATTGTTATTATATGTATGTGTTATAAAATGTCATTACAACAACATCTCTCTCTCTAAGATACAACATCATATGTAATAAGACAAGAACTCTCACTAAGTCATATCATTACTAATAAGAACTCACGTAACATACGCGCACAAGTGGTATAGTCTAATAATAATAATAATAACTATACAACATATATGCACGAGTATATACTTTTGTATTGTCGATATTATTTTTACATAGGAGTAATCACTTATCAAAGCCCGAAAGGACAAGAGTTATCGAGTACCCGATAGTCACTTAGACAACAGCATATTAGTAGTTAGCGATAGAGATGGATTAGGAATGTATTACTTGGAGGGGAGCGACTGAACAATAAATTGTTTACGTTTAATTTGAGTATTGCATGATCCAGTACCCGGGGAGTGACATCAAGCAAAAGTTCGGTCACAAGTCAATGTAAAGTCCGAGAGAGGACGACAAACAAAAGTCGGTCACAAGTTTGGATGCAAGGCCCGAGAGATGACGACAAAGCTAGGTCAAATTTTAGGACGCACAATCCCTGGTCTGCGAATGGCCACATTTTTGGAAACAATGCCGATTTGAATATGGTCGTCACATGGGTCAAGTAAAAAGAGATACAGAGAGGAGGAAATATGGAATCGAGACAACGATACGAGAGGGTGCTAGCAACACATTCTTCTCTTCCACCACTAACAACTCTGTTACGCACGCCATTAGACTTGTCAATGTGTCATTGAAAACAGAAAGCTTATATTTACAAAAATAAATGAATTTTTTTATAACCAGCTGCGTGTGTTTTCTAGTATCGCCAATGAATGTATAAGTCAAGAAATGACAAAGATTGTTTTTTTTAATGAAATTAACTTAAACAGACTTGACGATTCAGCCATCAGAGAGAAATATAACACACGTTTTTATTCAAAAAACTTGATATATATTTTTCATTCTACACTCACCTACCCCATCACGGAAGGCAACATCACAAAACAATACAATTGAATTTAAAAAAGAGAAAAAGAAAATAATGCGTGTCTTTTTTACGCAATAGCTACGCAATAGTTACGCAATAGTTACGCAATAATTACGCAATAGATATGCAATAGTTACGCAATAGTTACGCAATGGTTACGTAATGGTTACGTAATAGTTACGCAATAGTTACGCAATAAGATAATTTTTCTTATTCCACACAATTGCATGTTCATGAATCTTTTTTTTTTTTACTTTTCAGTTCTCGGAAAATTTTTCTGTAAAGTTTTTTAAAAAGAAAAGCACCAAAAAAACGGAAAGTTGCAAATTTAAACAAAGAATAAATGTAATTTTGTTTGTCCTTTTTTCATTTTTCAAAACACAAAACATGAAAGTTGAAAACTTCAACAAGAAACAAATGCAATTTCATAACAAAATTCGGAACATTTTTTAAGTTTAAGCAAAGGAGGGAATTCAAGTTTTGCTTTTGGTAATAGAAATAATTTGATTAACAGGTTATCAAAACAAACATTGAAAACATTTGGCAACAATTCTTATGAATACTATACATTTGCACTTTGTAAACTTTAGCATTCTTTTCCTTTTCTTTCTTTTATGTTTTATTCTTTTTTTTTTTTTTTACAATGTCTGTTCTACTCCCCTGCGCTCAACCCCAATAGCTTTTGTCACTAGGGAGTCAAGTGTTCGACAGGTTCGAACTGTCTCTCCTAGACTTATTCCCTAAACTACTGTCCAGGACTTCTAACTCTGTAACTAACCCGTATATATCTAATATAAGAGATCCTATTAAGTTATTTACTCCCATAACCGGACATGTGACTTCGAAACACGTTTTTATTTGTTATAAACATATTTTGTTTATCACCAAATTTTTTTCCTTAATTATTTTAAGTTTACCAAACTATTTTATTGAACATTCCTCTTTTTCAACAACATTCCTACGTTTTTTTTTTTGTTTTTTGTTTTTTTTTTTTTACTTATCAGTTACAAAACAATAATGATGCTCATTATCTCACATTTTCTGCTTTAAAAATAATAGTCGATATTGACTCGCCATAATACAATCTGAACCGGCCATATTATGATTAGTTGGAAAGCAGGACAGCGGAACAGAGTTCCGCAGGCGTCAGTTCTAGGAGAGAAGCTTTGTTCATCGAATTTGCGTTTTGATTTAGGCACATATAGAGAATGCGAGAAACTGTTGATAGTCGGTGTGGCTAGACGAGTATTTTTTGTGAAAGTTTGGCAAGTGGGGATTATAGATTGAACCTACGACGAACACTTGCCATGAAAATAACGATAGAGCAGGGACAGGCTTGCAATGTCTCTTCTGTGAGAGAAGAGTTTTCAGGGTAGATGAAAGAGGATCGCCCCCTGGTTTAGAAGACAAGTTTGAACTTTTTCAATGCAGGATAGTAAGCTCCGAGCAGCTCTCGCCCTGATATGGCAACAATAGTCGATTTTATGACACGTCTGGTTCTAATACAAGTAGATATTTTTACCCTTTACATATATATATATATATATATATATATATATATATATATATATATATATATATATATAATAGACTTCGTGGTTTAGTGGAGGGTGCCCTTTTCTCTTCCCTGCAACCTCTCTCCCACAGAAGAGACGTGCAAGCCTGTCTTTGTTTTATCGTTATTTCCATGGCAGGTGCTCGTCTGAGCTCCAACCCCTCGTCCCCTCCCTCGCTAATCTTTCACGAAAAACACCCGTATGGCTGAAACTGCTGTCAATAATTTTCCCCATTCTCTATCTGTGCCTAAATCCAAAAGTAGATTCCATGAACAAAGCTTCTTTCTTAGAACTGCACGCCAGTGGAACTATCTGCCGCTTGCCTGTTTCCCACCTGACTACAACTTGGACGTCTTCAAGTCCTACATAAACAAACTCCTGACGAACCTCC
The DNA here is from genome assembly GCF_053919585.1 of Euprymna scolopes. Classification (NCBI taxonomy): domain Eukaryota; kingdom Metazoa; phylum Mollusca; class Cephalopoda; order Sepiida; family Sepiolidae; genus Euprymna; species Euprymna scolopes. The sequence goes on from NC_136501.1 coordinate 30,954,373, forward strand.
CCCTTAAGTAAGACACTCTACCAAAAACCCCAATACTAATAATTACTGCAATACTATCTCATTGATTACTGTACACGCAATAACCCTTATCCATGAGTGGCCTTCGGGACTTGATAATGGTGACCCCCCCCATGTAAAAAAAAATTATATATATATATATATATATATATATATATATATATATATATATATATATATATGGGGAACCGTTTGTAGAATTTAGTTTCTCATGAAACTTCCTTGTTTAGAAGAAGCCCCTTCGATCCACTTGAGTGATGCAGCTCCTGTATATATGTCGGTACTTTACTATCGACAACGAAAGAGTGGATCACATTACTTTTAAGAATTTCTGTAATATTTTTTGGCGAACTATGAACTCTCTCATAAGTATAATTGAGTCTTGTATTTCGGCATTAAATAACACCCAGTTATACTATAATCCATATAAAACAAACCAAGCGCCATTTATGCGTCCATAACCAATATGGCGGGAAAATGTACCCTTAGATTTATTTCGGACCATTGTATTCTGATTAATCGTTTCCGAGTATGTTTTTTTATGTTGGCGCGCAATTATACGTTTGTAGTTTAACATTGAATCTACAGCACAAACCTTCAGGGAATTTCCTCTCTAAATTCAAGTCTTATTGTTCACATCTGAATTCTGCGTTTTCTTCTTCATCTCTGAAAATTATTTATGGAGAGCTTATTCCGCGGTTAATAAACGGGGATATCACTGTAAATCTAAACGACTATCATAGATAGCATCTTACAATTCTATTTTTGTGGTGTTATTTTTGTGGTGTTGTTTTTTATACCACTCTTACTGCTACTGCTACTGCAAATAGACTGTAAATATATATTTGTAAACACTATTCCGCTATTTTTTTCTCAAAAACGATCTTCAAATTAAAAACAATAAACCTAAAATTAAAAATAATTAAAAATCTTGAATTAAAAAAATAAATATCATTTTAAAGATTGACAAAAATTCGAATTTTAATATTTGAATCATTGCCTCTTTTCATTCATTTTTTTTAAACTATCCGTTGGTCCAACGTCTACAACTAACACTACTACTAATACTACTACTACTAGTAGTACTTATACAACTACCAATAATAATAATAATAATAACAATGACAACACGGCATGTTCAAATATAAAGTTAAACTTCAAGTTACAATAGCTGAATTTCTAATTGAAACGACATTTAAATTTGTAAAAAGAAAGCTTAAACAAAATTGAACAACAATAAAATAAATTCAAATGTTTTTCGGAATTCATTTTTATTCTACTCTTTTGTACTTCGATATTAAAACTGACTCATCACCGCAGTTCGTATCCATCCAATTCTCATAAAAATAATACTACTACTACTAATACAACTACTATTACTACTAATACTACTACTAATACTACTGATAATACTACTGATAGTAATAATAATAATAATAATAATAATAATAATAATAATAATAATAATAATAATAATAATAAATTTAGCAGCAGCAAGAGACGACATAATCACGTTGACACACTGGTTCGCGTTAGATCATCAAAATGAAACAACATTGTCAGTACTAAAATGGGCAACGATTTGGAACTTGTAAGTGCTCTCCACTTACGTCCTCATTATTTTCTGCTAATCTTGGATGCTTGTTTGCCACTAGAATCGGGTAGTGCCGACTCTGGAGAAGTTTGCAAATTGGATGTTGTAACGAATTTACTGAGCATGGTGGCACTTAGTAGACTTTTGCAATGTTGTGCCATATGCAGGCGAAAAAGAAAAGAAATGTATGGTATATGTAAAAACTGAGACATATAGAACACAAACGAAATAACAATGGAATTTTAAAGACAAATGATGCAAAGATCTGCAAACATGAAACAAGTTGTGGACATAAATTCAAATCGGACTCTTTTCCTTCTGGAAACAAGAACAGGTGCTTTTTCGGTTTTCATGGTTTTTTTTTTACAAAGTGGTCACCACATAACAAAGGCCGGAGCCTATTCGAGGATAAGGGTTAATATGTGTACGGTAGTCATTGACACACTTGCGTAGTAACCATTAGTAGCGATAAAATTTATTTAAGAAAATGATTCGAGAAGAACTTGTTCACATTAGACTTAAAGACAACGATATTGAGGTTAGCTGAAAAGCAGACGAGCGGAACAGAGTTCCACAGGCGGGCAGTTCTAAGAAAGAATTTATGTTAATAAAATACATGCTTATTTTTAGAGATAGAGTGGGGAAATTTTGGATAGTCATTTTGTCTAGACGTGTGTTTTTTGTGACAGATGACAGATTGGTAAGTGAGGACCATAGAGTGGAGCATTTTCAACCAAGATATCCTTCAGAATGTTATTTTAAAATTGTCTGTTTTATTTTCATAATACCAATTTTGAGTGTAGAGCTGTGAATTGTTATGTATTAAAATAGACATAATAAAAGACGGTATAATGGAGAGTTTAAATTCAAAGCGCGATAAACGCAATTTTAAAAATTGCTAAGCTATCACTAAAAAACAATTGTATTTACAGATTCTAAAAAATTCTACAATCATATTTTTCATAATGGAATAGTCGTATAACTTTTTTGTTGTTTAACATTAGAATAAGTTGTTGGTGGACGTCTCTATTTTTATGTGTTTGTCCATTAATGTTTAATCAAACACTATGGATTTATCGTTTTTTTCTTTGTTTTTTTTTTTTTTGGCTTTGTTTTGTTTTTGGAGGTTTTTCTTGCCTGCAAACATTTTCTTTTAAATATACAGCATCTGCTAAAATGTAAAACACTTTGTAATGTATATAGCATTCTATATAGCTAATAATACGTTTATAAAAAAAATCCGTCCACTCTATAGTAATAACACAGATGATATGACCTCTGGCTGTTAACAAAAGAAATCCTGTGCGACTTTTCGTTGGTTGGTTGGTTGGTTGTTTTTGTTTTGTGGCATATCAACCCTTTTTAGGTCATTTAATGCCGAATCCAGTGATTTTGAAGAAGAGGTTTTTAATAGAATATGTATATATTTTTTCAGTCAGTTTCTATTTAATTTATAGTTGGGACCCTATCAGGTACTACAACACCGGGTCAGAGTGGACCTGGGAGCAATGGCAATTTAGGGGTGCCTCCATACTCCCCAAAGCCCGCAAGCTGGGGCCTCACCATCGGATATAGTTTAAGGTCATATCCAGGACCAGCGACTTTTCGTAGAACTTAGAGAAATCATATTTGTCATTAAGCAGAATATGAAGTAGACTTTGGGTTTACTTTTAGTAGCCTCGTTATTATTGCTTCCTTTATTTTGTGCTTTAAGCCTTACATTCAATGAGCGATATTACTGATGAAGAATTGCTGTTCTTCTGTCGAAATCTATCCGTATTACACTTACGTTGACTAGTTTTTATCTTGAAATGCTATTTGTATGCTCCTTACATCGAGTGGCTTCATGTGTTGTCTAGTGCGATTTTTATTAAAAATAAACTGTTGGCATTCGATCTTAGATTGATCACTTGCTTGTCTGATCACGCTGAAACGTTCTAGTGCAGTGAAACAAGGTGATCTACGATTTACTATAACGGCCCCACCTAATCGGATAATAAAAATCACCGGATTCCATCAGCGATTCTGCGCAGTTCTATTTAGAATCATAGATCAATCATATTCTGCATTTTTCGTAGCTTATTCTTGCTATTGAGCACCATTCTAGAAGGATATCGAGTACTTATGGTATGAACTACGTGAAGATTGCCAACCCCTCTAAGTGAAAGTGTTTAATTGGAAATTACATTAGAACTTGGCACATCCAGGCTTTAGTCCGTGTCGTTAACCATTATAACCGCCGTCATTTTCCTTTCGTAGTTAAAGTATACAATCAATCTACATTCGATGTTAATTTCTATTCTTTTTGTTTCTCCGCAACCGACATTGCTTCCAGTAATGTTAGACTCATTCTTCTCACAGGACTTAAACAACGCCGTCTCAAAAAATAATATTACAGGGGACAGACAATATTTTTCGGGCACTTTGAAAAAAATACTCAAGATGGTTACAAGTGCCAAAAACTTTTGAGATTGTAAGTACGTAGTTGAGGAGTAAAAATCCACTACTAGTGTAATCATTTTTTTGTTTGGCTTTGATAATTTTAGTTTTTTGTGGCTTTTGCCAAAACTTGCGCGACACTATTTTTCGGACATGACAAAAAATCCTATTTTATTAAGAGCTATATTCATGTGTATGTTGCTGTATGCAAATTTTCTGCTTGTACACTTAGCTGTCATCATTAGAATCAATTATATGTTCTATTCTACTGGCAACACAATTAAGTGTAATGAGGTAAAATGCATTCAAAAGAAGTCGTTTATTCGGCACGGAAGAAGCGGGAAGATATCCTCAACATCAGAAGGATCGCCATAGATTTGAAGCTGTCGAAATGAACGGTCTAATACATGCTGAAAACAAACGCCGAGCGGAAAAAGAAGAGAGAATGGAAAAGATCAATAGGCAAGAGGACTGAAAAGAGAATGAAGAGGACTGTGACACGACTTTTGACATCTGGAGAAAAAGTTACAGCAAGAACAGTGAAGGAGAAATGTAAATTGGATGTAAACGTCCGAACAGTACAAAAAACGCTGCATAGGATTGGTTTGAAGTATGCAAAGGCTAAGAAAAAAATTACGCTAAAAAAGAAACACACGGGGGCAAGAATGGGGTGCGCTAAAAAGGTGGTTAACAAAGCATGTTGACTTTAAGAAGGTTATATTTACTGATGAGAAGCGTTCCAAATTTGATGGGCCTGATTGATGGTGTACTTGCTCGAGAAGGGGTGAGCCTGTTGTACTGAACAAATGACAGATGGGAGGAGGGGGAGTTATGGTTTGGGGTATGATCTTTGCTAATGGAAATATATGGTTGGAGGGGCTGAAAGGACGATAGAACAGCGAAAGCTACAAATAGCTGCTGGGCGAGAAAACACTACTAAGGGTAAGAAGAGAAATGGGGAATGAGTTCGTCCTACAGCAAGACAATTGCAGCATCCATGTATCATAACTCATGACAGAATGAATGGCTAAAGTGAATATGACTGCTTTGGAATAGCTTGCAAAAATCCCAGATCTAAATTTAATATAAAATGTTTGGAAAATGCTTGCCCAACTTGTCTATGATGGACCTGAAATAAGGAAAGAGGCTCAACTATGGGAACGAATACTCGATGCCAAAAAACAAGTAATAGAAACACGTATAGATGCTACTGTGCATATGTTTGATCATTATGAAGAGAGATTGATAAAAGTTATTGAGAAGAAAGGTGATATTACAGAATATTAACAGTTTTTCAACGATGTCCGAAAAATAATGTCGCGTGCGTTTTGTAAAAAATTAGTAAAATTAAATATTTTTCCTTACCTAATCGAGTGTCTTCCATTTTTATTACAGGTATTGTTTTTATATGTTTATGCTATTCTATTGAAGGAATTTCACCACTCTATTGTACTCGGGAAGTGGAATGCTAAAGTCTCCGAAAAATATTGTCGACCCCCTATAAGTGAATTTAGTGTAGTTCCCTCAACAAGCAGGGTGGAACGATAAATTTGTCGTCCAAAAGAAAACAACAATATAGTTTTATTTAAAAACTTTTTATTGAAAAATCGATTCAGATAACTTGATTATGTAGTAGAGCTAATATCTATTTAATGTAGCGGTCTTCATCCTCAATCAGCGCCTCAATATGGTCCCGGAACTAAAAGCGCCGACGGTAGCTCGGCGAATACTCAGCGGATGGCGACGATCAGGATGGTTTTGCTGTTGTGAGAGTCACGTTGGTGATGTTCTCGACATATGACTAAACGATGTAGACCAGTGGATTTAGGTCGGGAGGAGGGGTAGTGAAGGAAGGGTACAAAGTTGTAGCACTCCTTCTGAAGCCAAGCCTGAGTCTATTTGGATTTGCTGCCACACCCAGTGTCTGCCATCGGCCACCTAATTACACCAGGGGATCACCACACTCTTCAGAACATCCAGGTACTCTTTGGTGTTGACTTTCAAGCCAACTTCGAAGATGTGAGGTAGCATGATGTGGCCCTTATTTGAAACCACACACAAAGACAATAACCGTGGCCGAAAACTTCGTTGATAATTTGCACCGAACTAAGTATTATGATATCCGTTCTATGTACAGTAAGGAATTAATAAGAATTAGTATTCCAGTTTAACTTTCTCTCAAGATCTACTGAACCGATCTGATTAATATTTTGTATGGATCTTTGTTATGATAATTTACAGCTAACTAAGTATTATGGTATTCGTTTGATGCATAGTTATGGATTAATACGGCTTAATAGAGATTAGGATTCTAAAAATGAGCAGAGGTTTAGCCATATTCAACCAGAGATTTGCCGTAAAGCACTCATTCTAAGTGAACTTTTGCCTTGTTTTAACGGACTAAAAAGTCTAGTATAACGTGTATCGTTTCTTATATTATTTTACTAAACACAACGGATGAGAGCGTGGTTTCGAATGATTTATTCAGTACACTACAAAATAAGAATTTAAACAAGTTAAGAATGCATGGTTCCCCGCGAATGCACAGTGAACGAGGCATGCAAAAATGAATAACTTCAGCATTTGCCCCTTTCCATTTAGCCCCAAAAGTCCCCAGGGGACATCAAATAATAATGAAAATGAACAAACGGTCAAGTTTGAGGGCCTTAACATATGTAAATTTGAGTTTTGCACCATGAAAACAATGAAGTCCATCATTTCCCACCCCCGTTTAGCCCCAAAAGTTCTCAAGGCCTTAACATATTTAAATTTGAGTTCAGCACTATGCAAAACTGCTTAATAGACATACACAGAAATTTGGGACAAACATAGTGAAATAGTCCGAAAAATTGAGTGTTTTAAATATCCCTAAAAGGCCTCCTGGGGCACACCTGAGAGTTATCGCGAAGTATAGACAAACAAAATTATATAGAAATCAGTTACTTACAACTTTTCAGAAGGTTTTATAAAAATCAAAGGTATCAATTTTTTTAATAAGCACAAAAGTGTTAACTTTAGCCATTTTAACCCGAAGGGTATCCCTAGGTGTCAACCGGAGTTTTCCCGGAAAATCCGTTCTGTTACTTTTTTACTCATATTATGTTTTATGTTTGTGTATAATTTCAAAAAATTCCAAAGCGCAGTTATTTAGAAAAGTGTGGACGAACGGACGAACGGACAAGGGTGAATTTACAGGTCTGCCCTCCTTTTGTTAAAGCACCAATAAGAAGCTTGGACATTATCGTTTTTTAACTTTCAATTATTTTATATAGTAAATATAGTTGTCATTTTAGTTTGATAAGTTTTTAGAACTTATGAAACGTCTATAGTTTAATTAAAATCACTATCAAGGGTTAAAGATCAGCATTGTATTTTTTTAATTCGTGGAGAAATATCAATAGATCTAAATCGGGAGAGACAATTCCATTAAAAACAGGCAAACCAATCGATAAATGAAGGAGACATGCTTAGAGGAAGATATAAATCGGAAAAAAAAGCAAACAACAAAATAAAATATTATTTCTTACTTCTGTCTCGTTTATTCGATTTATAGACAAGGTTCTGATCACCTTTATTAACCACTGACTAAATTTTTTATGGAAACATAAAGCAATCAGTCCGTTTAAATGAATTGTAGAAATTAAGAATAAAATATAAATTTTCTGGAGTGGCGTCCAATTACTTTTATTTTTATGAGTTGTTTCACACAATTCATAACATCAAGGAAACTTTCTTCAAAATTCATAAAACTTCAACAAAAAAAAAAAAACTGTATGACATTTCTATTTTCTTGACAAATCTTTTCACAAATTCAAATACATTTTAATAAATGTTTTTAAATATTTACTTTTTAGTTTAATATTTAAATTAAAATATTTCCTTTCAATTTTTTTCTATCAAGTGGATAATTGATGCTTTTTTTTAGAGTTACAACCTGAGTGTTTCAAGTTCGAATTTAATTCGTTCCACAAAAATCCCTTTCATTTAGGATATTGGCATCCTTCTCGTGGTCCTCCTGTAAGTGTCCTATTTTTTCTAGAAAGAATTCTGACTATAAAAATATTGGAGAAATCAACGTCAGCAATAGAATCTTCGGATTCATGCGATATGATTATAATAATGATGATGACCCTATAGATCGGTTGAACACTAACCTTTCTAGGTCATTAATCCGTTTTATTTAAATATGCGTTCATTTTTTGTTTTGTCCTTCTACAATATTATTCTTAAATAATGTTAAAGCAAATAAGCAAGAACATTTATGTTAAATGTATTCTCTCCCTCCCTCTCTCTTTCTCTTTCTCTCTCTCTATTTCTCTTTCTCTCTCTCTCTCTCTCTATATATATATATATATATATATATATATATATATGGATTTGTATGTATGTGTGTATAACTCAATATATGTGTGCTTGTGTGTGCATTTATATGATGATTATACGTTTTCTATAGAAAACAAATGAATCTGCATAAAATCTAAATAAGTAGTATTATATATAATTTACCAGGGAAGAAGATGAAAGCGTTCCCGAATCTGTAAGTTCCCACTAAATTGCTTATGAGAATATACAACCTTAAAACCGGAACTATATCTTATTTCATAAGGTTTAAATTATATGTATAACATTTACAAGGGAAATCAAATGAATTTTTAAATCTCTACATGGTCTCCAAACTTAAGTAAGTTAATACACGAACCTGCTTTTGAAGTTAAAATATATCCTATGTAGATGAAATTTATATCGTGTGTAAAAATGTATCCATGAAAGACAATGAAAATGATCCCGAATTACGACATTGCCTTTTACGCGTCGCCTATGTCCTCATCTTTAATTGGCCCTTAGAGCTGAACCTCCTTAAAATTTCTAATGCGTATGCCCGCTTGTAATGAAATTTAAACCTTATGTCTAACAAACTTGTTCAAGGATTTTCCAATATTTAAGGAATTTTCCAACTATATTCAATGGTGAAAAAAGATAAAAGTGTATGTAAAAAAAAAAAGAAATTTTATGCACATAGTGAAAAAGTATATGGTTGTGATCCTCATTAAATCCCTGGCAACGTCTAGCCTTTTTGCTATTCTTAGATAATTTATAGCATTCATTATTTCTGCTTAGCATCTAACTCGATGATTACGAAACAATTATATTGATATACCGGTTCTCGGTAGATCACCGAAGTTAAGCAATGTTGAGGCTTGTCAATACAAAACTATTTGAGATTACCAGGCGCTGTATGTAGGAAGACATCAATCTGCAAAAACGGCAGAAAGATAACATCGCCATCTTCTCTAACCGGAATGTATATGCAACTGAGTGTCGTTTAAGAATTTCAAGAGTGAATATAGATGCTTTTTAGCATGTATTGCGTAATGTATTTATTTAACTTAAAATAATATATAGTTAATTAAATAACTATTAACTTTTTCTTAATAATTTATTGATTCTTCATTTAGAAATATAATTTACGTAATAATTATATCTTAATATGTGAAAATGATATCAAATGCATTATCTTTAGGGGAGTTCTTCATGTCTATTATGTAGTCTTTCCTTATGGGTCAGCTTTTAACTCTTCTATTGTTTCCTGTTCTGTCCCATTCTATTTACTGTTTTAGCTTCTTTTCGAAGTTTTGTGATTTGGGTTTCCAATCTGATTTCCTATCCAGGCTTCGCCGGTCCATTTTTAAGGCAATTTTTTTCTTTTATGTCTTTAGTTTCATGATTCATGTTATTATTCATATATATATTAAACTAGATTTTTTACTTAGAATGAGCGATTTATGCGAAATTGATAGTTTAATATAGTTATATACGAGCTCATTTTTATTCAATACCTAACTATGCATCGAATAGATATTATAATACTCAGTTCGCTGCACCTTATTATAACAATTTTGCATACGAAATTCCAGCTATATCGAAACAGTAGCTTCCGAAAAATGTAGTACGGACAGACTGACAAATAAATATAGGCAGACTAAGAGAAATATAATATAGATTTGTTTTCGGTCTTTAATGGTATATGCTGGGATGTATGGGACGAGTCTACTTTTTCTTTACTGGAAGCAAGTAAATGGGATTATTTGTTTTTATTCAATCTGTACGTTTAACGATAAAGATGCTCTTTTTAAATTAATATTGACATACCGAACATTTGATGGACGAATCCTCTTGTAAATAACCGTGGTCGCACCTGCAGATAATATCGACGTCCTTTTTGTCACAGGCGAGACGATGTATTACAGACGTAGGTTGGTACGATCAATATTCAAGCAGAAAGGAGTCCTCGCCGCATTGAATCTGCGTTGGTTATTCACTGTTATAGACTGTCTGAGATTCTACTATTTTCTTTGAATGGCCTCTTCCTCTGGGATTATCCGAAACTTTTTCTCCCCCTTTTCTGCTGTTATGGATAAGGCTCTTTAAATCACGAGATTTTGTGTGCAGTAATGCCATGACTTTAAGATTTTTGTTTTCTTCTTTTGTTTCTTTGTCTCGTAAAAATGTTTTTCTTTTCGGAATGTAAAACGTGTTGAGAAAACTTTTATTTATGGCTACAGACGAGACAGACGAGACCAAAAACGGTTGGAAGCACGAAAAAGACATGAGGGAGAAATAGCGGGAAAATGAAGAAGAAGAAGAAGAAGAAGAAGAAGAAGAAGAAGAAGAAGAAGAACAAGAAAATAGTGTTTATAATATGAGATGAACGTCGTGGAAAAACAACGAGAATATTTTTAGGGTAAAGCAAAAGAAGAAGATAAAACATGACGAACATTTTAGAAAAAAAAAAGACAGAAGAAAAACTGCGGACTTTATTTTATATAAATAAGATGAGGAAGAAGATAATAATTATGAAATAATGAAAATAATAAAATAACATTATATACTTAAAAAATATATGGAGAACGACTTTAAAAAGTCTAAATAGTTTTGTTTTCTTTGGGTTTTTTTTTTTACACAGTGGTCACCACTTCTCAAGGCCCGGAAGCCACTCAGGGATAAGGGTTATTGCAAGTACATTACGTTAGTGTGGAGATTTGATGAAGTGTTTACTCAAGGGGGCGGTTCATTAGGAATTTGTTAACGTTAGACTTGAAGACATCCAAGTTGTAGTCAGGTGGGAAGCAGGCAGACGGAACAGAGTTCCACGGGCGTGCAGTTCTAAGAAAGAAGCTTTGTTCATGGAATCCACGTTTTGATTTAGGCACAGATAAAGTGTGGGGGAAATTTTTCACGGTGGATTCAGCTAGACGGGTGTTTTTCGTGAAAGATTGGCGAGGGGGACCAGAGATTGGAGTTCAGACGAGCACCTGCCATGGAAATAACAATAAAACAAGGATAGGCTCGCAACGTCTCTTCTGTGGGAGAGAGGTTGCAGGGTAGAGAAAAAGGCATCCTCCACTAAGCCACGAAGTCTATTTTGTACTCTGTCAAGGCAGGATAGGCTATTTTTAGCAGCTCCTGCCCAGATATGGCAGCAGTATTCCATCCTTGGACGTACTTGGCTTTTACAACGATTTTAGTAACTTACTTTTTCCCCCTTCGTAACCTGGACAAAAAATACCTGATTAAGTAATAAGATAACTCAAGATTATGTGCAATATGCATTGACCGACATCGTGTAAAGATATGGACCTTGTTACGGCAAGTCTATAACTGAAAAACGTGATTGCCACATACAACTGTGCAAAGCAATACAGTACAAAATAAATTACGCGAATAAAAAAATAAATAAAACTAGATAAACAGTAAATGTTGACTCCATGGACAAACGGACGAAACGGTAAACAATATTATAAGTGAATGCCTCAAACTAGCCCAAAAAATATAAGAACAGATATGACCGTAATCTAGTCTACTTGAAACTATGCAACGGATTACACTTTGAACACGCAGAAAGAAAATGAAAAACATAACATTCTATGGGATATCAAATGATAAACTCATCCAAGCAAGAAGACCAGGTATAATAATGATCAAATAGTAGATTTTTCGAGCAGATAAATGTGACAGATTCACGAATATTGTTATAAAACTTAAGGATATATAAAACATGATTAAAACTACAGTAATACTCGTTGTAGTATGATAATGGGAACAGTCTAAAACCTTCGGAGAAAAAAAACGAAGAGAAATTAAAATTAAAAAGAAACTTGACACCAAATGAAAATTCATCATATGTTGAAAGCAAAACACATACCATGATATCACAAACCAAACCTAGGTTAACAAATGAAATACTGTTGAGTAAATACGACTATATAGAGAAAAAGACAGAATATTACATAGAATCAAGGGAAATTAAATTCTACGGCAGATCCATAAAAGAAGACATTAGAAACTTACTTCTTACAAAACTAACTGAAGCTAAAACGCGGTGCCAGAAGTATTGATTAGTGATACTGAAAATTGTCCGGAAAGAGTTTTGGGCAATAGAAATATCAAAAGGAAATAGTGTCATCCGGAAATCCGTGGGAAAGATAGAGAGTACTGGATTCTAGGAGAAAGTTATCGACACCAAATTCCCGCGCCTGGAATAATAACTAGTTAGAAATAAATGGTAAACGGATGTTGCAAGAGCACACAAAAATAGTAGGAGAAGAAGAAAGAATAGACCAAACCATTCTGGGAACAAAGGTAGAAGATAAAGAGAAAAAGAAGAAAATCACTACAATAGCAACAATAGGGGAACTAGGAACGCACTAAAATAAAAACTTGGAGAAACTTAAAGTAAAGGAAGAATTCCGACTATACCACGACCGAAATATTAAAGGAAATTATGTAACTTCATTTTTTATTCATTATTGTAATACTGTAATATATGTATATATATATATATATATATATATATATATATATATATATATATATATATAAGTAAATTCTTGGTACAGCAAAATGGAAGGAGAAATTTCAGAGGAAACATAATTTAATTTAAATCAAAAAAAATATCAAAGAAAAAAAAACGGGCAGGTGGAATTGTTAAAATTTCCTTAAGGCCTTATCGTCTGACCCTCTAAGAGGAAACGTCAGAATGATAAATTAAAAGCTAAGAATCGAATGAGGAAAGAGGGAAATTGGTTTCAGTTGGAAAACCAGTGAGAGAAAAAGAAAAAAAAGAAAAAAATATATATATAATTCTCACTGTTCAGGTGGTTTTAAATCAGTAAATATTTCCAACTGATGTTTCAAAATCTTTTGTCTACATATATATATATATATATATAATCTTTTGTCTACATATATATATATAATCTTTTTTTACCTTTAGTGAATATAGAGCTCTACTTCAGTATTAAGCACTTTTTATCCCTTTTTTGACCACACTAAATTGGATTTTACCTTACATATATATATATATATATATATATATATATATATATATTATTGGAATGATTTAGTCTTGAAAACTATATAAAAATGAAAATAAATAAAAACGTTTTTATTTATGTTTTTTTTTAGTCCTTCGTTGAAAAATTATATTTCAGTAAGTCATCACTGGATAAACTTGCTTTCTTGAATTCACAATAGTCCTAAGTTTTCAGGTTTCATCAGTCGTTTACCACAAAACGATGTTTCGGGATTTTAAAACAAAAACAACAATCTACTTTTTACACTTTTTTTCTTTTTCCCATTTTTCTTTTTATCTCCCCTACTTCCTTACTGGTTTTTTAACTTCAAATTTACCAAACATTAATACTGTAACCGTTTTCCGTCTCCCATTGAAAAACTGGTTCATGTTCTGCGTAGCAGGGTACAAAAAACAATAAAATCCACTATAAAAGGACCAAAGAAAACACTACAAACTAGCAATTGAAGATGCAAAGAGCACGAAAAATAAAAGCCTTCTACAAAATAACTGGATGCAACATTCAAAATTAAATTGAAAAAAGATGGCTCGCTGTTTTGTTTTTGGTTTTGGAGCACATAACTAAGTTTACCAAAAGGAGATAGAAAAATAAAAAGCATTAATGCATTTCGTCTCAGAGATCCAATATCTTCAGGCAGCCTGATCTTGTAGCACCAGTAAAACCTCGGACAAGCTGTTTCTGTAAAATATATACATAGAGCAATTACTATTTTTGTGCAGCATACGAAATATTTGAAAGGTGAAAGAGTTTATTTCATCAAACGTTTTATATATAAAAGTTCTATCTCAATTTTTATATCAGAAACCAGTATGTAATAGTGTTTCTCTATGCTCACAATTTAATTTTTACTCCTTTGGATATATCAGATGTTTATTTTGTTTTTCAATTTCCTCGGCATCATGTCTTCTCTTATCTTCTATTCTTTCTTTCTTTGTAAATAAAATGATTTCAGTTTTCCCCTCCGACTTTGACCTTAATAGGATTAAAAATTATGTTATAACAGGCAGTGGTACATTCCATATATTTTTCCGGTGAAAGTCCACTGCCAAAATCGTTTACATTGAATGGAAGTTGCAACATCTTTTCTCTCTATTAGATTCCTCCTTTCCCCGCTCCCCATTTACACCGCTGCGGATGCGTTCACAGTGCACAGTACAATGAAACACCGGTTTGGAATCGTACAAAGTTGTTTATGCCGTATTTTGTTTGTTTTTTTTTATCTTTTTCCCCTAATTTATGCTTTCTGTTTTTCTCATAATAAAATAAAAATAATTTAAAAAAAAATGCGAAAACGCGATTATTATTATTGTCTTCTTTTTTTTAGTTAGAGTAAGACGCAACATGCGGGACTAGCCGGTTTTAACGACTCTAACCGTGAAATCTAACTATGACCTTCATTTATTAGTGCTTTCAACTCAACATTTACTTTTACACAAAGAATCCATTCTTTAATATTTATTATAACAACGCAACGATATCGTGATTTCACTTGCATTACACTTAAATAAAAATTAAAACAAATAAGTTTATTTAGAATTCGAGAAAACAAAAAATTCATTTAGAATTCGAGTGTGATGCGGGACTACTGAAACTAAACCAAAACAAACTTCACTGCGGAATTAATATTTGACCTAATTCACTTTTTAGTTAATTCATCACGTCTTTTTTGCGCTTTCGCCTCAATGATTTGAGTTCGAGCCCCCCCCCCTCGAACTTTTGATGAATTTTTCAAACACCCGGGCACCGCCGGACAGTTCATGTTGCATCACGTTCATTTTTATAATTGTTTTTGTTTTTTCACGATTTTTTAAAATAGTTTTAACATTGTTGGTTATTATAATATTCAAACGGGCTTATTACTTCGCTTTGTTTTCATTTTACCACCCCCAACCACATACGCCTCTAAAAATCCGGGCAACGCCGGGTATCCCCCGCTAGTTTATACATATAAAATCGTCAATAAATTTCCTAAAACCATGATAATTATCTGTTATATATATATATATATTTAAATATATATAACACGATATATATATACATATAACACGATATACATATATATATATTTAAATATATATAACGCAATATATATATATTCATATAACACGATATATATATATATATATCCGTTCTTAGCAGGTGAAGCAGAGGGAATATAGTCAGGAAAAAGGTGATTTCACGTAAATGGATAGTCTGGTGAAAGGTAATAGATTTACATTTTTGGATTTTACCGTCATTGGATAATTTACCTTTCACCAGACTATCCATTCACGTGAAATCACCTTTTTCTTCACCATATTCCCTCTGCTTCACTTTTTGTTATCAAGTAAGATCTTTGACTTACTTGCAGTTTCATCAAATACGTTTGTATGCAAAATCCGATTCCGCATTTTGCTAACTCCTATCCTCTGATGAGAAGGAAAATATTTCTTCGAAACTCCGCGGATTAAGGACTATTCACTTATTAAGTGTTTTCATTTTCAGATTAAATATGTTTTTAACTCTTTTTCAAAGTGTTTTTAACATGTTTTATTAACTGTTTGCTCTTATTATAAGCTCTATCTCCTATTTGGTTTTATCGAGCTTTTACATCTGGTTGAGATTACTTTATAAATATTAATTCTTTAATATTTATAATATACTTTAGTTTTGCCATCTTGGATCATTTTGGTAAATTTAATTGTAATATATATATATATATATATATATATATATATATATATATATATATATATATATATATATATATATATATGCGTGTATGCCCATGTATGCATATAACGCTGACTATAAATATGTTTTATATATTCTTTTTTTCTATCACGTGAGTTGAAAAAAGCGCTGACTAATAAAATATCTTCGAATTCATCCATAGTATACACAAATGCGCAAAACGAGAGAGAGAGAGGGGGAGAAAAAGAAAGAAAGAAAGAAAAGAACCACGTATAAAAGCTGAGTGTCTATTATGTAAGCGTGTATATGGTGTTTTACTTTCAACTCGGGTTTCTAACCATTCTATCATGAATGTATCCATCAGCCCACTTGGAATTGGAAAAACGTTTTATAATTTATTGGTCCTGGAAAAGCTAGGGATAAGTTAATTGAGAATAAATCCGTTGAGAAGGATTTCATGGCGCGTAGCAAAGTGGTCTTTAAATTTCCCGGATTTGCCATTCAACATGCCTACGCGTTACACTGACGTTTGCAGAAATTCAATGAGAATGACACAATTGACAGCTTATTTTGTTGGAACTCGCAACCGAATTAAGTTCTGCTTAGCGAAGATTTTAGAAGAGTTTAGATCTCTATCAAAATAAGGGATACCATCTATCCACCTATCCATTTGATAGAATTGTACTTATTTTGTTCGATTTTATTATTTGTTTTATCATATTTTATTTCATTGGTAAGTGCAGTGTGCTACCTCTGACTGTAAACTTGGCAGACCGGGTTCGAGCACGTGACTAAATGTAGTGTTCATACGGGCTTCACTATCTTTGTGCATTTAATTGCTTCGGTCTATTTTTGTTTTTGTATTTTCATGTTCTGCTTTATTTTTATGGTTCAAGTAACTGTCGCGTTGGAGATCGCAATTTTGTGACGTATTCAGCAGTTAAGAATCATAGAGTGATTTATGTGTCAATGCCTGATTAATTTTTTTGTAACCGTTTCATATAAGGAAACTACTAATAGCATTACAGAAACGTGAGGCTCAGCTCAGAAACAGTAAACATTGTTCAGAGTCATGAAAAATTGTCTCTTATTTATCACACTTACTCGAAAACTACAGCTATCTTCTGGATTTTGTGATATTTTAACATACAACTTGTATATTAATGTATCAGGCGAGGACATAGTATTAACAGGTCATCGTATCGGACACACTATATTGATCCATATATATATATATATATATATATATATATATATATATATATATATATATGCTTAGACGAGATGAACCAACAACTAACAACAAAAACATTAATAAAATGCAAGAATATGCACATATACACAGCAAATAATAGAGTGGTAGATATAAATTCATTCTTTGGAAATATAACTTTTATAATAATACCGTTTATAATTTGTACAAACATAGTCTATATAATAGAAAATAGTTTCCCATAAAACTTAAGCAATTATAGGAAAATAACTTACCATTTACAAGTCTTATCGATTCTCCACCAAGATCAATTCGTAAAACGTATTACACGAAAGCATCCTTATATTTTAACTTACAAATATTATTTTTATTGTATTTTATTATCTTTTATTGGATAAGTGATGAGTGAAAAAAAAAATAAAACTCAAGAAACATCCACAGCACTACTGCAAGCACTAATTAAGATTAAGGAGATCTTACTAAAAACACTACAAAAATCAAGTTTCTACCTCCCCCCTCTTTGAAGAGATAATATATTTTAAGTAAGGTCCGAAAAAAAAAATCGTCAGAATCAACAGGATTGCTACTAAAAGCAATAAATATTTTTTATAAATATGATTATAGTTATATATTTTATATTTATATTTAAATAAGTTTTTTTTTTAACTCAACGGAGTTAAATTACATTTATTTGTAAGGAAAATACGTTACAATAAGTTAAAACAAAAAAATATTGTTGACCTCGTGTATGCTTTGAATAGCAGCAATGGCTTTTAATTTCAGACTTAAGACAGGGTGGCCATGAAATAGGTAAGCAGACGAATTTTATGAAACCGGAAATCACAAACCGGATGGACATTTAAATACTCAAGCAAGCAGGACGATTTGAGTTTATCATAATTACATATATATATATATATATATATATAGAGAGAGAGAGAGAGAGAGAGAGAGATAGATAGATAGATAGATAGATAGATACATTGTATACGTTTATTTAAATCATTTTTTTTAACTAAATGAGATTAAATTACATTTATTTGTAAGAAACACATGTTAAAATGAGTTAAAACAAAAACTATTATTGACCTTCTGTATGCTTAGAATAGTAGCAGTGGCTTTTAATGTCGGTCTTAAGACAGAGCGGCCATTAAATAGAAAAGCAGGCGAATTTTTTGATACCAGAAGTCACAAACCGGATGAACGATTTAAATGCCCAAGAAAGCACGCCTGTTGATCTGAGTTTCATAAAATATATATATATATATATATATATATATATATATATATATAGTAATCCACATACAGTACTGTTTCGCTGTTTCACAGCTCATCAGTGCGGCTAGACAGGCAATTGCCTCAAGCCAAGATCGAAACCCGACTGCCCAAATGACAGTCAAGGCTTCTCGCCATTGCGCTATACAGCTGCTGCTGTGTAGGTAATTAATTAACAATGTTTTGACATCGTCCAAATGCCTCCGCTCGATTTTACACAAAGAGCGTCGCTTAATACACTAATGGCAATTTGTAAATCACTTCCCAATATGCTCAACCCAAAATAGGGAGCATAATAAATATATTATATATATATATATATATATATATATATATATATATATATATATAATATGACTACTTAATTTACTCACATAAAATTAATATATGAAAGTATAAATTTATGCGTAAACTTTAAGTATTTACTTCAAAAGTACTCAATACGTAGGTAGTTATACTTACTATATAATATATATATAATATATATATATATATATATAATCGTTGTATAGTTTTAAATTTCTATATGTAAATCTACTGAAACTCCTGTATTTATCAAAATGTGCTCGAACAGAATAACGAATGCTTAAGAACAGAAAATATTTATAGCAAAAATTCAATAGACCCCATGAAAATAATAAATGAAATAAAAATAAATGTTAAAAATGGGGAAAATGATACAGTGTTAGACAAGTTCAGTTTAAATCAAAGTTATATTAATCCCGAAAACAAAATAATACTAACTAGTGTAAACAGTTCACTTAAATAAAGGAATAATTTTTTTTAAATCTCTTCTGGTTGTTAGGTAATATAATTTTAAATTATAATGGAAGATATTATACACTAAATCGTATGAATATAGCCTGATATAAAACAACGAAGAATTGAATACCACGAATTGAAACGGTGAATTCACTCGGTGTATAAAATAATATTATAATTTGTCGACTTGGTAAAGTAAGAAACAATATTTTAAGTAACATGTCTGAACGAAAATGGAGATATATATCTCTAAGGATAAGTATAAAGAAACATCGATCATGACAGGGTTGAATATTTATTGTCGATATATATGGATGGCTGTATATATGTATATGTATTATGAGTCTGTGTTTATATTTAAAATGTGAATGTTGATGTAGTTACGTTTGCGATACATGTATATTTTAAGTATTGAATAATCGATAAATGATATGGAAATAAATAAAACTACTAATATGAAAACGTTATGAGTCCTGATTGCGGCATTATCACGTTGACACACCGGTCCTCGCCAGATCATTGAATTTTAGCAACGTTGGGTCTGGCCAATATCAGATGGGCGACAATTTGGGAAGACGGGGCACTTTATTACCGCGAAGTAAAATAATTGGTTGAGAAACTGGTGCGGTCTATGCTTCTCTCGAGGGTAGACGGAATTCTCTTAAGCCGTGGTAGGCTAGTGATGGCGTCACGATAAAAAATACCCTTGATAGCCCTCGCGAAGATTCGAATTACACTACAAACTCGTGTAGTGAGTTTAATCTCGGCTATGTATTATATATACCCCAGGTTCGGTATTGCATCGTTGATGCAAACTGGTCAACGGGCACCAAATTGTATTTGTAATATTTGAGTCTTATTAGTATTATTGTTCGTTGTTAGGACTTATTAAAAGTGAGTTTTAGTAAGAGAGTTTGATTAAGAGAGAGTCTTATTAAGAGGGATGTTGTTGAGAGAGATGTTGTTGCGTTCTGTGTTCGTGTTATGAAGCGACTCATATATATATAATGTTCGTACTTAGAAGTATAGATATGAGATGTAGAGTTGAGAAAGTCTTAGTGTTCACATTGTGTATGTAAAGACATTTTAAACCACATGATATACAAGACATATAATGACAATTTTCACTTTACCGTTTGGTAGAATTACAACACAAAGACGACGTTTATAAAAACACATGATGGGTTTATTTCCATGAACCGGTCGTGGTTTTCTGAGTAAAGAATTCAAAGCTTCACATTCTAATTTTCAAAGGTAACCGTCTCGCTTTTAGACGTTCGAATCCCATGTCTGGACTGTCGTCTGTCGTCCTCAGACTCTCTCTCCGACTCTCCCTCAGTTTCTCTCCGCTTAACTCTAAAGTTTCTAACTATATCGAGAACTTCACATTTCCATGACGTCATACACATGTTAAAACATGTGTCTTCTTTCACGTGTTTTGGAAATGCGTGTCCAAAACTTTTTCCTTTGTTTACAAAAGGAATTTTAACCTATATCCCCAGTAACCTATATTTCCAATATATTAAAAACATGTTTATTAAATTATCTTATAGTTGCATTCTTCAATTGAATTTTCATAACAGAATTGACTATGCACATTCTTTTCTTAAAACTATTTTATCTCTAAGCTAAACAATGGTTTGTTTTCACAGTCCATTTGCTAATTCTCTCTCGTAATCTATTTCTAAACCTAAATTACGAGGTTCGAATTTCGTCTATTCTATTTCTATTTTATTTTAACTAAATCTCTCTATTTTTATACTTACATGAAAAGGGGACAGCCCTTATCATGTAACATCCCTCCCTTCCATATTTCACAAAAAAATGTATGCATTTTTAAATTTTGTACATTTTTTTTCCTACATTTACACAACCACCCGGCTAGGAAAGATCAGGCTAAAAAAAAAATCTCTTTCAGTCAGCCCTCCTCGGCCGACTTCACAATTATTATATTTTTATAAGATCAGAACCTTTCTGATCTTCTTGGCATTTACTTTTTGGGTGTAGAGTCTTTACCTATGATTCACATCAGCTACTTTCCAGCTACCCATATGCCGCAGACTAGAGGTTTCCACCTCCCTCGAAATGGACGACTCCCTTCGTCCCAAAAGTGTCCTGATCGTCTCTTTTCGCATGGTTAGTCTTATCAAGTATGGCTTTGTATTTTTTTCTATAACTATCTTATACGGGACATACCAAAGCTCATAACCAATCTTCTTGGTTGGCTTTAACTATCAAGGTATACCTTTTATCTCTCATACGGATTCACTCGGATTTCCTTGCTTGGACTCTTGAAACTTTGGCGAGGATTTAGAAACATCACCCCTAACTAACTAACACCTTTTGTGCCACAACACCTTAATTGCGCACTAAATTCTATCTAATAGCCCGATTTTGTGTGATTTTTCTTCGCTCTGACCAGAGCTTCCAAGATCCAGCAGATATATCCCACATTCATGCGTCTCTACAAAAAAAATACAAGGTTATATCTTTCTTACGTAATCTACGGTATATTTTTACCTGACTCTCACTTCATTAAGCTATATGTGATTGCCTCGGGACTACCTATCATCGGTTTACTGGTCCCCTTAAGAATTTTCGAATTCTTTCCAACGCCTGTTTATTAATTAAGCCAAGTCTTACCACTTGCTTGGAGTCGTTACGTGCGACCAGCTTATTTTAAGCACTTAATTAACCAGGTTCCCAAATTTTCGAGAGGGGCACATCTTGTGCTTATCAATCCCTACCAAGTCACTTTTCTTGGAAAAAAATTATAGGATCTCTAAAAAAAAAGAAAAACCAAATGCTAAAAAAAGAATCTTTCTTATGGCTTATCACATCTAAAAACTCTCTAAATACCCGTTTACGTAATTTTAATTCTTGTCCCCCCCTTCTAAAATTCTAACTGACTCTGTAAGCCAACCATTCGTCTTAACTAGTTTTATTTTCTCCTAGACTGTTTAAATCTAATGTATATTTACTGATGACTTTGAATTCCTGCTGTGAAAATCAATAACATTTACATTAAGTATAAATTTACAATATTGTTTAAAACACATTTTCAAAAGAAAATACCTTAATACATTTAAACATTTTGCAACAAAACAAAACAAAAAATAAAATAAAAATTCGTTACATTATACATTTCAAAAGTCCGTTAACACAAAACAAAAAATTGTCCCTTTTTCAAAGACCAGAACAATTAAAACACACTAAAAAGCCGAAAATATTCTTTCGATTTTGACACTAAATTGTTATTTTTTATGATTGACAGCTTAACTCTAAACAATTCAGACATTAACACACATTCTTATGAATGACACACTGTCCTATTTTCTATTTGTGTGCGACCGTATATTTCAAAACATATTATCCGAATTCAACAATTTTTCTCTTCTTTTTATTTTATTTATGAATGAAATATTCGTGGGTTTTTTTTTTAACTGACCGTATCTCTTTTATCATTCATTACGGCATATCGGCCTTTTTTTCTTTTTTAATATTTTCTTGTAAACTTTAGTTTTCTGTGTGCGTGTGTGTTCAAATTTTTTTTCTTTTTGTTCGCATTTCTATGATCGTGTGATATTTTTTTTCGTGGTATTATTTATTTATTTTTTTTTAATTATCGTGGACCCTTTTAAAACGTTGTGTTTCTTTTTATATATATATATAAAAACACATGATGGGTTTATTTCCATGGACCGGTCGTGGTTTTCTGAGTAAAGAATTCAAAGCTTCACATTCTAATTTTCAAAGGTAACCGTCTCGCTTCTAGACGTTCGAATCCCATGTCTGGACTGTCGTCTGTCGTCCTCAGACTCTCTCTCCCCCTCAGTTTCTCTCCGCTTAACTCTAAAGTTTCTAACTATATCGAGAACTTCCCATTTTCCATGACGTCATACACATGTTAAAACATGTGTCTTCTTTCACGTGTTCTGGAAATGCGTGTCCAAAACTTTTTCCTTTGTTTACAAAAGGAATTTTAACCTATATCCCCAGTAACCTATATTTCCAATATATTAAAAACATGTTTATTAAATTATCTTATAGTTGCATTCTTCAATTGAATTTTCATAACAGAATTGACAATGCACATTCTTTTCTTAAAACTATTTTATCTCTAAGCAAAACAATGGTTTGTTTTCACAGTCCATTTGCTAATTCTCTCTCGTAATCTATTTCTAAACCTAAATTACGAGGTTCGAATTTCGTCTATTCTATTTCTATTTTATTTTAACTAAATCTCTCTATTTTTATACTTACATGAAAAGGGGACAGCCCTTATCATGTAACATCCCTCCCTTCCATATTTCACAAAAAAATGTATGCATTTTTAAATTTTGTACATTTTTTTCCTACATTTACACAACCACCCGGCTAGGAAAGATCAGGCTAAAAAAAAATCTCTTTCAGTCAGCCCTCCTCGGCCGACTTCACAATTATTATATTTTTATAAGATCAGAACCTTTCTGATCTTCTTGGCATTTACTTTTTTAGTGTAGGGTCTTTACCTATGATTCACATCAGCTACTTTCCAGCTACCCATATGCCGCAGACTAGAGGTTTCCACCTCCCTCGAAATGGACGACTCCCTTCGTCCCAAAAGTGTCCTGATCGTCTCTTTTCGCATGGTTAGTCTTATCAAGTATGGCTTTGTATTTTTTTCTATAACTCTCTTATACGAGGTTTGAATTTCGTCTATTCTATTTCATTTTCATTTTAACTAAATCTCTCTATTTTTATACTTACATGAAAAGGGGACAGCCCTTATCATGTAACATATGGCCGCAATGGATGGATGAATAAGTCCTAAAACGATAAATATAAAGAAAAAATTATTCTTAAAAAATACGGTTGTTTTCATATGTCGAAAAGTTTTCTAAACACACACACACACACACACACACACACATATATATATATATATATGTGTGTGTGTGTGTGTGTGTGTATGTGTGTCGATATAAAGGGTTATCTATCTATCTATCTCTATATATATACGAGGTGCCTTAAAAAAGTTTCCAGATTTTTTGATACAGGTATTTAAAATTGTCAGACTTGAAAATTCACTATGTTATTGCTATATATCTTATGAGATGACTGATCAATTTATATAATTTCAGGTTCAATAGCTTGATTGTCACAGCTGGTGAATGTCAAAAATGACATCTTGACGTGAGGTCCTTAAAAACGATATGTTATAAAATTCTGTTTTTAAGTTGCAAAAAATGCCACTGAAACGTATGGAATGATTTTGATTGCTTTTTGACTATCTTTTTTTTTTTTAAGAGAATAGCAGGGAGTCTGTGAGGGAGGATGAAAGGTATGGGAGGAGTAAAGAAGGCAGAACAGCAGAGTTCATTGGCCAAAATAAGAATTACATGGATTAGGACCGTCGTGTGTCTTTAGAGACAATATGTGCATAGTTTGATGTCGATGTGGGATATTATTAATGAGGAATATTTTCATGAAGAAATCAGTCCACAACACCATCCATGTCACAGACTATTTGATCAAGATGTGCAAAAAGACAGTTCCTCACCCTCCCCCTGTGACTTGTAGTTATCCCCTAAGCTCAAGGAAAACCTTAGAGGCTGACTTTATGAAACAATTGAAGAGATGAAACAGATTGATACGAGAGTATTTGACACACTCAGTGAAAATGTCTGTCTGTCTGTCTGTCTGTCTGTCTGTATGTCTGTCTGTGTACAATTCTCTACAAAATAACTCTTTTCGGTCTACAGACTCGATATTTGACATAAGGGGTATTAAGTTTTGGGAAAATCTTTTTAATCGATTTTCAGGCAGAAATTTAGCTGTTAATGGGTCAAAGTTCAACGAGTTTACCTTTTAGAATTCTACCCAACTCCTCCGCTAATTTGGGGTCTTAACACTTAAAATTTTAGATATAGGTTACTTGAAAATGCATCTAACTTTTTTTAATTTAATTTGAGCCCAAAACAATAAATGTTAAGGGAGCATAATTGTGGTCAAAGTTTTTAAAAAATTGACCATTGCCGTCTCACAAATTACTCGGCAAATTTTTGGTCTAAACATTTGGAATTTCACATGAAGTGCATTCAGACATAGTAAAAGTATTTAAATCGTTTTTTTTTTTGTTTTTTTTTGCTTTTTTTTGCTAAAGATTTGGCTTCCGAGGGGTCAAAGTTTAAAAGATTTTACATTTGCGATCTCTAGCAAACTATTCAGCCAATTTTGAGTCTAAACATTTGAAGTTTTACATAAAAGGTATTCAGACATGCAGCAGGCTTTTTAATCAGTTTATGGGCGAAATTTTGGCTGGCAAAGTTGAAGGTTAAAGTTGAAAAGAGTTTACCTTTTCAGACTCTACCAAACTTCTCCGCCAGTTTGGGGTCTAAATACTTGAAATTTTAGATATAGCTTACTTTAACATGGGTTAAACATTTTAATTTAATTTGAGCCCAAAACAATAAATGTTAAGGGTTTAAAATTTAGGTCAAATTTTTTAAAAAAAATTAACTGCAGCTATCTCTACCAAATTACCTTGTCAATTTCTGGCTTAAACATTTGAAATTTTACATAAAGTGTATTCAGAGATAGGGCAAGCTTTTTTATCGGTTTGAGTCGAAAATTAGAGCTGCCAAGAGGTCAAAGTTCAAAAATGTCATCTTTGCGGTGTCTAGCAAACTACTCAGCCAATTTTGGGTCTAATCATTCAAAATCTATACATAACGGGTATTCAGACATACAGCAAGCATTTTAATCAGCTTCGGAGCGAAAATTCGGCTGCCAAAAGGTCAAAGTGTAAATAGTTGACCTCTGAAGATTCTACCAAATTTCTGCGCCAATTTTGGGTCTAAACACTTGAAATTTAAGACGTAGGAAACTTGAACATTGGTAAAACTTTTGATTTTGATTTCAGACAAAAATAATAAATGTTAAGGGGTCACAATTGGGGTCCAATTTATAAAAAAATTTACCTCTGCGGTCTCTACAAAATTACTAAGACAATTTTTGGTGTAAATATTTAAAATCTTACATAAAGTGTAAGTTATGAACAGTACATAGGGCCCGAGAAAAGCCGAGCTTAAATGCTAGTATATATATCTATATATCTATATCTATCTATCTATCTATCTATATATATATATATATATATATATATATATATATATATATACGAATTGGCTTCTAGTTATGTTGAAGTTATATGCATGCGTATGAACGTCCATGTGCGTTCTGTGAGTATATATATGTTTCCATAATGTGTGTATGTTATTAAAGAATTTGAATTGTACTGTTAGATGTGTGTAGGTATGTGTGTTATATTGTATGTATGCGTACCACACGATATGGTCCTTAATGAAAATAATGTTTGACCACTGTTAATGTAATAGATTGCAGGAAGTGTTCTGGCACCATTAACGTTTTTGAAATAATATTGGTCACGATCAGTGAAAATAAAACTTCAAAATATTAAGTACTATAACTATAAAATTTCTCTTTACGATTAGCTAATTGATAATAATATAGGACTTCAAAGCACATACCCTACATTAACACTAACCAACCCGTAGAACCCCCTCTTCCTGTTTTCATTTTTTCCACTTTTTCTTCGCCCATCATTTCGCTTATTTAAACTCTCTTTCTCATATGCACCATTCGTTGTTTTTTCATTTTCTCTTTAGTAAGATTAGTTAAAAGGATCCTGTTATATAAATAGAATGAGTCTTGATTTTCGTCTTGGAAAGGAACAGAAGAATAAACTAAATATGTATGGACATATGTAGTGAATTAATATTTGTATAAATAAATATACTATATAAATACATATATTAATATATATATATATATATATATATACATATATATATATATATATATATATATATATAAGTGAAATTGTCTGTCTGCGTGTGTCTATGTGTGTACATTTCCCAACCAAGTTAATCTGTCAATGGACTATGGATGCTTTCAGAGAATATTTAGTGTTATGAGGATGTTTATTAACATCTCTCTCAACAACGTCCCACACATAATAATCCAACGGATTTAGGTCTGGAGAGCTTGGAGGCCACAAATTGGGGGTAATGTGACCATGGAAATTCTCTGCTAACCATT
The DNA here is from genome assembly GCF_053919585.1 of Euprymna scolopes. NCBI lineage: Eukaryota > Metazoa > Mollusca > Cephalopoda > Sepiida > Sepiolidae > Euprymna > Euprymna scolopes. Next base: position 30,981,824 of record NC_136501.1, read on the forward strand.
CTTGTGTCTTCTGAGCCTTATGTGCCGGTGCAGAGTCTTGTTGAAAGATGTAGGGCCTTCCATGTGGTACTCTATCAATCCAAGGCTTCACAACAGTACTCAGGACTTCAATGTAACCAGCAGAATTGATTTTTACTCCTTGTGAAAAGAAATGTGGTGGAATCACATGTCCCTCATTGCTAACAACCCTCAAAACCATAACAGTTGCTGGAAATTTTGTGTGCATGACTTATGGAACTTCAGAAGGGTCAACACATAGCCATCTATCGTTTCTTCCGTTTACCTTTTGGTCTTGGCCAAAATTTTTTTCGTCTGAAAAAAAATACAAAGAATGTGTTGCTCAGCAGGATGTTTCAGTTTGCTTAAAAGACTTTTGGGTCTCACAAACCGATTTTCTTTATTAGTCTCGGAGATAAACTGGCCTCTCTTCATCATATACGACTTGTATCGAAGATTTTAATGACAAGTCCTACGAATTGTGGCTTCTGAGACATTAAGATCTTTTGCAATTGACCTCATTGACTTTTGAGGTCTCTCATCAATGATGTTCTGAACTCTTTGAACAAATTTAGGTGTTCTCATACTGTCAGAACTTTGTTAATGCTTTTTGCGTTTATCAACTGGAGAAATTGGGCCATTTTTGTCCTCTAATTCTTTGTGAACTTTAAAGACAAACGATCGGGCAACTTCCAGAAATTGTGCAATTTGCAAATCACTGTGTTCTGCCATTATTGAAACTATTACAGCCTGTCTTTTCATTTCCTGAGTTATATTAATATCTGACATAATAATTACTCTGAAAGAAACAAAATAAAAGATTAAATAATAGATAAAAGAAATGAAACAAGTGATGTTCTCAAATACCAGACGCACCTTTGTATATATATATATATATATATATATATATATATATATATATATATATATATATGAACTAAATAAAAATTACAAATTGATATAGAAGGCAAACGCAGGCAATAAAACCTATAAAGCAGGTTTAAATACTGTCAGATGCAGTAGGTGAACGCAGTAACATCATTGGAAAAATTATGAACCCTCCGTTTCATTATAGCTATAAAGTCTTATTGAAGGCATAGTGCCTAACTCAACAAGTACAATGTGTTCATGCATGCATTATCCCAAACTATGTATATTCGTGGAACCAACAACGATAAAGCAAATTATAATAAATCATTTGGTTATTTAATTGTGAAAGAAATGAATACAGAATCGAATACCATATTTTATTATCTGGAAAATGTTAGGTTAATTGCTTAACCAAAGTTTAAGAAAAACACCGCCAGCATTTTTTACCTGTATAACGTCATAATACATCCGTGCTTGGAGTATTCTTACCCATAATAACTTCCTCTTAGTCAGGGTGCAAAATAGTTACTCCAACCTAATTGGTTCCGTACTGTCTATAAATCTCCAACTTCTGTCGCATCACTGCAATGTTATCCCTGCTCTTTTTACATGTCACAACCACAAAATAAGCCCGATACTGCGCTTATACTCTATCGACCTGAATATCTGCAAAATCTAACTCCTCCACTGTTAAGGTCTCAATATGCAATACGTTTTACTCAACGTATTTCTTCGGACAGCTTGCCTTTGGAATTGGCTCCCAAATACTTGTTTCCTCGACTGCATCAACGTGTAGAAATTTAAATGTAATATTGCAAACGAAAATCTCGCTACACAACTCCTCATTTAGTATGTCTCTTATAAATCTAGTCAATAATTACAAAGCGCTACCGTGGTATAAAACTTACAGCATATTATGCCTCTTCCAAATCGCTATCTGTGTGAAATATTGTTGCCATATTTGGAATGGTGTATCACTAACTAGTATTTCCCTCTTACGCAGTGCTTAAAAGTGAGTCTCCTATCTAATAGTACGCACTATCAGCCAAGCTCCAACATCTGTCCCATCACCGTAATGCTGCATCCATGTACTTGTTTTACAAGTGATTCGAGTAACTTTCTGGTACCTCCGCTCGACGTTAATAGGTCTACCAATCTGCCAATAAACTAAATCTCATTCCTTAAGTGTGGAAGTCACCAAATGCCAGAGGACTTTCTATTGCAATAGTTTATTTCATTGAACAGCAAGCCTTCGGAATATTCTCCGTGTTCCTCTGTTTCCCTAACTGTACCTGCAGATATTCAAATGGATGGCAACTTGATTTACGAGTAAGAACGAGTATTTAGTTGTTACGAGTATAATATCTCTATCACAGTTGGACATTGCTATAAATATTTTTGTGTCTAAATTGAGATAATAGAAAAGCAACTAATTTATTTAAGTCGTTGTTTTCTTCTTCCTTAATAGCATCTATACGTAATTATGATAAAATCAAACAGTACTTCCTTATATATGTTATGAACACATGTAAAATGCCTTTCTTTTTCTCTGTTACCTTCATTTCTCTCCCTATCTTCTCGCTCTTTCTCTTTCTCTTTCTCTTTTTATATCTCTTCGTGTCTGTCTTTCTAAAAGCAGGTTGTACAGTTTTATTATTGCATTGAGATGTATAATATTCTGTAATTCAATTGGAAACGACAGTACCACGCACCAAATAATTTACGTATTTGAGATAATAATACACCGTTAATTAAAATCTGACGCAAGTTTATCTCGGACAAAAGCTCAAGGGCATAATATGGAATACTAAGAATAAGGTATCTGTCATCGAATAACGTAATTAGCATCTTACATTAGTTCAATAATTTAATGAAAAAACTACATCATATAATTACGTATTCTTTTGCTTATTTTTTCTTTGAGGAACTCAACTCGCGAGTATTCCGTTGTATTCTCATCTACAAGAATTACTGTTGGACGCAGTAAAGAAAATAATAAGGAAAGACTTAATATGCAAATCGCAATTAAAATCACACATTCTTTTAATTCGTAAATGAAATAACACATTCGTAATCCGGCATAATCACGTTGACATACCGGTTCTCGTTGGATCACCGAAGTTAAGCACACGTTGAGCCTGGTCATAACTAAAATATATAACCAATTTGGGATTTCCAGGCGCTGTATATTCAAAGGTGTCGACACCTCTCTGCAAGAGTTGCAAAACCTAACGTTGTCATTTTCTCTATCAAGGATATACACGCGACTGGGGATCGCTGTAAATTTCATACTCCTAAGGAACTTCTTCTCTTAGGGGTATTCAGTTAAACCCGCATAAAGTTAATGCCGATTCCATTTTTTCCATTCGTTTTATAGAAACTATCATTTATTAAATAATTTGTAATATATATATATATATATATATATATATATATATATATATATATATATATATTAGAAAATTGTCCCCAAAAGTTTAATATATTAAAATCTATAAGCCAGTGGCAATGTACATACATCAATAAAAATTAAGTCAGGTAAATTGACTCAAATATTAAACTGCTTGGTACGGTTAATAATAGTGTGAAAACATGTTCAGATATGTATTAACCTTGTATTTCTTTCAATAAGTTTGATAAGATGCCAAACTTGAAGATTTTTTAACAAAATAAAGTTTAAAATTGTCTAGTTGATGTCGAAACAATTTGTAACATTAAAAAATGTACAAAATATGATGTAATCTTTTCTCCTTGTTGTTTTTTTTTGTTTTATTTTTGTTTTTATAAATATATATAAATGTGTGGGGGTGGGGGTTACGTTGCCATTACATTTTCACTCGAACCCACACATTGCATTTAATTATTGTACTTTCCAAACGACGCATCTTGGTAAAAAATCTCTTAGTTATTAAAACTCAACTGTATTGAACACTTGATTTTTTTCTCCCGTATCGACATATCTGCTTGCCGTTACTACACGGGTTTCAAATCTCTCACACCCTCTCATTTTCGCCACGCTGTCTCACTACGCGTGTTTCTTGAATCCTTTCTCCGCTGCTATGCTTACAGCTCGCCCCATGATACACGGTCGCCCGACCATATTTTTTAGTTCCAAGTTCCTATTTACAATGCCTCCTCACGGGACAGAGTTAGACACTAGGGTCGTTTTTTAACGTGGAGAAAAGGAACCAAAATAAAAATTGTCTCAGTCGTGAAGGATTTCTCCTCCACTGACAGAGAACAAGAAATTGAAGTGCAGCATCTGAAGAACAGATACTACACTTTGAGATATTAAATCCTTTATTCATGTTGAAAATACATTGAAAATCAACAATGAACAAAAAACTTAGGCACATGGCCGACTCAAAGGGGGGGGGGGTCGTTGGTCATCCTTGTCACTCCAGAATTAAACAAAATCAAAAGTTTCTCCCAGCTAGTATCTTTCACCATAATACCGCATTCACCCTTTCATACTGGGGGACATCCTACTTAACTCCCAATTTTTAAAACATTTTTTATTGATGTGTAAAAACAAAAAAAGATAACAATAAAAATGGTATAATAATTAATTTGTGTCGAAGGCAGGGAGAAGAAAAAAACCTTTGATCTTGTTCCGAAGGCCAATAGGATAGCATTTTGTCTTAAAAATTCCTCTCGCACTGATTCATACATTGCTTTCTGGTCGCCCACGTGGTTCCTTTCTTTAAATTTCTCTTTTTCCCCTTCTCTTCTTCGGCTGTGACGTCATCTTGTGAATCGACTTACTTGTTTGCATATGTGAAATACCGCTGCTTCCGCTGTTGTTACTGCTGCACACATGTCAGCGGTTCTATTACATATATATACATATATACATATAAATATCCCCATAACCTCTGGCCTTGATTGAGGAGAGATGAAAACTTGCTCCTACGGTTTCAAGTGATCTGAAATAGCAACAAATTGCAAATAGATCTCTTTTGGAAATATGGTACGATTATATTTCCAGTATCATACACTGTAAAACTTACTTTATGTATGAAAACCAAAGAAGGGAGATATAACATATAGAAAATATTTGGAATCAAATTTATCCTGTTATTTCAGATCATTTGAAACCATAGCAGCAAGTTTTAGTCTCTCTCCCTATCAAGGCCAGAGGTTTGGGGGAAATATCAGATATTTTGTAATGCGTGGGAAAACTAGCAAAACAAATGACTATGATTTAAACATTTTATGGCTGTAAAAACGTGCCAAAAATTTGGCTCTAGATGATGAATTATCCTTTTAATGTGTGACCTTAAATGCAGATATCACGTAGCCCACAATTCAGTTCATTAGCTTTCCAACAAGCCTTCATTGATTAAATTCTGATCAATAGTCGTTCAGATTTTGAACTTACAAAATTGCTAAAAAAAATCTTGGTATATCTATCTATCTATCCATCTATCTATCTTTCTTTCTCTGTCTCTTTATATATATATATATATATATATATATATATATATATATATATATATATATATACTCGTAACAAAATTAAGATACTCATATATTTGGTTCTATGGGACGAAATTGCATTAAAATTTGAAGGTTTTTGAAGATTACCCTTTCAAAATAATGCTATTTGTTATTTATACTGAATTTATTTAATAAGATTCAAATATTTTGTAATTAATTTAAAATTTAATACGATTTATGTTTTTTATAATAAAAATTATTTTTAATACAATTATATTTTTGAAGATAATATTATTCTATGGTTAAAATTTTATGACAATTGGTAAAAAAAAACACTATATTTTGAAACCAATGAAATATGTCCAAATTTGCCTACATTTGTACATATAGTGCCTGGCAACTTCAGTTTGCTGCTTCAGTTGTCTTTCCTGTCGGCTACTAATATATATATATATATATATATATATATATATATATATATATATATATATATATATATGTATGTATGTATGCATGTGAATATATATATATATATATGGAAACGAACGTTGATTAAATAAACTATAGTACATATATATTTTTTTATTGCATTTTCACCCCAAACAAGGCACATTGTTACTATTAGCGACACAAGCTACAGGGGTACTATGTGGGAAGTTGGGGAGCAAAACGTCAGTTCACGTTGCAATTGAACTCTTGCATGTCAGTACAGTTGAGGAAACAGGAACCCGGAATGGAATTCCAAAGTCTAGCGGTTCTGGGGAAGAAACTACTAGAGTAGAAGGCTCTCTTACATCTAGGGATCTCTACTGTGAAGGGGTGGGATTTTACTGCTTGTTAGGTTTGTCGGGGGTATTTACATAGAGGGGGTGCAAGTGCTTGCAGTTCGTCGGAACAGTCACCGTTAAAGTAGTTGTAGAACAGGCAGAGGAATGCTACATTTCGTCGATGGGACAGAGGCTGACGCTTGGATGACAGTTCAGGACCTATCAGGTTGGCGACTCTCTTTTGAACCTTGTCTAAGAGTGAGAGACCAGTATACAGATATAACAGCCCAAATATGACAACAATACTCAATACATCGGCGAATGGTGGCCTTATAAAGATACAGGATGCTTTCGGACGTTAGTAGCTTTTTAGCACGGTAGAGAGAGCCTACCTTTTTCGCAGCGGTCCTGGCAATGCTCTCAATATAATTTTTCCAACTCATGTTTTCTGTGAACGTTAGGCCGAGGAGTTTAAAAGATGTATTTTCATATAAAGAGTATTCGGCCATTGCTCTTGGTGGTAGAGAAGGTTTCTTGTAGTTATTGAAGGAAACAAGTTTAGTCTTGGCAGCATTGAATGTGACCATCCATTTTTGTCCTCATTCGACTAAAGATGGTACGTGATCCTCTAGTGTTTCTGCCATTTCTTTAGATATGTGTTCATTTGTTTTCCTGTCGTGTCTGTTATAGAGCGTGGTGTCATCAGCATATATACCCATCTCACAGACAATTTTGTCAGGGAGGTAATTTATGAATATTAGGAATAATATGGGTCCAGGAATAGACCCCTGAGGCACTCCCGTATTTATATCATATTGTTTATATATATATATATATATATATATATATATATATATATATATATATATAACATTGTATAATCATATTTTTATATGTATATAACATTTTATAATCATATTGTTTATATATATATAATATTGTATAATCATATTGTTTATATATATAACATTGTATAATCATATTGTTTATATATATAACATTGTATAATCATATTGTTTATACATATATATAACATTGTATAATCATATTGTCTATATATATATATATATAAGATTGTATAATCATAGTGTTTATATATATAACATTGTATAATCATATTGTTTATATATATATATATATATAACATTGTATAATCATATTGTTTATACATATAAACGTATAATCATATTGTTTATATATATAACATTGTATATTCATATTGTTTATATATATATATATAATATTGTATAATCATATTGTTTATATATATAACATTGCATATTCATATTGTTTATATATATATAACATTGTATATTCATATTGTTTATATATATATATAACATTGTATATTCATATTTTTTATATATATAACATTGTATATTCATATTGTTTATATATATCTAACATTGTATAATCATATTGCTTATATATATATAACATTGTATATTCACATTGTTTATATATATATAATATTGTATAATCTGATTGTTTATATGTATATATAATATTGTATATTCATATTGTTTATATATATAATATTGTATATTCATATTGTTTATATATATATATATATATATATATATGTATATATATATATATATATATATATATATATATATATATATATATATATATATATCATTGTATAATCAACGAGACAAGCTCTGGCGTTTTAAGTAAAATAAAATTCAAAAAATGAATAGAAGAAAAATGTTTAGATTAAGACTTAAATCAGGAAAATCAATAAAAACGTGATTCTATATGTTCTATCTGGTCACTTTTTTGTAGCTAAGAATATTTCTTTTTTTGAAATAAAAATTCAAAATAATCTAATCACTTAATATTTTCAAACGGCGAAAGAATATACGAATAATTCTGAACCCTTGTATTGTCTACTTGTCTTTGTTGAAACAATTAGGTTTTAGGATAAACTTCTACATTTTATTCGATATATATATATATATATATAGATATATATATATATATATATATATTACCTCAAACCCACGCAAGCATAAATGACTAGAGTGATAGAATCCAATTTTATTTTTATGGAAATTGCTCTAGACAAGACATTTAGATGCAAGCAGCTAAAAATATGCATAAAGATTAAAAATTAGTCAATAATAAGTTTTATATGGATAGTTTATCACATAGAAAACAGCAAACTCGCACACCTTTGACAGAAACATTAGTAATAGAATGTGAGGAGAGAGTAAGGGAGGCGAAAATTGCTAGACTGCCGAACATAAACTAAACTCCGCTTATAGGAGGACAACCCGGGTGGAGAGTTGGACATCAAGATCCTTGTTTACATTACATTCAAACTTCTGTATGTTTATATTACCAACAAAATAGGAGACCGGGAAGGTATTTCAAAGAATACCTTTCGAGGAAATAAGCTTTTAGGATAGAAAATGTTTATGTTTTTTTTCTTTATTTCGTATTTCTGTTTTTGTTTTCGTTTTAGTACGAGATATTTGGAGAAGTTTTTATGCCAAAAACAAAGTGCATACAATAACCACTTATCTTAAATGCTGTGTATTTTCTTTAGGTATTACATAATGCTCAAATAATTTGACGAACTTTCGATTACTATTAAATGGTTGGTTGGTTGGTTGGTTGGTTGGTTGGTTGGTTGGTTGGTTGGTTATTGGGTTTTTACAGCATGCTCTTAGATTATTCCATCCCGAAATCTGTCTATACGAATTATTTTTATTTCAATTTGTTTGGTAAACGTTTATTTTGTAAAACACCCCTTTTGTAAAGAATACTCTCTATTTGATCCATGCTGACTTAAACAGTTGAAGGGGGAAAGACAACGGAATATCAAGGTATTATGTGCAATATTAAAAGAAACTGTCATCTAAGGAATATCTCTCTCATTCCAGTAATTATGGGAGCACGGGACTCATGTAAATGAATTTCAGAAGCTGCCTGGAAAATATACCCAGAGAACTAAGTGCAATAGGTATTCAAACAGCTCCATATAAATGGGCGGTTAGAATCTCTCGGTTGAAATATATTAGATACCGGGTGAATGTCTGGTATCCGATAGGATGCCCCATCCCCAGCTTGAAGAAAATAAGATTTTTTTTTAGAAGAGAGCTTTGAGAAGTATCGCTACTCCGGGATCTGGCGAGTAAAGGTAACTAGAGGATTACCCCACTTTGAATTGAATAAGGCAAATGGAATATTCAGGAAATGTGGATGTTGATGAGGTTTTATAAAAGGGAAAAACGTTTGCTAAAAAGTGTTTTTTTTTTATTAATCATCATCAATAATGATTAATATTGGCAATTGGCATTCGTTTACAGAATATCTTTCTATTAGGAATTCTTTCTATAAGCCGCGGGAGGGACCACATAAAGATTGCCAACATCTCAATGTAAAAGTGTTTCTGCGATAATAACTGAGTTCGAGCTTGGCACACCAAGGTTGGCGGTTCATGCCATTAATCACTTAACCACCGTCACCTCCCGTCAAAGCGTATGCGAAACAGTTTAGTGGCGTCTCAGTACAACTGTTGAAGGAATAAAAACATTGTGATGTATAGTTACCCAAGACATAAGCGGACAAATTAAGAAATTAGAACCTTATGACGATCGCCATCATTTCAGCAATCATAAGAGCAACCGGGCTGATAAAAAGGAATTTCAGAGACTACCTAAGTAATGTACTTGGTGAACTAACTGCAAGAGAAATCCAAACGATTGCACTTAAAAGGACAGTTATAATGTTACTTAACACGTTAACTGTGTTTATATCGTGATACATATATTCAATTATCCACTTTAAATATAAGTAGGTTATCTATAATATAAATGTCACCTGTCTGTTTAAATGTGCGTATGTTTGTATGTATGTATGTATGTATGTATGTATGTATGTATGCCTAACTTTCAACAGAGGCGACGGATTTTCGCGAGATTGGTATCATTTTGAATTTTGACCCTTCGGACAACAAATATTGAAAAATTGGCCCAAAACATTAATTCTTTCACCCTTAACTGGGCACTTTTCTACAGGAACAGGTCACTTTTTTCGCTGATATCCCCTCTCTTCGATTGTCTAACCTTAATTTAAGCGTACGTCACTTCTTGTTTGGAAGTGGGCGCTATAGCGAAGATGTCACGTTTTTTTCAACGTTCTTTTCCTCCCTTGCGGTACGGGTTCGAGCTTGCCTACCTACTACCACTTTTTTTTTGCTCAACACACACCTCCAAACACCTAGGCAACGCCTGACACTCAGGCTAGTCTCTAGAAGTGTAAGCCATGTTTAGTTTCAGAACAGTTTCCGATGGTTCGTTGTTCTACACAAGTCCTGAGAGGTGACTGGTTCGCAGTAGATAGTTCTGGAGTTGGAATCTACAGACCAAAATATTCTTCCCGTGTTGACACGAAGAAAACATATGCAAACTTGCTGCAGAAAGGTTTAATATTTGTGGAGAAATTTTGGTTTCTGATTGGTTGGAAGCAGAACGTGAATTAATTCGATTCGTCAGTTCCTAGCAGCATCGTTTATAAATAGAATCTCCCGACTGTGCGGGATCATAATATAAATCTTACCTGTCTCTTTAAGTATATGTATGTGTGTATGTATGTATGTATGTATGTATGTATGTATGTATGCCTAAAACTTTCGACAGATTTTCACGCGATCGGTAGCATTTAGGTGCTCGATGCCTCCGGCGACAAATATCGAAAAATTGGCCAGAAACATTAATTCCTTCACTCAAAACTGGGCAGTTTTCCACAAGGAGGTGTCGATTTTTTAGAGCCATTTTTGCAAGTCATCGTATCGATTGGATTGACTTTGCCTAATTTTAACATTCCTAACGTCCTGTCGTGTCATGACGTCATAAACGGTAAGACGTCAGATTTTCTTCAAGTTTCTTTTCCGCCTTCACGTCACGGGTTAGAGCCTGCCTGCCTACTACCACTTTAATTTTTATTATTAGGTGTTTTTGTTTATTTTTGTTTGTGTTTGCTCAACACACACCTGGAAACACCCGGGCAACACCGGAAACCCAGGCTTGTATGTCGAGGTTCGCCAGCATGATAAACTACGCTTAAATATATTTTAATTCATTCAGATTTTGTATGTATTGTTGCAGACCCAATTCTATATTGAACATTATACTTTATTTAATATATAGTAATGGTTTCAAAAGTTAAAATAAATTACTTGTGTGCCATCAGCTAGAATCGAAACTAACACGTTTAGAGTTCCAGCTGCCTTTCTTACCATTTGAGCCATCGACAGAGAGATAAAAAAAAATTAATTTAAACCACTTCAAGCTACGAAAGAATTGTACCATATTAAAAATAATACAAATATGTCGGCAAGTTTATATGAACATTTTGCATGTAAATTTGCCGACGTATTTCTGTACGCGTTATTAATCCATCCAAACAAAGATTTTACTCATTATAAAGCATCCTTAGTGTAAGATTACTATTTCCTGTGAATTTCAGTGTTACGTGACCAGTAGTTTATCGGTTAAATATTTTCGCACAGACATCCAACCATACATACATCTTGTATTTTATTTATATACGAAGTGATGACTGAAAATTTTCCCTACATTACCATGTAAGTATAAAATTTGACAACCTTTGAGCATATATACAATCATATTTATTTCAACTCTAAATAGTTACACAGTAGTTATCCACTTATGTTGGGATAAAACGTAGTTGTAGAGTTTTTCTTGTGTGTTATATTTATAAAAACAATATTAATACTTGTATTCTTCAGAAATAGTTATTTAAAAAAAGTGTTTCTGTTTAAGACATCATTATGAATATGAGTTCAGCTGTTCTGTAATTTATTCCAGCATCCTAAAAATGTATTATGAATAACTAGAGCAATTTTTTTTAAATGATACAATTCCGACATTCCTTTATTCCTCACGTACATTAAAAGCGTTACGTAGAATGTTAGGAAAATTAAGGGAGCGTTTCTTGTTTATTTAAAAGTTGTAGTGTAGTATGTAGAAATAATATAAGTTAAACAGTGAAATAACGAACGGTTACTTAAAAATAAAATGTTAGTGGAGTGGGAGGAATTAATGGTAGGAAAGTGTAACGCGTTGCTATTGTCATGAAGTAATTGACATCTACCATGAAAGTCATTCCATCTCATTTCCTTTATCCTTGAGCGTTTTAAACATTGATATAAGTAAAAAATAATGACAACAATTACTTATAAGTGCATGACAAATTGAACTAAAATAATGTATAGAGACACAGAGAAAGGTTATCTACTACTATCTTTCCTGCTGTTTATATCTGAATAGATATGCATTACAAATAAGAAGAGTGAACAGTAAAACATGGGAAAATGAGAAGAGAACATAAGGAACAACACAGAAGTCATGGGTAGTTCCTATTTAGTTGTCTCTGCAACAAGGGGAAATTAGAAACATGGTCGGTTCTGGATGTGACACAAGTTAGTTTTATCCTACCGATCCACACGTGCACAAAGTTGGCCGTGGCTATCCCGTTCAGTACGAAAGGAACCGTGAATTCTGAGCAACGGCTTGCGTGCTCGCTCGAACGGGCGATTGTGCCATGTTGCCTTCATGCGATAACAGTTGAAAGCCTCTGAGCGAGAATAGCGACCGATGCCATCACGGTAATACGAAAAGCGTCTTTTTCCATTCCGCTGGAGTTTGCCATATCGGTTATCATCACTTGTGGGGATCGTTGTTAGGGCTCCGCGCCACTGAGTCTCATACTGCATGAATGTTTTGTGCTATAGAATTATTTTTTATAGAAATCGCTTCTGACAAAGCATGAAGTCACTTAATGCAAGGAACTAAATACATAGTACTTCAACATCCAAAAGCTTACCAATTATTGGTTTTAGATAGAATAGATTCTGACCCAGAAAACAGCAATTCTTCAACGTTTGTCAGAAACATCGCCCTTGAAATGTGAAGACAAGGGGACAAAAAAGGGGAAGCGATAGATTAACATCAAGTTATGCATTTTTGTTCATTTATTCGAAATTTGGTTTGCACTGCAATGTATGATTTGCTTGTATAAAAAAAGGCCTTCATGAAAAACGTGATACCATTTCCGCTTGATTATCCATGATGTTGGGAAAGAATATGTTGTGCACAAGATTTTTTTGTTATATTCTAAAAATGAAAAGAAAAGAATAAAATTAACAGTTCTATAAAAAAAAAAAGTGTGGGTTCTGTTTTCCTTGGAGGTCACCCTGTACAGAGTGGAACGATAAATTTGTCGTCCTAAAGAAAACAACTTTCTATTGAGAAAATCAATTTAGGTTGAACTTGATTATGTAGTAGAGTTGACATCTATTCTATGTAACTGCCTTCATCCTTAATCGCGGCTTTGATACGGGTCCGGAACTGGGAGCATTCCTTTTTCATAAGCACAGACAGGAGCGCGATCAGACAGGCTTTTGTGTTGTGGGAGGTCATGTTGGTGATGTTTTTGACGCATGACTAAACAAAGTAGTCCAGCGTGTTCATGCCGAGGAGGAGGGAGATGAGAGGAATGCATAAAGTCGTAACACTCCTTCTGAAGCGAAGCCTGAGTCTCTTTGGACTTGTGGGCCGGCACCGAGTCCTTCTGCCAGTGGCCATCTTGCACTAAGGGATTACCACAGACTTCAACACATCCAGGCACACTTTTATATTGATTTTAAAGATGACATCGAAGATATTTTTATTGCATTTTAACCCCAGATAAGGCACAGTGCCACTTTGATGTAGCGGGCTACTATTTGGGACATGGTTGCAGGAATACGGTGTAATGAATTTCGCAGCAAGATGTCTCTTCAAATTACATTTGAACTTTTGTGTGTCAGTACAGTCGGGGAAACAGGAACACGAAAAAGGGAATTCCAAAGTCTAGCAGTTCTAGGAAAGAAATTATTAGAGTAGAATTCTTTCTGGCGTCAGTATAAGGGTGGGATTTTGCTGTTTGTCAGGTTTGTCGGGTATATTTACGTCGTGAGAGTACAAGGCCTTGTAGTTCGTCAGAGCATCTATCATTAAAAATGCAGAGGGATGCAACATTACGTTGATAGGAGAAAAGCTGAATCCATGCTTTACAGTTTGAGACCTATTAGGTGGCAGGATATGGCCCTCAATTGAAAGCAGACCAAAGACCAACGCCGTGGCCGGAAACTTCGTTGAAATGTGCCCTTAAGCGTTGAACCGTCCGGATTTGAATTCTGGGGGTGCTGACAATGGTCCCGTTGTTATAACTTGGATCGGTAGAGAGTATGAGCTGCACAGCGGCGCATCTTCGATCTCGCTCGTTGAATATTGTGTCATTTTCAAACATGATAGAGGGCCTCTATCGCTCTTGGGATTTGTACAGAACTCGACAATTAGTAGATTGTCTAAAACAAAAAAAAGAAAACCGGCTTTTACTAAACGGAAATGGAATCATGTTGTCTTTATAGGACGACAGTTTTATTGTCTCAGCTTGTAGTACTTAATGGCATAGTATAATAGACTGATTCAAAATAATAATTCATATAATATGCGCGTTCAGAAGGAAACGTAAGTGTGATAAACGAACCAACCAACCGGCTTTTTTTATATCCTCGTGCAGACATGGTCGGACGCATCTACAAAAAGTAGCAAAACGATAAGAGTGGGTAATTAGTAAAAATGAACATCTTTAATTGATCAATCGCCGGTTTCTTTGATTCTCAATGTGCAAAGCGAGGTAGGCAGATGGAGAGATCGATAGAGAGAAAGAGATAGAGAGAGAGAGGGTGGATAGGTGGAGATACTCAGTCACGAAGATCGCTAACAAGGAATTGGTCTGGAGCAGTCGGCCCGGAAAAGAAGAAAGAAGTCAAGACCACGGCGCAAAAATAATGAGACGACAGAAGCAGAAATCAACTAATGGGGTTGGACAGACGAAAAATGTCGCAAACAGACATTTACTTCTCGCAGGCGTCCAATTTCAAGTCAAATACGCGCCATGGAAATTAACAGATGTTCCAAACTGTCATCTTAAATATAGCTTCGCGGCAACAAAGTCATTTTCATGAACAACCAAAGAATGATTCACTCTTCTCTGCACACACGTTTTTGTATAGACGAACATCAGCCATTTCTTTCTATTTTTTTTTTTTTTTTGTTATTTTGATAATGTCCCAGGAAATATGTCATTTTCGAAGTACAAACGAATAGCTCATCTTGGTCGGACAAAAACACATAACTATAATATCCGTGAAGATGACATCATTTACATTTATTTATGTCGCATCAATAAAGCAAGTACTAAATATCATCATTATTATTTTTATTATTCTTCAGTTATTCTTAAGTTATTCAAAGTTGTTATTGACATTTAGTCACTAGAAATTCGGTCGCTTTTGTTTATTTTAACTTTCTATAACTGTTAATTCATTATTGTGTTTATGTTACCTCATGATCATTAATCGAATTATCGAAAGTACTCGTGATACATTTGCTTTCTAATTATAAAATCATTAATATATTAATATGCGTATAGTAAATCAGTATGTAATATATTGCTATATATATATATATATATATATATATATATATATAGTATTATTATATATGTATGTATTATAAACCCCTCCTTTATACACATATATATATATATATATATATATATATACATATATATATATATATATAACGGACTCTAATTTTGAATAAGCAGTATCGCCTGAAGAGTTCTCTAGGAGCTTGTAACTGGCTGACCGAAACATGCTCGTGAATGCATCGCGACATTTAAATGCTTATGTAAAGCAGATAAAAAGTTTATATATATATATATATATATATATATATATATATATATATATATATATATATATATATATATACGAGTAGGTTACATACGAATGACCAAATGATAGAATCAGTTCATGATCATACGTTTATATACTTTAAATTCATACAAATAATTATATGTCTTTATTACAGTATTAAAATTCACAAACAGCGATGCATGCATATATATATATATATATATATATATATATATATATATGTATGCATATATATATATATATATATATATATAAATTTATTGATAACTCAAACAAAAAACCAATACTTTTCCAAAATGACCACTATATTTGTACAGCTTTTATCACATTTACATTGTAAGGTGTCTACGTGAATCAATAAACGTTTTGGCATTTCTATTTCATCATCAAACGTACAAATATATACCCTGAATATAATTTTTAAACAGTTTAACATATTTTTTACTGCAAGGTTAAATTTGGAGTTTAAATATCAGTTCTCTATACATGCCTTGTTTTTCGTGATTAGTTGTCTTATGTTTAATTTTTTTTATTTCAATTTTCTTTTGGAAATATATATATATATATATATATATATATATATATATATATATATATATACTTAGTAAAAAGTAGTTGATTTCCCCCTATAGAAAAAGATAGCAATACAAACACAAGTCACATATAAATTCTACATCGTCACACTACCTGCTTATATAATTTGTATGTTTTCCAGATAATATCAATCGGTTCTATACAATATCGTGAATTCCTATTATAGAACTGATGAGAGGCATTCTATCTAAGAAATCATATTTACAGATGGTAGCAGTATACTTACTCAGTCATTATTTTCTCCGCCCACTCTCGCTTATTCTGTACATTTTACATTGGTTATTTCTGCTAGCCTACATAAATACGAATCATTCCCTTTACATATTCAGGTCAAATTGATTGGCTGTTCACGTACGTATAGCAGATAAAGAGAATAACAGAATTTTGAACGCTTACAAACACACTTCGAGAAATTGACAACATGGCGTTCTGGAATACTCCCACCGCATAAAAATCAGCTAAGAAAACTTCGAACGAATGCCGAAAATAATATCCATCATCATATTTGTACACTTGTTTATGCCTTAATGAAGGTATCGAAAATCATAAACAACTACCCCTCTAAACAAAAAAAAAAACAAAGAAAAAACGCAAACACGCTCTGCACAGTAAGAAACTAGTAGCAAGAATAAAGCCACATTTGACGCGTTTCAGTCTGCTTTTTTTCTAGCCATTTCATTTTCGAATTCTTTAGTACAGAGACGGACAATGTTTTCATAATTTAAATCTATATGCGCTCAAACATTATCAGCAGTTTAACAACCCTCACTAACCTAATTACGCTTGAATATAATATAAACACCTTTTGGCAACATCCAAAAAGTAAAACAAAATAACACACCTTACTTAGATTCTGTGTTGTCTGGCATTTTACGCAGTTATATTAAAATATACAAAGCAATCACGACAATTTACGTCATTACAGGAGGGGGAATGTTATCGAGTATTTACGCTTATTTCATACTCACACCACTCACAAGTTTCGAACATTACAAAAAATATACGTCCTATTCCAGTCACCAAAATTATTTCATGCATGGTACACCTATATGTTTTCGTTTTTTTTATGTGGGTATAATATTCGACCTCAAATCAGTTAACATATCGATACTTATGCAGAATACCGACGATGCTGAATTATTAATGTTATTATTTAGAACCCCAGTTTTAACATGCAAGGCACCTAGCAGTTTAATAAACATTAAATAAAGTTGATGTTAACCTGAACATCATATCTAAAGTATATATTCTGCATGAGTAGAAAAACATGTTGTTATATAATACCTAATCCAACGCAGTAAGTATTGAGCAAAACAAATTATATGGTTCTCTTTGTTTTACACAGGTTGTGAGCAGAACACAACATTGCTTTTGGATGCCATTGACCGAAAGTTACCAATAGTGCCAGAGAGTTGTTAAGGTAGCCCGAGCCCACAATTGAATACCAGTAAAACTGAATAAATGCTAATACCAGCAAGTAATCACCTCAGTACAACAGTGTCTGCCAGTACCATCTCGTGCCAATAACCCCTTAAAAAGAGCAGTAACCCTGATTTACCGCCGATAACAGTCATAACCACCTCTGATGACATTGTCTGCCTCTGGATGACAGTTTACAACACAACTCGATAATTGAAAACAGGCGATCTCATTTCGGAGCAGCCCAATTGACACCCACAATGGTCATAATCGATAGTTGCAGAGGCAGGTAATGCCTACCAAATGCATCAAAACACTGAAACCCATTCACCATCAGTGCTCACCCCTAGCATCAATTACAGACATGGAAAATAAAATTTCATTTCAGAGCAGTCGTAACTAACCTCCCTAAACCAAGGCTAATCGCCAGCAACTACTACTGCTGACAACTGAAGACATGTGATTTCATTTCGAGGTAGTCAAATGGCCGCTGACAATCGTTACGATCGACACTAAACGACAATGGCCGATAGATGCAGAAGCAACCAGTGTCCATCAGTAAACACCAGTAAAGCAAGTAAACACAATAACCGGATGAAAACGCCACAAAATTTTCTTGAAAACGCCTTTTGGCGCGTCAAAAACGCCACAAAATTTTCTTGAAAACGCCTTTTGGCGCGTCAAAAACGCCACAAAATTTTCTTGAAAATGCCTTTTGGCGCGTCAAAACACTACTAAACCCTAGTGGCTACCAGTGCTCGTCAATGGCCTACAGTGGAAGCCAATTTCGTATCGGAGCAGTCTAATCTAAGCCGATATTAGTCCTGGTCGCAAGTCACTGAGAGTGAACGCCAGGCATCGAAAGTGATAGTTGTAAATGCAACCAGTACCCACCACTAAATACGAGTACGTTCAATTAACTGCTATAAATCAACAGTAATTGCCAATAACCACTAGCGTCATCAATGATAGCCAGTGGCTTCTGTTAAATGTCACTGCCAGATGATACTTGACAATGAAAGCCAGATAGTTTCATTTTGTCTACGGCTTTCAGTGCCCGATATTCCAGACACGATAGTGTCCACCACTAGCAACCGTCTAGCAGTCATCTCTTTGTCTTAACATTTTAGCTGTTTATCCATAGTTGGTAATTTGCATAACTTATATTCGAGAATGCACTAGATAATCATAGTTTAATTTGTTTTCGAGGGGAGGCGGTTTATTTCCTGAATCCGTTCTGACTTTGTATCATACTTCTACCGGGCAACGCCGGTACATGTGCTTTGCTAATATAAAAATATTTTATCGCATTGTTTCCACAAGTAACACTTTAGAAAAATTGTGCAATAATTGTAATGAAATCTGAATCAATTGTTGGCTATATTGGACAACAGTAATATAAAAACAGCAACTGTAGCGTTGAATATTTAATAGATGATACGCTTTAAATATGGGAGTTATTCACTATCAAACGCATCACTTGAGTTCGTTAAATTCGATATCGCGAGTTGTTAAAGCATTGCATTAATTCAGAAACTTTTTTATTGTATTTTCTTTTTCCAAGATACATGCGCTCGACATGCCAGATATACGTGCTGCCGCTTTTGTAGGTAATTTCTTCTTTTCCAATTTAAGTAGAATTAGAATTAGAATTAGAATTAGCAAATGTGTTTTAGTCTGCCTTATATATGATAGGCATGATGATTTATTAAACTTTGTAATGCATTCTCGTCCAAATCCTTTTTTCTATATCAACTTATCTCTCCCTTTTCTTTCTTTTTTATCATTTGTATTTCCCGCTTTATATATATATATATATATATATATATATATATATATATATATATATATATATATATATATATATTTACGTATATCGACAGTAAATTGCCAATTAGTTATTCTATACGCTTTTATTGATCAACATCAGACATAAAGGTCAGCGCATCTGCAGGAGTTGCCAGAAAGGTGTTACAGGTCAGCGCGTCTGCAGGAGTTGCCAGAAAGGTGTTACAGGTCAGCGCATCTGCAGGAGTTGCCAGAAAGGTGTTACAGGTCAGCGCGTCTGCAGGAGTTGCCAGAAAGGTGTTACAGGTCAGCGCGTCTGCAGGAGTTGCCAGAAAGGTGTTACAGGTCAGTGCATCTGCAGGAGTTGCCAGAAAGGTGTTACAGGTCAGCGCGTCTGCAGGAGTTGCCAGAAAGGTCTTACAGGTCAGCGCATCTGCAGGAGTTGCCAGAAAGGTCTTACAGGTCAGCGCATCTGCAGGAGTTGCCAGAAAGGTGTTACAGGTCAGCGCATCTGCAGGAGTTGCCAGAAAGGTGTTACAGGTCAGCGCGTCTGCAGGAGTTGCCAGAAAGGTGTTACAGGTCAGCGCATCTGCAGGAGTTGCCAGAAAGGTGTTACAGGTCAGCGCGTCTGCAGGAGTTGCCAGAAAGGTGTTACAGGTCAGCGCGTCTGCAGGAGTTGCCAGAAAGGTGTTACAGGTCAGTGCATCTGCAGGAGTTGCCAGAAAGGTGTTACAGGTCAGCGCGTCTGCAGGAGTTGCCAGAAAGGTCTTACAGGTCAGCGCATCTGCAGGAGTTGCCAGAAAGGTATTACAGGTCAGCGCATCTGCAGGAGTTGCAAGAAAGGTGTTACAGGTCAGCGCATCTGCAGGAGTTGCCAGAAAGGTCTTACAGGTCAGCGCGTCTGCAGGAGTTGCCAGAAAGGTCTTACAGGTCAGCGCATCTGCAGGAGTTGCCAGAAAGGTGTTACAGGTCAGCGCATCTGCAGGAGTTGCCAGAAAGGTGTTGCAGTGCTTCTCCATCCGCCTATCAGGACTCGAAATCGGAATTTTTATCAGGGTTTACTTCCTTAGCCTTTACCTCAAGACCAATAATCGAATTATCGAAAGTACTCGTGATACATTTGCTTTCTAATTATAAAATTATTAATATATTAATATGCGTATAGTAAATCAGTATGTAATATCTTGCTATATATATATATGTATGTATTATAAACTCCTCTTTTATACACACACACATACACACACACACATATATATATATATATATATATATATATATATACATATATATATATATATATATATATATATAACGGACTCTAATTTTGAATAAGCAGTATCGCCTGAAGAGTTCTCTAGGAACTTGTAACTGGCTGACCGAAACATACTCATGAATGTATAGCGACATTTAAATGCTTATGTGAAGCAGATAAAAAGTTTATATGTATATATATATATATATATATATATATATATATATATATATACAAGACTATATGATCGTGTAATTCGTTTCTTCAATAAACGTTAATTAAATTAAAAACACCAGTTTTTATTCACTTCAAATTAGAGATGCTTTCTTTTTAAATACAAAAGTCGATAAAAAAATTTGAGTGCAAACTTATTATGTTGAAATTGGTGTAATTGATGTAGAAATATCATTTATAGTAGAATGACATAAAAGAGTAGAAAGTAGCTGTGTTCAAGATGAGTATAGTCTTTTTTAATAAATTGTGCAGTGAAATTCCTCGGATAATGACGCTAGAATGGCGGCGATGACTGACCCTAGAAAATAAAGTTAGCATCAAACCAAACAACGGCAACTGGGATGTAATGGTGACTCAGTGGTAGATTAAACAGATTAACAACGAGGATGGGAAAAAAAGAGAAGGCTTACCGCAAAATCGTGCCGTTTATGTCTTTTAATGCCTACGGTCTCGCAGAGTTCTCGAAAAATCACGCCTCACGCGTGATCTTAAGGTTCGCCCGGGCACTATAAAAGCAGGTTTCTGAGGGGAGTGGGCATAAGCGTTCTCACCTGTGTAGAGTGAACATTGTCGTGCGACTCGTCAGACTTTTCAGAACTTGTTTACATTGGACTTGAAAGTTAGGATATTGTAGTCGGTCAACAAGCAAGCTAGAAGAACAGTGTTACATAGGCGAGCAGTTCTAAGAAAGGAGCGTTCAAGCATGTGTAGAGTGAACATGGCCGTGCGATTCGCCAGACTTTTTCGATTCAATATGCCAAGTAGGAATCCAGTTCGTTACACTGGAAAACATTTACTTAGTTATGTTGACATCCATCACGTGGTCTTTCTAATAAGTATCCGATATCTTCTAAGAATATAAATCTTTTTTAGAAAGAAATTGGAGAAATGAATGCTAAAAATTAATATCTGATGATGATGGGCATGAATAACTGTTGTTCAACAATAACAACATCAACACCTGATAGAAAGGAAAAAGAAAAAGAAAATATCTTATATCTGTAATTGTAGAAATTGAATTTACAATTGGATTTACTGCAGATGATCGTCGTTGCGACCTTAGTTTAATAATATCAATAGTAAGGCGTGTAAAACAATTTTGGAAGATCAAAGTTGTTGTTAAAGTAGCCAACGTTATGGATATATGAAAGTGGTGTAGAAAGGTGCTCGTCTAAACTCCAATCTCTATCCCCCCTCGCCAATCTTTCACGATAAACACCCGCCTAGCTGAAACCACAATCAATAATTTTCCCCATTCCTTATCTGTGCCAAAATCAAAACGTAAATTCCATGAACAAAACTTCTTTCTTAGAAGTGCACGCCCGTGGAACTCTGTTCCGGTTGCCTGTTTCCCATTTGACTACAACCTGGATGTCTTCAAGTCCAATGTAAACAAATTCCTCATGAACCGCCTCCTTAAGTAAGACACTTTATCAAATCTCCAACACTAATGTACTGTACACACAATAAACCTTATCCCCGAGTGGCTTGCGAGCCTTGATAAGTGGTGACTTCCTTGTAAAAAAAAACGAAAGGAAGGTGAAAAATATAATGGAGAAACTACATGACTCGTTGAAAATAAAATGAAAGAATAACAACAAAACAAAAACTATTTTATTTTAGCTAAAACGGTTTCATTTACGCAAAAATGATGAAAACAAAAAGTAATTCAAATAAGCGTGTCAGTTTTCAATAATTCTGTCAGAAGCCGCTGATAGGAAAATACCAAATTTTTCATCGCGATTGAAAATAAAAACTGCAATCCTGTAATGAAACGCTTTTTAAACAAAACACTATGAAAACCAACAAATCTCAACTCCAAGTTTCTGTCTAAGTTTTCAACTGTCAAAAGTGTAAGGTGCTGTTTTTCTCAATTATCTATCTAAAAGTAATTGTTCTCCCCATATGCAAATGAGTGGCATTTATAAAATATCTAACTACAAACACAAGTTCGTTTATTTTCACTGAAAATCGAGTGTTCAACAATGCGAAACAGTCCATAAGTTTAAAAACTGGCAACACTTCTTTTTATCTCCATTTTTTTAGTAGCATTTAATCCGCTTTTATAGTTTGAACCACAACTGTAAAATTTAATTTATGACATCATATCATTGTATTTTAAAAATTACACTTTTGAGAATAATAGTCATCCATTTACGTCTGACATTAGATCCCTGACAAGGGACTTAGATCTCTGGTTGATATTTAACATGCACGACAAAATTTTAGCTCAGCTCGTGGCATTTAAGTTATCGCTCAAGAAATCAACAAAGGAGACCATTCTTGGAATTACTGTTTTCTTTTAATTGCAATGTAATTCTGACTTTTTCGATCCCAGTTTCCGACCCAAACGTCACAGTTCTTGCGGTGGTAGAGGATTAAATACCAGCCAAAGTCGCTGGCGATCAATTATCGATTATATTTTTAAAACGATGGTAAACAGTTTCAGCTTTTCTGTATTGTTGTCTGAATTGTTTCATTAACTAAACAGTTTTTCGACTTTTAACTTCCGACTTAAAAAAAAACTACCAGAACTATTGTAACACATACAAAGAGCGAAATATTCGTATTTAAAATTTCAGAAAAAGTGCACTTGAGATTGAAGTGAACATCGTGAGAGTTGACAGGTTTGAATATTTATAGTAAATAATGACTAAACTAACAAACGTTTCTTAAATTTCTCATAAACCTATACTAATTTATGATACTACAACAAAAGCACCATTCACATTCAAGTGACAAAATACAAATGAAAAAAAAAAGCTACACAAAAGAAGAGTATTTCGCATTCAATTATTGCTTAAAGGTTAAACTAATTTAGACACTTGCCTTTTTAGGTTCATTTGTTTTGTTGGTTTTGTTTCTGTCTTTTTGTCAGCTGTTATTATGTATATATATATATATATATATATATATATATATATATATATATATATATATATATATATAGTGAAATAAAGTCGATTTTCTCCTATTTAATCAGAAAACTCAAACGATATAAAATAGAAAGTGCTGATACGTGTTATCGAAGCGTATGCATCTGCTTCGTTCGCTTTTCCACATATACCAGTTTGCCTACCACACCTAATCTAGTCAAGCACACAACGAATTGATGGAGCTTATCTTGACATAACTTAAACAAGCCCCTATATTATCTCTATTAAAAAAAGTCGCCAAAGAAATACCGATATGTGTTTATTTGAGTAACTGACACCGTTGGGTGTAGGTTGTCAGAAGTTTAGACAATCAAGGAAGGAATAAAAGAGTAATAAATATCTGCCGGGCGTATTTTATTGATCAGTTTATCTTCAATCAGGATAGTCTTTTTTAGGAGTCAAGTTGATAGGGGCGGGTAACAGAACGTATTTCTTCGTAGGTTTCTGGAAGCTCTGCTTGACTTGCAAATACCTAACAGTTTTTATATACTTCGTTAAAGGCTAGATCGAAATTACTACATTTTGAAGTATGATTGGTCATTACTATGGCTAGGAAAAAAGCATTTCGTTTTCATTGTTTTGACTCTTGAGTTTGTATCCGTTTATATCTTATATGCTTTTATATAGAGTGATGTGGTTCTCAGTTGATTAACTGCATCTAACTGCCTTGGTTGGTTGGTTGTTTTTTTTTACGGCATATCAACCTTTTTCCGGTTATTTAATGCCGAATCTAGTTATTTTGAGGAACGATTTTTAATGGAGTATATATATTTTTTTAAGTCAGATTCTATTTAACCCATAGTTGGGACCCTAACAGGTACTTCCACTCCGGGTCAGAGTGGACCTGGGAGCAATGGCAATTAAAGGGTGGCTCCACACTCCCCAAGGCCCGAAAGGTGGGGCCCTCAACATCGGATATAGGTTTAGGTCATATCCAGGACCTCTAACTGTGTCGGATATAAACTCGACCAAGCAAGAGAAAAGAAAGTTTAATGTGTATGACTGTTACACATATGCTTGACAAACTTTTCATTCATGCTAAAATTTAGTTTTTGTGATGTTGATGAAGCTTATCTTAACATAACTAAGAACAGCCCATATATAATCTCTATGAAAAGAGTCGCTAAATAAATAATGATATGTGTTTAGTTGAGTCACTGACACCGTTGGGTGTAGGTTGACAGAAGTTTAGACAGTGAAGAAAGGAATAAAATGGTAATAAATGTCTGCCGAACGTATTGTCTTGAGCAGTAAATCATGGGGTCAAGTTCCTAGGGGCAGGTAACAGAGCGCATTTCTCAGTAGGTTCCTGGAAACTCTGCTTGACTTGTAAATACTTAAAAGTTTTAATGTAGTCCTTCACAGGCTAGGTCGAAATTACTACGTTTTGCAGTCTGATTGGTTATTACATGACCAAACAACCTCACTAGAGATGCTCTTCGCAAGAGAACAGAAAGTTTAATGTTTATGACTGTTACCCACATCCTTGACAAACTTTTAATTCATGCTATAATTTGGTTTTTGTAATTGATTCAGATAAACCGTTGTCGACGTACAATTTTTCTTTTTCTAACTAATGGTCTTCTTACTGCATGCTTATTAATCGTCCTTAAATAGCTGAAAGTATTCCTCGTTGACGTTCCGAACACGCAACACTAACCAGCTGTCTTTCATTGTCTTCTCTACACATACATGTATTATTTTGTTAAGTTGCCCCTCTTTAACGTCCGCATTAATTTTCCATTTCCAATTATTCTTTTCGTTTTTCTTCTTCCTTCTTTTCTTTCCCACACTCTTTTTCTTGACCTGTCCATGTTGAGGACTCTGCCACTTCCTAGCTTGGCGGTGCAGGTGGCATGTTGTTCGCGAACGGAAAATATAGAGGCCAGGACCCGTCCGTATTAACAGCCAAGGGGAACTATAAACGTACACTTCCCTCCTGCCATGCTTGAAATTGATTGAGAATTAAATGGTGGCAGACAGCGAGGAAATTGTCAGAAATGTCAGGCGAGGCTGCTTGTCTCCCTTTGGCCTTGTCTTGTGATAATGTCTTCTCGATATTTCATTATCTTACTCGATTAATTTATCTGAATTTGTATAGCTATTCTCTTTCGTGGAAGCGACTGTTGCCTTGCACGGTTTTGTCGTATTTGAATGGTTGAGTAAGATTGGTGTTGTTAGTTATTTAATGTTTAAATAAGCAATGTATACCATTTTGTCTTGTTTCTAAATTTGTCAGAGTATAATTACTTATTCGTATTATTTGGATTCGTCGGACTACTGTTCTTATCTTAAGTGTCATTTTCATAACGTTTCAGTCGATCTAACCTCCGACCTTCTTCAGGTGGTTCTTGTTGAACTCGGAAATGTTTCTCTCGAACTCGGGGATTTAGACGGAATTTCAAACGGAACCCTTTTATTTACTCCACACGGATAGCATACTCTTGTTCCGTCAGCCATGTCTGGATAAAAAACATCTATCCAGTTATGGCTGGCGGAACAAGAGCATGCTACCCACGTGAATTAAATAAAGGGTTCCGGTTGAAATTTCATCCAGGTTCCAGAGTTTGACAGAAGCATTCCCGGGTACGACAATATACATCTGAAGAAGGTCGGAGGTTACATCGGCTTAAACGTTGAGAAAATGATATCCAAGAAAAAAAAAACAGTTGCCCAATGAATCTAAATAATACGAATAAGCAATCCTCATCTCCCAAAATGCAAAAACGGGAACTGATTATTCGTATTATTTGGATTCTTCGAACTACTGTCTTCATTTTGAGTATTATTTTCACAACGGTTCGAGCGGTGTAACCTATAATTTTTATGTGTATTTTGTCGAAGTTGGGAATCTTTCTGTCGAACTGGGGAATGTAAACGGAATTTTGAACGAAACTCTTTATTTAATCCCCAGTATTTACATGCTATCCTTCCGCCGACCATGGCTAAGTAATTTGCAATTGTGTTTAAAGTGTCGTCCACACTGAGGATTCAACCTTCAACCTCCAAAAGTGTGTAACTCATAAATTAATTTACCAAGTATTTTATGGTCCGTGAAAATAGTCGCCGGTTACATCAACCGAAAAATAACACCTAAGATGAGAACAGTAGTCCGAAGTATTTAAGTGATATGAGTAATCTGGTCTTGTTTTATACTGTCTTTGTTGTATCCTCATTACAGCATTTTATGATAGTACTAGTTTAAATCTTTTCATTTGGTTATAA
Source organism: Euprymna scolopes (assembly GCF_053919585.1). Lineage (NCBI taxonomy): Eukaryota > Metazoa > Mollusca > Cephalopoda > Sepiida > Sepiolidae > Euprymna > Euprymna scolopes. The sequence goes on from NC_136501.1 coordinate 31,009,151, forward strand.
TGTCTAGATCTATAGAATTAACCCATTAAATTTCAAGGTATCTGCTTTTTTTTCTATTGAGTTAAAACTTTATGTAATTGTTGAAAATAGGACCAGAATAAACTAACTGAATAAAAATGGGTTATTTTATTTAGAAAACAATATCTTAACTAAACTATAAATAGGACACTGGGTACATAAGATATATTTTAAAAACAACAAGAGGTTATACATTCCAGATAAAATTTGCACATTATGGTAGGGAATAAAGCAGTTCACACAAAGAGTTATATTACACTTTGGGTAATAAGTTTGTCGCTTACTGTTGCGAGACTCATTTACAAGTTCTTACCTCATCAAACAAATAGAATTTTGACAAATTTCACAAGAATTTTTAAGAGGGTTCCGAACAGTCTTGGAGAGTTTAGAATTGGGGGAGTGTTTAGCATTGGAAAAGAGTCACCTGTACACGTGCTTGTCTTTTTTTAGATCGAGAGGGATATAACTCCTGCCTGTTTCAGTAATTCCAAAGGGTAGTTACTGCCGTATCTACAGAGAGGAATTGATTCATATACAGGGTGGTCAAAAAGTCAGGTAACATTTTAAAGAAAAACTATATTAGCAATACACGTATATTTAAGTACCATACATTGAAATATAAAATGAAACAAACATGAAATATGTTTATTTTGTTAATTGTCGTCCATTTCTCTCTATCAATCGCTGGAAGCGATTAACCACTGATTGTGTAACACGTGTAATCATGTCAGCTGATATCCGCGCAATCTCCTCTTCAATAAATAACTTTAAAGACGCTATTGTATCAGGCTTCTTGCCATAAACGCTATCCTTTACATAGCCCCAAAGCCAGAAATCAGGAGGGGTAGTTTATATATTACACTCAAATATTTAAACAAATAATATTAAACGAATAGAGATTATAATGGATCATATTGTTTTTTCTACCTTTAACATGTTACCTGACTTTTTGACCACCCTGTAGATGAATTTTATCTTTTTCCTTAGGATAATTATGCAATAAATAATACTACAGCATGGTCGCTAGAAAAGCGGAAAATTTGGAGGTCAGCTTAGATCATGAATAAAATTCGTGATTGCTATTTTTTTTAATTGGTTCCGTGTGAGTGTTTTAAAAATAAATCGTTGTTTGACGCTGCAGTGAAGTGCACAGACGACATTTTGAGTATCTATGAGAATAATATAACATTTGTCTTTGAATAACTTTGTAAAAATTATTCTTTGTAAAAATAAATCGTTGTTCGACAAATTAGCCGCTTTTCTAGCGACCACGCTGTATTAGATATTATTTTATAGATTTTAAAGAGAAATAATTTGCTGTTCTGTTTATAAGATAGTGGAATCTAATGGGTTGATTTCGTATTTCAATATCGTATTGTACTTTGAAGACTCATTATTTATTTGTTATATATCAGATTACGTACTTATGAATTATTTGACTCGGATTTGTGTTACGTTGATTTGGATGCGACTGAGAGTTAACGAGAACCAACGGAAAAAGCCGAGCGGTGATCAAAGAAACTTAAAGAACAACAGTGATTCAGAGTATAATTGTTTTAAGTATTTATGTCATTTGGGGATGATTAATGAAGGGTGAAATTTTTACTTCTCATGTTTAAAATCATTTGGGTAAGTTTTTTTGTTTATTTTACAAAGGTTTGAAAATAATCCGTTTGTCTCTATGATAAATCATATTGCCAAAAGCTACCCGGGGGAGGGGGAAACATTCCTTCCTCTTCCTCTGCCCCATTTTCTTCCTTTCTGGTATCGACAACCTTCCAACAGTCAACGAAAAAAATATTATAAAAGAAATATTCTGATCTCTGATAGGTTCCTCCCTGACGAAAAAAATGTTAGATAAATGTTTTTGGAAATTTATGGAACAAAACAAAAGAAAAATATTTCAACGTTTCTTTCATTAAAAATATATGAAACTACAAGAAATCTACTTTTTATAAGTTTTCTTACAAAAAATGTAAATAATTTCAACTTTTCTTTGACATGAAAATATAAAACCTACCAAAAAGTTTAAAAAAAAAAGAAAAAAAACATAAAATCATACAAAATTGTGTTTTCTTTTTCTATAACTGTTCTTGAAAATACAGAATATAAACCAAAAAGTTAAAAGCAGCATTGAAATTATTCGTGCAAAAGAGATTGTATTACAAAAATAACAAACAATAAATTATTTTTGCTTAAATTTCTCTTGAGTAAAACCACAAAAAATAACAAAATTATTTATTACAATTAAAGTTTTTGTTGCCTGTTTTTTTTTTTTTTTTTGCATTTTGGTTATGCTTTGAATCACTGTTGTTGTTTAAGTTTCGCGGCATCTTCGATCACTGCTCGGCTTTTTCCGTCGGTTCTCGTCAACTGTCAATCGCGCCCGCGCCAAAGTCACAAAAAAATCAGGGTTTACTAATGCATAAGTGCTATTCTAATCTTTTTTCTATTCTATTTTTTTTATTTTAATTTTTTCTATAAAGATTCGGTTCTTACTGGAGTGATCACATAAAAGTTGCCAAAATTTTATGTAAAAGTATTTCTGCGAAACGAACTGGATTAAAAAATTGCACGCCCCGGTTTTAAGTCACGGCCATTAACAACGTAGCCACTACCACCTCAATAACACTCAATAATAGGATTGTCGCTATATATTTTCATGTTGTTCATTTCTATTATGTGGTTCGCTAAGTTGTTCTATCAATTTCTCATTTCTTTTTGCTGAGATTTTTGTTTAGAAGTTTATAGTGTGACTTTTTCAAAATAATGAATGATTTTTTGCACAAATTTGAAATCTGTGTGTATGTATTAGAATATGCATGCGTGATGATATAATAACACACTTGGAAGCACGAGAAGATATATAAGAGAAAGAAAGACAGACCAGATAAAAGAGGTAGATAGTCAACTTTAGCCGTCATTGGGGCTGGGCTGAGTTAGCATTCGTTTTGTTTTAATATTTCGTAATATTTTTATTAAAATTTTATCTATATGAAGATTTTTAAAAATAAAAATCTTACTTAGTTAAAATGAAAAGGTCATATTTTACCAACAAATTTAAACAAACACTGGGAGAAAGAAATGTTTGCGATTTAAAAAACCAACAACATACTCCGAAATACAAAAGATGCTCCCTGTAGGGACAGCTGCGCATGTGATTGTGAGGCAAGTGTTGCGCAATCGATAACCATACCTTTCTTGAATCTCACTGCTTGAGTCCAGTGGCAAGGACAAGTCCTGGGCGATTGGAAACAGTGGCAAGATAAGCGGAGAGCACATACAGCACCTGAAAGTCCCAAACGGTCACCCATTTAGTATTGACCAGGTTCAATGTTGCTTAACTTCGGTGATCTTACGGGAACCATTGTGTCAACGTGATTATGCCGTAACAACATAATAGAAGCGGCAATAGAACATATTCAATCACATGCCCCTCATATTTTTCAGAAATAAATGCGTAGTCAAGAGAATATTTTAGGAACTTTAAGACGAACTTAAACACATTAATTATGTGTTCTGTTGCAATTGTAAAATTAGGTATTTACAAAAACACAACACATTCTCACAACCAAGTGTGATTAGTCAAGTCTCAATTGTTAGATTTGACACACTGCTGCCAAAATTCCTTAGTCCAAAAACTCAACTATCTGCTATTACTCTCACAAATTCAAAAGCACTTCTTCTGATCGAACTTACTTCTTCAAAACGCAACTCCAAAATGAACCCCCTCTCTGACAAACCAAGCCCCTTTTATCTCCAACCAGGAGCATCTTTTTGCATATCAGGTGGTAACATTACAGGCATATAAAGAAATAAGGTGGCTATTTTTATTTCCTTTTTCTTAATTCATATTATGTCCACCCAGATTTGTACGTTGCACAAGGCAGGTTTGAAACAACTTTTTAAACATTTCAGACCACATCAAGTAAATTAAATTATAGTTAAGAATTTATGCCATGTGACAGAGACTTGCCTGGTCGCAACATTTATGTTAGGGAAATAGGATTCTTCTATCAAACTATTTAGGTGCTGTGGAATGTAATTTACGGAACATGGGTAACAATAGCTGTAATGATTTTCTTTTCTTTATGATTTTAATATTTACATTAGAATTAATTGAAGGCTTCAGACGAATACACAATCGCTGTTTTCGTACATTTAAATAATTAACTTTTACTTACTTGGAGGGTCATAATTTTTCAAGGCTAGGAGACCACTTAAGGATAAGGGTTAAGTGTTACGTCCGCGCTGAAACAAGATCAATCACAAAATTATCTATATGGATGACTCGATAGGAATTTATTAACATTAGGCTTGAAGACGACCACGTTATAGTAAGCCAGGAAACATACAAACAGTAGTGCGTTCGACAGATATACTGTTCTACGAAAGAAACTTTTCTCTTGGAATTTTCATTTATCTTTGAAACTGTTAAAATCATCCATTAGTCATATGAGTTAACATTAGAAGATGTGAAAGGTTATTGCAATAATGCGTAATTGAAGTATTTTACTAAATGAGTTATTCATCTGTAATGGATGGCTGTGCTTGTATATGTTAATGAAAGACAAAAAGTATTTTATATAACGTTTAGAAATCACTCTGGTTAACAGCACAGTGAAAATACCTCTCTTGGCCTCTCTCTCTCTCTCTCTTTCTCTCTCTCACTCTCTTTCTCTCTCTCTCTTTCTCTCTCTCTCTCTGTCTATATATATATATATATATATATATATATATTATTTTCCTTTTAGTGTCGTTTAACAACTCTTGCTGACATTTTTTTAAGTGATGACTTGTACATTTCAGTTGACCTATATTATTTTGCCCTATATATATTTTTGCGCCTTTAACATTTCCTGTCTGGGTCATTTTGACTTTTGTTTCCCTTCATTTTATATTTAACTTTATCATTTTTTTCTCTCCTTTCTCTTCCCAGATCTTTTTTTATTTATAGTTATGCCTCGGAAGCAGAGTGAAAAGCACATCTTATTTTTCTTTTATTAATATTATTTCTTTCCTTGTACACATTTTTGTGAATTATTCCATGGATTTCTGCCTTTGGATTATTATGGACCATCTTCTTCCAATTAAGGGATTTCTTTGGATTTTACTTGTACAAATGGAAATTCTTTTAACTTTCTTGAAGTTTTACATTGGGGTTTTACCGTCACTGGATTTTTTATCTTCCACCAGACTATCCATTCATGTGTAATCACCTTTTTCTTTACCATATTCTCTCTGCATAACTTATTTTGTTTTCAAGTAAGATTTTTGACTTACTTATTGTTTCATCAAACACTTATGCATGCAAAATCCGATCCCGCATTTTGCTAATTCCTACCCTCTGATGAGAAGGAGAGTATTTCTTCGAAACTCCGCGGATTAAGGACTACCCATTTATTTAGTGTTTCCTTTTCAGATTAAATATGTTTTAACTCATTTCAAAGTGTTTTTAACATATTTTATTAACTGTTTGCTCATATATATATATATGTATATATATATATATATATATATATATATATATATATATATATATGCGTGCGTGTGTCCGTGTGTGTGTGCGTGTGTGTAGTAAGTTAAGAAAATATATATGAAAATGAAGTTACATAGTATTTTCTACGTTCCATGCCCGTAAGGACTTACCAGGTTAAAATGCATGGAATTCATTTTAGGGGTTTACTTTAGCTAGCTAACCAACTAAATGTATTGTTATTCACGTCCACGGGTTAACTTTTACATTAGATAATAGCGAGTTTTCTCACGGGCAACGGTCGACTTTTACTTCTTCCTTCATGTTTCTGTTATCAAGAACTAAAATTTTTATTAGTCCTGTTAGAAGCGTTGTTGCCTCAATAGGTGGTCTCCTCAGGAACCGGAATTACAAACAGCAGAGCTAAGACCCTAAACGTAAAACCGAGAAAGCCGCGAATTCAACAATGATTAGATCACTTGAAAAATTGTATTCACTGAATTTTATAAAATAGGTATTTGATTCTAGAATCAAATACTTTATAACTGTTGGGCTGCCATTACTCTGTGAAGTGGAAAGTCTCCCTTGTTATCCAATCTCGATGACAGTGCTCGTGTGCCAAGTAGATGGTAGCAGATTTGAGCCCCTGTCATTCTGTTTCGGATTGATATCTGCCTTTAGTTTACAGAGAACCGGATATGCAGCTCTACCTTGAATTAAGCGCCAGCGTGCAAATTAACGATATTGATCCGTCTTGGCTGTTTCGTCGCTCGCCTTGTCTGAATTCTAAGTCAAGTGTGTGGTCGGAACCAAATTCGCTACCGGTAACCGCGTCTTGAAAAGCGAGGGGGTGAAGAACATAGCTCGCCCAACGCACATACATCAAGAGTGTTACAATATTTTTGCACTGCAGTCGGGAGATTCTATTTATAAACGATGCTGCTAGGAACTGACGAATCGAATTAATTCACGTTCTGCTTCCAACAAATCAGAAACCAGAATTACTCCACAAATATTAAACCTTTCTGAAGCAATTTCGCATATATTTTCTTCGTGTCAACACGGAAAGATTTTTCTCTGCGGATTCCAACTCGAGAACTGTCTACTGTGAACAAGTCACCTCCCAGGACTTGTGTAGAACAACGAACCATCGGAAACTGTTCTGAAACTAAACATGGCTTACACTTCTAGAAAGATATAATCTATCTGATTCTCTGTGTGGTCATCATTCGAACGTCAAGTAATAAAATGACGACGGAGGTGCTGGAACCGAGTGTTAGTTACCACAAATCGATTAGCGTTTGCTTCATGTATAACAGATCAGCCGGTCACTGGCATCTGACTGGCTTCACCTGTTACACTAATCGTCTTAGACACGGTTCCATGATGATGTGACGATGGGTAAGTCATTAGGGCCTGAGTATCAGTAGGAAAAACATACCTGAGATTATGGATGTGGTTGCGTGGCTCCTTCTTCTCACATGAAACGTCTTGACCTTTGGTGGCATTTGGGCCGCTTCTTTAATAAAGGCATTTATGGAAGACACAAAACAAACACAATCGACACAATTGTAATATATATTGTATAATCTTAACTATTTATTTTACAAAAATATATTAAAATACAATATACAAATTATAATTACTTTTACAATTAAATCTAGGCAATAGGCCCTTCAAAACTAACAAGCCTACCATAACTAGTGTTGAGGGAGGAGTGCCACCCCCACCCCACCCCCATTTACGGAGAGACAGAAATATGCGTGCTCACCTCTTGACGGTCCGGACAGAAAAGAGGGCGATCTAGAAAGGGAATTCTGGAAATGCATTTCTTTGTATCTCCACGCTCATGGCCAAATCACCATTCAGCCATGCTGTAGCGTGTGTTAGAAACCGTGGCACTGAGATATAGTGCCACACATGTACAAATCTTCGAGTCAATTTGGCGAACTGAAATATTCCCTTTTGATTAGAGAGAGAGACATTGCTTCTATTCTGCAAAACAAAGGCAACGGGAAAATCTGTTAAAAATACCGAAAAATAAGCCTCATTGATGTTGTGGCAAAAGCCTTTGCTATTCTCTCGCTGCGTCGATTACAAAGCACCTATTGATGCACACGTTAATCACCCGACAGCTTTCGACCAGGCAGTTGTTGTACTGATCAAATCTTTACCCTTCAATGCACCCTTAAACATCGTTGTGCGTTTTAGCAACCCACAGTTCTTAGCTTTGTTGACTTCGCAGCTACATTTGACCCCCATTGATCGAAACTCGCTCTGAGAAACATGCAGGAAGACGATATGCCAGCAAATTTTTCAAGGATTGTTTAAGGTCATTATCAGTCTACGAGGAAACGTGTCCAAGTCTACGAGGAAGAGTATGAGACGTTTGAGGTGAGACGAGGCGTTAGACAGGAATGTGCCTTCACCCACAATCTTTTCAACTATGCGATCGATTATATCCCCAACAAATTTCTTCAAGGGGACTTGCAGTTGGGCGAAATGTGACAGATCTTGCTTACGCAGATAATATCGTCCTGCTTGGATCTACTGGCGAAGAGGTGCAAGCTGTGCTCAGCCGAGTAAAGACTGTCGCTCGCAGGTTAGCAATGCGTATCAATGACTCACTGTGGACAAAATTCTCCTAGATAATGTGGATTCCATTCTCTATCCTGGCTCTACTATCTGCTGGCTGAGCAGGTAGCAGCTGAGATTGGACTGCGAATAAAAGCAGCACGGTCCACAATCCGTCTCAACCGCTTCTGTCCCGACGGGAAATACACTTGAAACACGAAGTCAGGCATCTATCAGGTGATGGTGTGAACTATCTTCCTCTATGGTTGTGAGGTGTAGTTTATGAGAGTGACAGATTTGCACAAACTGGAAGTCTTCGACAACGACTACCGTAACGATCATGCTCTGGTTTCTGCTTTCGCTGTAGACTAAACCTACGGTCTCTACCACTTTCTTCAATGACATCTCCGCTGATTTGGACATTCAGCTGGTCGATCAGAGGGAGAGCTCCTTTGCAAGGTCCTCTCTTCTTTCCTCTTTACCTGGCTGGCACAAACGTGTCAGTGGGCAGCGGGAAACCTGGACAATAACAATTAAGGGCGACCTGGCAGTACTATCGGGCCAATAAGTAGTTTGTCTCACGTGCTGTAATCTGGAGTGGTTACTATTTCCAGCAACCTGGCTCAGGAACATTGAAAGTTGATTGCAATGGTGCGAGAATCAGTTTGTACTCTGGGGAAGCCGGCTCAATCCGTCCAGGGTGATATCCGCTACACGTGCGACTAGGTAGAAATAAAGTATGCTATTAAATAAATAACAAACCAGTCCCTAAGTGATATTCCGAAGATCATTTGTTTTAACTTTATCTCTAATTTTTGTAGGGACACACCCATGCGCTAAAGATGAACTCTTCCGAACTTTAACAATTAACTGAGAGTTTCGACTCTCTGTGTAGTAAGTATAGATTCGTAGTTCACCATTTTGGTGTTACTTACTACAACGGATACTCTTTGTATATGCTGTTTGTTGTTGGTGTTGTTGTTGTTTTTGTTTTAATATATTTTACCTATTCTAACTCATCTGCATGAACATGTTTTCCTTAGCGACACTTCCAGGGCCACAAGAATGAGTAAAGTATAGGATTGTTGAAGAATATATGTTTCTAACAAATATCCAATCGCTTTTAAAGAGGAGACTTCGCTCGTTTAGCCACGCTGCACGCCGCAACTCAGAAGTGTTTGTCCACATCGCAAGAGCTCCAGAACAGCTAAAGGCGTAGTTGCATACCACCAAAGCAGAAGTCAACCCTAGTTCAGGGCAACAGGTGTTCGTCGCTGGTTCATCATTATTTCGTTCGTTACGATGCTTGCTCTACGTTAAACCGAGAAATGGTGTTTTACACAGTAGGAACCGGCTCAACCCATCATGAGTGGATGTCACCTCAAGTACAAATATTCCTAAAGAGAAATCCTCAGTCACAGATTGAATCGGTTAAAAGGCACAGCAGCTGACTGAAGTAACTTGCAGACATTAGAGTTAAAAGAAAAATAACTTAATAAAAAACATGGCCACCGAATTACCAGGCAAGCAATTCCTAGTTTAAGGGCTCTAAGATTAAGTTTTCTTTTACATGGAGGTCACCACTTATCAAGGCCCGGAGGCCACTCAGGGATAAGGGTTATTGCGTGTACAGTAATCAATGAGATAGTATTGTAGTAATCATTAGTATTGATGGAGTGTCTTACTAAAGAGGGCGGTTTGTCAGGAATTTGTTTATGTTGGACTTGAAGACATCCAAGTTGCAGTCAGGTGGGAAACAGGCAAACGCAAGAGAGTTCCAGAGTCGTGCACTTCTGAGAAAGAAGCTCTGCTCATGGAATCTACTTTTGGATTTAGGCACAGATAAAGAGTGGGAAAAATTATTGACATTAGTTTCAGACAGAGGGGTGTTTCTCGTGAAAGATTGGCGAGGGGGGACGAGAGATTGGAGCTCAGACGAGCACTTGCCATGGAAATAACGATAAACAAAGACAGGCTCGCAAGTTCTCTTCTGTTGGAGAGAGGTTGCAGGGAAGAGAAAAGGGCATCCACCACTACGCTACGAAGTCTATTTTGTACTCTGTCAAGGCAGGATAGGCTATTTTTAGCAGCTCCTGTCCAGATGTGGCAGCAGTATTCCATCCTTGGGCGTACTTGGCTTTTATACAAATAGAGAATTGCATCAGTAGTGAGATATCTTCTGGAGCTGTAGAAGGATCCCACCATTTTCCCAGCGTCCTTGGCAACAGACCTGATGTACGTGTTCCATTTCAGATCAGGAGTAAAGGTCAAACACAAAAGCTTGTCAAAATATGGAGCCTCCCCAAGACGAGAGCCATTCATTTCAGTTGATGCCAGATCAGAACGTTGATGATGTAAAGATAGAAGCTTAGTTTAAGATGAATTAAAAGTAACTAGCCACCTCTTCCGCCACTGTACCACGCGCTCAAGATCAGAAGAGAGAGAATTAGAGAGAACCTTGTCATTTACGGCCTTTTATGTGTTGCCATAGATGGTGGTGTCATCAGCATAGTTGTCAACAAATGATTTAAGTATGTGTTTTGGGAGATCGTTGATGTAGCTCAGGAAGAGTTGGGTCCAGGATGGACACCCGAGGGACTCCAGCATTAATACTGTGGAAAACATTACCAGTGATACCGTAGCTGGAAATCTTGTGAAGTAGGCCCTTATGCCATACCTTATCGAAGGCTTTCGATATGGCAAGAGCAATTGCCTTGGAAAGGAAGCCTTTGTCAAGAGATCCACTAATCCTATGAGATAGAACCGTTAGCATATCTGCTGTAGATCATGCGGAACGGACACCATATTGCATGTCACTGTTGTTTCGGCTGAGGTGGTTGACTACGTCTTTATTTAATATAGATTCCAACAACTTACTCATGACACACAGGAGACTTATTGGTTTGTACTGAGAGGAAGATAACTTTTCACCTGAGTTCTTAAATACAGGGCATACTGATGAGGTTTTCTAGGGTGTTGGAAAGCACTTTTTATTAAGGCAACGTTTAAACAGTTTTGTCAGTATGGGGGGAAGTTCTGGTTGGAGCTTTTTCAGCAATATTACTGGAATGGCGTCAGGGTCAGTTGCTTTACTGGAATCAAGGTTCTTGATTAGCTTGGCAACCTCACGCACAGGTATACATAGCATGTTGTCTGTTATAGGAGGAAATACGGGAAGTTGATGGCCTTCGTCGCATACGGTAGTCTTAGCTGCAAAGTTCTTGGCAAATAGTTTGGCCTTGTCTGATGCTGACGAGATAACCTCAGATCCATTGATGATGGTAGGGATAGAACGCACGCTTCTGTTCAGGATCATGTTTTCTACTTGCCAGAACTGGTGGGAACCAAGCTGCTGCTCAGCAACTTTGGATTTAACAGACTGAGCATATCTTGCATTTTTTTATCACTCTTTTACAGTGGTTGCTGGCAGTCCTGAAAGCAGCTTTAGTCTCAGTACATCTATTACGTTCGTAGCTATGGAAAAAGTGATTTCTGTGCACGATGGCAGCAACACATTCTGGGGAGAACAATGGCTGGGTGTTAGGTTTTTGCTGCAATTTTTTAGATGGCATGAATCGGTCTATGCCTACAATTAACCATTCGGTCAGGTCTGATACTATAGAGGACACATCCTTTTTAAATATAGAATGCAGAGGTAGATCGGATATGAATGTACGGAAGCTATCCCAGTCAGCCATAGAGTATCGATATACATAACGGTGGAGAGGTACGTCTGAAGACTTATTACATTTCATATTTATCTTAACTGCTACAACGGAGTGGTCGGAGGATCCCAGAGGAGATAGAACGGAACATGAACATAGCTTATGGGAAGTTGTGAGGAAAATGTCTAGAAGGCTTGCATATTGACCGGTATTATCGGGCACACGGGTGGGTTCGTGAAAAATCTGAGTGAAGTCATAGACAGTGGCAAAATCATAACAGAACCTCCCCTCGTCATCGGTCTTATTTGAGTGGGTCAGCCATTCCACATTATGGCATTGAAGTCACCGCAAATGTGAATGTTAGCCGAAGGATGAGCAGACAGGATGTGGTCAATTTTCTCAGATATGCTCTTAAAGATAGTAACCCCACTGTTGTGGGGGCGATAGAGGGTAAATATAAATGCAGTGGTGCAAGCTAGTGCAACCCGGAAGCAATATAAGGTAAATTAGGGTCTTCTCTGGAGATATTCCTACCACATGGAAAGCCATCTTTAATGTAGGCACATATTCAATGCCCATGGTTATCTTGGGGGTGGGGCAGATTTAGATGTTAAGTTAGATTATCCTTTAATTATGAATTCGTCTAGGGAAGTGGTTGGCCCTATGCCAGTTTCACTTAGAAAGAATATGTCCGATGTCGTCTCCTGTAATTGTGTTTCAACCTCTGGAAGGTTGGAACGTAAACCCCTGGTGTTGGAAAAGGAGACCTGGTAGTAGGGGTCTACGTTGGAGGATGGGGTTCTAGGTTTATTCGTGTTTTGTTTTTGGAGTTTACTTCTTTCCACTGATTCGTTCATATAGGGAACAACCGATGGTTGCCACATTTTTATTGTGTGTGAGTTTTATTTCGCAATATGTCACAAGTGTGAAAATTGCCACTTTATAAATGAATGCAAAACCCCTGAATGAATCTATATTTGCAGTTTACCTAGATGCTTGTCTAAGGTACAACGCTACATCAGATCAAAGATGCGCATTTTATAGTAAGATAATTGCAACTACTTTCGCCACCAAGCAAGATCATTAGCGGTTTCATTTATGCGATATCATCCAGATTGCTAAAGAAAAATTTACATCTGACAGCTGCGCATCATTATTAAGCTTTCGGATAAAATCAATTTACACATATTTCATTTATCATCTATCTTTTTATTATTATTATTATTATTATTATTATTATTATTATTATTATTATTATTATTATTAGTTGATTTTTAATTTACCTTTTCTCGAGTTGAATTCTGCTGGTTGCTATGGTGACAGAACGAATTCTATTCTATGGCTTTATACGAACGAAAAATAAAAGTAAGGAAATGGAAATAACTTTTTTACAAAAAAAAGAAATACATAATTTAAAATAGAAATAACGTTTTGTGGGTTGATTTTGCTTCCATTTTCCTTATCAACTTTTATTTACATCTTTATATTTCATTCAGTATTGAAGTCTTTTATATCGGAAATGGGTAGTAAATTAGTTTTCCCCCACTCTCTAGAAAATGTATAAACAATTTATAATTATTGAATAAAGATTTATATATATATATATATATATATATATATATATATATATATGCATATACATATATGTGTGTGTTGCTTAGATTATACTAAAACATATACTTAAAGGTATATATCTTTTTATAACATGGACTAATTTCTCTAACATACAAATGTGATAATCCTTGTCAAGTGTCCAATAGCTTCCACCAATCCATCAACATACATACATACACACATATATACGAAAAAAAAAATATATATATATATATGGACGACGTAAATAGACACACCATAAAAATAATTTATGTATTAAGCCTTTGCTTCTTTCGCCGACAGACAGCAATTGGAGCCGCAGCAAAATAACAGTGAAAGTTTGAAGTATAGATATTTTATATTTATTGAAATATACGTGATTCACACGTACACACACGCACATACACACACACACACATATATATATATATATATATTTGTCTAACACATTCTGATTAAAATAATTATATATATGTGATTTCAACGTCTTGTAAGACGAGTGCCACTCCCTCAGACACTTAGTCCATGAGCCCAAAAATGACTTCCATCGCTACAGTACCATTTTTATAGCCAAATGCCTAAGGGAGTATCTATACACAGATGATGTTACAGAGTCTTAGTTTTGTATGACAGCTAAGTCTCTCTCTCTCTCTCTCTCTCTCTCTCTCTCTCTCTCTCTCTCTCTCTCTCTCTCTCTCTCTGTGTGTGTTAAAAATGTTGAGATCCAGCAACAAGCAAGAACAAGATAGCCAGCAACAATTTAAACTGCAGACCAGTTTAATGCGGGTACTGGTCTCCCGCTTTATGGTTTTTTAAATCAGAGATTTGCTTCTCCTATAAAGGTTGCCTTCACCACGGCTTACGGGAGCCCTCTCGACCCCAGCACACACATACATACACACAAACACACACGGGGCTAGTTGGTTATTGACCCCGAAAAAGGGTTCATTCGCCCTTTAGAAGGTCTTGTTTTTAATCCTTCAGGGAGACTAGCCGCCCCCTTCACCAAACAAGGTGGGGAACCAGTTTAGTCGCCGGTGACCCGACCATGAGGCAGGTAGTACTGGGTTACACAGTACCAGTCGCATGACCTGGCTATATATATATATATATATATATATATATATATATATATATACATACATACATACATACATAATCTGACTATATATATATATATATATATATATATATAATTTAAAGGAGATTAGAATAATAGTCTAAAGAGCAAAGTGTATTTTAATGTAATAGTAAAATTACTAGTTTAATTAAAATACAGGGAAAGAAAAAGTGCTCGTTGTAATTTAGATATATAATAAGCTCGATAGGTAAATATCCTAGAGCTAATTTAATATTTAGTAATGTGATTAATAATTTAAAAATCAAATTATAATTAAATTAAAAATCCGTTTCATAAGAAGGAACAACAACAAAATCAATTATTTGTACGATCGTTTCGGAAAACAAATAACATTATCTTCCAATTTCTTTCGGATTTTAAACCTTAGCGTCCGTTAATCAAAAGTACGTTAACAGAAATAAATTATTACATAAGCGTTCTTTTTGAAAATTTATCATTTCATAAGCTGGAAAGCTATAGCAAGCATCTATATGAGTACTTTAACCATAGTTCCTGATTTCAAAAGGCGAAAAATTAAAAGGTAAATATTTGTATGAATGTTTTTATGTATATATATATATGTATATCTATGTATATGTATATATATGTTCTATATTTTCTCAATATATGCATGTATGTATTTGTATATGTATGTATGTATAATATTGTACGTAAACCAAATTTATATTTATAATTTTACTCTATTTTATTTCTATCCCTAACTCATATTAATTTTCTTATCAAGTTTTAAATCCATACCTTTATTTTAATTTTTTCCAGATACATCTGCCTTACTTTAATGCTAGGTTTATTTATGGTGTCTTTTACATTTAATAAAAACACTTTCCAATATTTGCTGATGAGGAAACCTTGTTTCATAAAAAAATTATGCAATAATTATTGTCCGTAACTTGATGTCTACCACAATAAAAACATTGTTTTCTGAAACGATCGTACAAATAATTGATTTTATTGTTGTTCCTTCTTATGAAACGGATTTTTAATTTAATTATAATTTGATTTTTAAATTATCAATAACATTACTAAATATATATATATATATATATATATATATATATATATATATACATAATTATTTTAATCAGAATATCTCAGACAAAGTGCAAAAAGAAACAATGGAAAAATCATCTTGCTATATTATTGTCCCCGAAACAACTTATGGACGGACATCATTATAATTTTTCCACGTCTAGATGTTTTGTCAGCTAAAATACGTATCGAGAATGTTAACTCTGGAATTTTATGTAAAAAAACAGTTATGAATATTACTAACATAAATAAAATTACGCGATAGACATCAGGTGATTATTATTTAGTGCTGCATTGCAGTTATGACGCAATTACAAAGAAATAATTATATATATATATATATATATATATATATATATATATATATACCCGTGGGCAGTTTAGAAAAGGGGCCTATCAGTTTAGGTTTAGCAGTTGAGTTGAACCGACGAGGGCACCGGCAGATGACCAGTGAGATAGCGACTGGCCGTAAGAAGATGTAGAACTAAGAAAGCGTGCAACATTCAGGCAAGTAACATTCTGGAATAAACGTTGTAAATAATAACCCGAGTGTCGATTGTCGTTCCTCAGCTTCATTGCAGCTTTTGTAGATTCGTTGACCAAGACCCAAAGATGGACGAATGTATGTTTCTTTGTTTGGCCAAATGTAAAACCCAGAAAGAGGTTATCCGTTTTTTTTTTGTGTGTGTAAAGAACTATCTGTTAAAAATTCTTATTGTCCGTATTTGTTATGCTCAAAAAATGCGCACACACACTAGACGATCACAGAGGCACTGTCATAGACAGGTGTGCATTAAAGAATCACAAACTCGTAAATATCTATATATGTAGACGAACACCAACGCTAGAGGCGAACACAGAGACGTACATATATACAACGTTATATACGAGAATCTGTCTCCAAAAACAACACGTACAACAGCATGACTAGAACAATATATCTCGCCGGCTAACATGTCACCTGTCTTCCCCTAGCAGCTGCATCTATCAACATCTTCTAGCACATGACACCCTCCAAAACGAATGTATATGCATACTAATTAATAACACCGCCATTTTACCCGTCCCACATTGTGTTTTACGCCTCCCAATCATTGAAGCCTTACTCTTTCGCATGAACAAACCGACCATCAGTTAGGCTCAGTATAAGAGGGAAAGGAAAGTGCTTTTAATGATTTTAAACGATTTTAATCGGCTTTTCAATAAATTCACCAAACACAATTTTTGATTCATCACTTGCATGAAGACGACTCATGGAATTCGAAAATGGCAAATTTCTTTTTACACTCGAAGAAAACGTTCGCACATTGGCCTCCAAGAAAAACAAACAGGAATCATCCCTGTTGTTCAACGAAACATGCATAATAGAAAAAATGCTGTCCAAATATACTAACAACGTCATATAAGCAACTATATAACATCTGTTGTTGTAGTCCTCGTTTATATATACCCGTTATATATATACACAACCACAATATAACACTCTCAATCCTCTTTCGTTACCGCCAAAACTTTTTAACGAGCTTCATTATTTCTACAACATCGCTATTTTGCAAATGTACAGATGCCCAGATTTGCTATAAACGTGGATACTATAAACTATAGATTTTATTGACCCATTACAAAAGCATTATTATTTATAAAAAAAATTCATTGCATTTAGCTGACGAGTCATATTAATTACTTTTCCATCTACTAGAAAAACATGCACCAATATAAATGTATATTATACTAAAATATTACTGCATTTATATTCTACCATACATTTATAAATACTGATACCTTATTCGCTACCAATTCTTAGTAATAATTTTTATGACTGATTCTTGTACTTTTTCTTAATTTAAAATATATATGCAAGGTCAAACTTGTATTTTAATTCTGATAATATACCTACTCTTTTCGCACATTGGTCAGTCTATGAGAAATACTTCTACACTGCGTCAATTTTTACTTTCATCTGAATTCTAATGTGTCGTACATTATATTTTCTTTAACTTGAACATCGCTTGTTAAAAAACATTATCTTTTTTCCGTGTAGTTTCGTCCATTTTCACAATAAGAAAATAAATTTATATTTCTTACAACATTTACAACATTTGTTTCATTAACCAGTCCATTCATATTAATTATATTTCTTCGAACTACTAGAAACGTATTCATCGGTACGAACTTATAAATAATATACCGAAATATTTTTAGACAGACTCATTTCCCGGGCAACTCCGGAACACAAACAGCTAGAAAATTAATAGCATAAAAGACAGTTTTCTGTGTGTATGTGCGTAGCTTTGTATGCGTAACTAAAAATAAAATATACAACACAAACACCCGCAAAGTTGGTATTTTCTTGATAAGCCTTGCTCGAAATAAATAATATCTAAAATTTAATTTTTTTTATATTATTTTATTCGAAACTGGCAAGTTGATCGGTTTTCCAGAAAGATTATATACTCATTAAAATGAAGAAGGAGTGATCTATGTGTATGTTTATTTCAAGAGATAAAAATGTAATGGGTTCTGTGGAGAAGAAAGGATACGTAGGGAGAGAGGTGGGAAACCAGGGTAGGGATAAGGAGACACAGATATTCCATGGCAAGTACTCGACTGAGCTCCAAACTAGGGTCGTCTCTCGCCAAACTTCCACGCGAAACATTCGTCTAGCTGAAAACACTGTCTATAATTTCCCACACTCTTTATTTGTGCCTAAATCTAAATGTAGGGTCAATAAACAAAGCTTCTTTCTTAAAACTGCACGCATGTGAAACTCTCTTCCGTTTCCCTTGCTTTCCAACTAGCTACAATTTGGTAGTCTTCAAGTCCAACGTAAACAAATGCTTAATCAATCGTCCCATTAAGTAATCTAATTTACTACATTTCCACTACCAACGATTACTACGATATTATCCCATTGGCTATTGTACACTCATTAACCCTTATCCTCGAGCGGTCTCCAAGCCTTGATAAGTGGTGACTCCGTTGTAAAAAAAAGATATAGAAGTTTTAATGCTACACTTTGCTCCAGACAACGCGAAGTAACCTTGCTAGTAATATTATGAATACATAAAAATATAAATAAACAAACTCGAGTCATACATAATACAATAGAGTCGTCAAAACTATATTACACTATAAACTAGTTTAATGAATAACAAGTGAATGGTCTCCCGTGAGTTCACAGCAGTGAACGAGGCACAAAAAATGACTAAGTTTAGTCCTTAAGTCCCCAGGGGACGTCAAATCCTGGTGCAAATGAACAAACGGTGCAGTTTTAGGCCTTAACATATGTAAATTTGAGTTCTACACCATTCAAAAAAACAAATGCCCCCCTTCATTTAGCTCAATAATTCCCAAGACCTTAACATATTTAAATTTGAGTTCAGCACCATGCAAAACTGCTAAATAGACATACACAGAAAATTTTGGACAAATATGGTAAAATAGTCCCAAAAATGGAGTTTTTATAAGCCCTAAATGAGTCCTTGGTGCACACCCAAGAGTTATCGCGAAGTATAGACAAACAAAATTATATAGAAATCAGTTAGTTAGAACTTTTCAGAAAGTTTTATAAAACTCCAAGACATCAGTTTTTTAATAAGCGCAAAAGTGTCAATTTTAGCCATTTTAACCCGAAAGGCGCACACTAGGGGGGGGGGAGACATCGGAGTTTTTCCGGAAAATCTGTTCTGTTACTTTTTTACTCATATCATGTTTAATGTTTGTGCAAAATTTCAAAAAATTCCAAGGCGTAATTATTAAGAAAAGTGCGGACAGACGAACGGACGAACGGACAAGGGTGAATTTACGGGTCCACTCTCTTTTAGTCGGAGGATCAACAAATATAAATTTTTAATATATTTCACAAATGTAAATCATGTTACGTCACCTCGCGCTGTCAAATCATTTCGCGTTTGATTTTGATATAAGATTATATTTATATCAAATGGTCCGCCATTTTGGATATCATTTTGTGTGTTTCAATTGGGCCAAATAAAGTCTCTTCGTTATAGTTTCTTAGTTTGTTATTTTTTCTATTCTAACTTGACGTCTTATATTTCACAAATCAAATCATAGTATATGTGACCATGTTTCTCCTTCCTTTGTTCTAGTGAAACTGTTGAGGGTCTCTGTATACCACTGCTTCCGTCCTTAGACTACATAATACAATCCTTATTCCAAATTTCTAATATACAGTATCACGTCGTATTTGTCAGTCACATTATAAAAATCTTGATTCAAAATAAATATAACTATTGGATTTTTAATAATAGTTTAGTCCCGAAATACTCTGTGCTATCGTAGCATAAAGAATTTTGTAAATCGACACTGAATAGTAGAAACCACTAGATAAAACTACGAAATATGCAGTATATGTTTTCTTCTATTCGTATATTTTTGCTCGTAATCATCATAAGCGAATCTATACCACGTTGCCTCCAAAAAGCAGTTAATGCTAAGAACGATGATATTATGATGACTGAACGTATCCTGCATTACCAAAAAGCGAAGGGGTGTATGCATGGAAAGATTGTTACATGGAAACAAAACATATAATATACTAACCTCCAAAAGGAGGATGCAATGCCTGGGATAACATTCTCGAGAATGAATACTTCACTGACTCCCTCGAAAATTAAAATGTTTCTTGGAAAGTTGATACCATGAGAACATAAACTACCTTCTAAAAAGGAAGAGATAATGCTTGGGAAGATGCTATAATCTCAACAAAACAAATAATGCACTTTTTCTTTCAAACGTAAAAAAAATGGTTGAGCTATATTTTTATGGAAACAGAACATATAGTATACTACCCTCTTAATTTGAGCATTCTAAAAGATTACATTCGTTTGAAATACTATAGTAAACTTTAACTCCTGACAAGCTCGAAATTTTAAGGAGATTAGAAAGTTCACCTTGGGTTTACTTTCCGCAACCTCCTAATTCGCGCTTTCCTTATTTTGTCGTTTAGTGTTCATATTCTATGAGTGATGTTTCTGGCATAGAGTGAAGAATTGCTGTTTTCTGGGTCAGAATCTATTCTATCTAACACTTATCGTTGGTAAGTATTTGACCTTGAATTACTATTTTGTTAGCTCTTTACATCAGTTAGCTTCGTGCTTCGCATAGAGCGATTCCCATCAAAAACGACTATTAAAATATATGAATAGCTTCTATTTCAAATACTGATATAGTTTTAACTTCAGACAAATAGACACCAAATAACAATTAAAAATGGATATATAGCATGTTAGTATATATGAGATTTAAAGGAAATTGTTTTGTTATTAAAAGTATGCTAAACTAAAAGCGTAACAATTTTGGACAACACCGATACGAAAGAATCATACGTATATGTATGTATAGTGAGGAATATAATCAATTTTTTATGATTGCCGATTCTGTTAAAAATTCATTACAAATTTATTTATTATCTTATTAAGTCAATAACTAACTTCCATTTCTCTTCGCGGAAAGATCAGTTACGCCTTCTCGGTGACAAAGTCTGAATACCAAAAAAAAAAAACGTATTACAACCTCAAAAAGTTTTAAAGCACATATGAATTATTTATGATTTGTGTTCCTTGAAGGTAAATGAAATTCAGGAAAGCTACAACGCGGATATGAAAAGAGTGAGTCAAAAGTTTTCAAATATTTATAGATATGAAAGTTTGTAGCGTGTATATTTTGTAGAACACTCGCTGTGATTGGATTCGCCATGCCAGACGATGCTCTGCCACGCTGTAAATTACCTCAGTATGTGTTTGAGAATTCGTACAGATCAAAGTGCAATGGAGGCTAATTCGAGAACGTATGGCTATAGGTATAAACTGATTCATAATGTCGCGGCAAAAAAAAATTATTTGCTCTATAGAATATTTAGGCAACTTGGACTACGATACAGTACCAGATGCAATGTGTTTTGCTCTAATTACAAGTACCCCAATGATCAAATAATCTGAAGTAGACATAAAAACGTAGTCTGTGCACCCATGCTTAACATCAGAGAGAAAAATTCGGTGAGTATTTACCAAAGTAAATAGCATGAATAAATATTTAAAGATACAAAGTAATTGAAGCATAAACAACTTTTGCTGACGCATTTAAAACTGAATAGGATTTATATGCCATAAAACATAACTAACAATGCCGTAAAACATAACAAACAAACACCATAAATTAATATTTAAAGATACAAAGTAATTGAAGCATAAACAACTTTTGCTGACGCATTTAAAACTGAATAGGATTTATATGCCATAAAACATAACTAACAATGCCGTAAAATATAACAAACAAACACCATAAATTAATATTTAAAGATACAAAGTAATTGAAGCATAAACAACTTTTGCTGACGCATTTAAAACTGAATAGGATTTATATGCCATAAAACATAACAAACAATGCCGTAAAACATAACAAACAAACACCATACATTAATATTAAAAGATACAAAGTAATTGAAGCGTAAACAACTTTTGCTGACGCATTTAAAACTGAATAGGATTTATATGCCATAAAACATAACAAACAATGCCGTAAAACATAACAAACAAACACCATACATTAATATTTAAAGATACAAAGTAATTGAAGCATAAACAACTTTTGCTGACGCATTTAAAACTGAATAGGATTTATATGCCATAAAAACTAACAAACAATGCCGTAAAACATAACAAACAAACACCATACATTAATATTTAAAGATACAAAGTAATTGAAGCATAAATAACTTTTGCTGACGCATTTAAAACTGAATAGGATTTATATGCCATAAAACATAACAAACAATGCCGTAAAACATAACAAACAACACCATAAATCAATATTTAAAGATACAAAGTAATTGAAGCATAAACAACTTTTGCTGACGCATTTAAAACTGAATAGGATTTATATGCCATAAAACATAACAAACAATGCCGTAAAACATAACAAACAAACACCATAAATTAATATTTAAAGATACAAAGTAATTGAAGCATAAACAACTTTTGCTGACGCATTTAAAACTGAATAGGATTTATATGCCATAAAACATAACAAACAATGCCGTAAAACATAACAAACAACACCATAAATTAATATTTAAAGATACAAAGTAATTGAAGCATAAATAACTTTTGCTGACGCATTTAAAACTGAATAGGATTTATATGCCATAAAACATAACAAACAATGCCGTAAAACATAACAAACAACACCATAAATTAATATTTAAAGATACAAAGTAATTGAAGCATAAACAACTTTTGCTGACGCATTTAAAACTGAATAGGATTTATATGCCATAAAACATAACAAACAATGCCGTAAAACATAACAAACAACACCATAAATTAATATTTAAAGATACAAAGTAATTGAAGCATAAATAACTTTTGCTGACGCATTTAAAACTGAATAGGATTTATATGCCATAAAACATAACAAACGATGCCGTAAAACATAACAAACAACACCATAAATTAATATTTAAAGATACAAAGTAATTGAAGCATAAACAACTTTTGCTGACGCATTTAAAACTGAATAGGATTTATATGCCATAAAACATAACAAACAATGCCGTAAAACATAACAAACAACACCATAAATTAATATTTAAAGATACAAAGTAATTGAAGCATAAACAACTTTTGCTGACGCATTTAGAACTGAATAGGATTTATATGCCATAAAACATAACAAACAATGCCGTAAAACATAACAAACAACACCATACATTAATATTTAAAGATACAAAGTAATTGAAGCATAAATAACTTTTGCTGACGCATTTAAAACTGAATAGGATTTATATGCCATAAAACATAACAAACAATGCCGAAAAACATAACAAACAACACCATAAATTAATATTTAAAGATACAAAGTAATTGAAGCATAAACAACTTTTGCTGACGCATTTAAAACTGAATAGGATTTATATGCCATAAAACATAACAAACAATGCCGTAAAACATAACAAACAACACCATAAATTAATATTTAAAGATACAAAGTAATTGAAGCATAAACAACTTTTGCTGACGCATTTAAAACTGAATAGGATTTATATGCCATAAAACATAACAAACAATGCCGTAAAACATAACAAACAAACACCATACATTAATATTAAAAGATACAAAGTAATTGAAGCATAAACAACTTTTGCTGACGCATTTAAAACTGAATAGGATTTATATGCCATAAAACATAACAAACAATGCCGTAAAACATAACAAACAAACACCATACATTAATATTAAAAGATACAAAGTAATTGAAGCATAAACAACTTTTGCTGACGCATTTAAAACTGAATAGGATTTATATGCCATAAAACATAACAAACAATGCCGTAAAACATAACAAACAAACACCATACATTAATATTTAAAGATACAAAGTAATTGAAGCATAAATAACTTTTGCTGACGCATTTAAAACTGAATAGGATTTATATGCCATAAAACATAACAAACAATGCCGTAAAACATAACAAACAACACCATAAATCAATATTTAAAGATACAAAGTAATTGAAGCATAAACAACTTTTGCTGACGCATTTAAAACTGAATAGGATTTATATGCCATAAAACATAACAAACAATGCCGTAAAACATAACAAACAAACACCATAAATTAATATTTAAAGATACAAAGTAATTGAAGCATAAACAACTTTTGCTGACGCATTTAAAACTGAATAGGATTTATATGCCATAAAACATAACAAACAATGCCGTAAAACATAACAAACAACACCATAAATTAATATTTAAAGATACAAAGTAATTGAAGCATAAATAACTTTTGCTGACGCATTTAAAACTGAATAGGATTTATATGCCATAAAACATAACAAACAATGCCGTAAAACATAACAAACAACACCATAAATTAATATTTAAAGATACAAAGTAATTGAAGCATAAACAACTTTTGCTGACGCATTTAAAACTGAATAGGATTTATATGCCATAAAACATAACAAACAATGCCGTAAAACATAACAAACAACACCATAAATTAATATTTAAAGATACAAAGTAATTGAAGCATAAATAACTTTTGCTGACGCATTTAAAACTGAATAGGATTTATATGCCATAAAACATAACAAACAATGCCGTAAAACATAACAAACAAACACCATAAATTAATATTTAAAGATACAAAGTAATTGAAGCATAAACAACTTTTGCTGACGCATTTAAAACTGAATAGGATTTATATGCCATAAAACATAACAAACAATGCCGTAAAACATAACAAACAACACCATAAATTAATATTTAAAGATACAAAGTAATTGAAGCATAAACAACTTTTGCTGACGCATTTAGAACTGAATAGGATTTATATGCCATAAAACATAACAAACAATGCCGTAAAACATAACAAACAACACCATACATTAATATTTAAAGATACAAAGTAATTGAAGCATAAATAACTTTTGCTGACGCATTTAAAACTGAATAGGATTTATATGCCATAAAACATAACAAACAATGCCGAAAAACATAACAAACAACACCATAAATTAATATTTAAAGATACAAAGTAATTGAAGCATAAACAACTTTTGCTGACGCATTTAAAACTGAATAGGATTTATATGCCATAAAACATAACAAACAATGCCGTAAAACATAACAAACAACACCATAAATTAATATTTAAAGATACAAAGTAATTGAAGCATAAACAACTTTTGCTGACGCATTTAAAACTGAATAGGATTTATATGCCATAAAACATAACAAACAATGCCGTAAAACATAACAAACAAACAACATACATTAATATTTAAAGATACAAAGTAATTGAAGCATAAATAACTTTTGCTGACGCATTTAAAACTGAAAAGAATTTATATGCCATAAAACATAACAAACAATGCCGTAAAACATAACAAACAAACACCATAAATTGATATTTAAAGATATAAAGTTATTAAAGCATAAACCTTTGTTAACACATTTAAAACTGAATAGGATTTATATGCCATAAAACATAACAAACAATGCCGTAAAACATATAAACAAACACCATAAATTTAATATTTAAAGATATAAAGTTATTGAAGCATAAACCTATGTTAACACATTTAAAACTGAATAGGATTTATATGCCGTAAAACATAACAAACAATGCCGTAAAGCATAACAAACAAACACCATAAATTAATATTTAAACATATAAAGTTATTGAAGCATAAACACTCTGTTGACACATTTAAAACTGAATAGCATTTATATGCCGTAAAACATAACAAACAATGCCGTAAAACATAACAAACAAACACCATAAATTAATATTTAAAGATATAAAGTTATTGAAGCATAAACCTCTGTTAACACATTTAAAACTGAATAGGGTGTATATGCCATAAAACATAACAAACAATGCCGTAAAACATAACAAACACACCCCATAAAAAATATTTTAGGATATAAAAGAATTGAAACATAAAATCGTTGGTGTATATGTTTCAAACAGAAGAGGATTTATATACCGTAAAAAAAAAAAAAAACTAAACACCATAAATAAATATTTGACGATATAAAGAATTTAAAACTGAATGGGATTTATATACCGTAAAACAAAGCAAACAAACACCATAAAAATATTTGAAGATATAAAGAAAAGAAGCATAAACACTTTTGCTAACACATTTAAAACTGAATAGGATTTATATACTGTAAGGCAACACAAACAAACACCATTAAAAATATTTAAAGATATAAAGAAAAGAAGCATAAACACTTTTGCTAACACATTTAAAACTGAATAAGATTTATATACTGTAAGGCAACACAAACAACACCATAAAAAATATTTAAAGATATAAAGAAAAGAAGCATAAACACTTTTGCTAACACATTAAAAACTGAATAAGATTTATATACTGTAAGGCAACACAAACAAACACCATAAGAAATATTTAAAGATATAAAGGAAAGAAGCATAAACACTTTTGCTAACACATTTAAAACTGAATAAGATTTATATACCGTAAGGCAACACAAACAAACACCATAAGAAATATTTAAAGATATAAAGGAAAGAAGCATAAACACTTTTGCTAACACATTTAAAAATGAATAAGATTTATATACCGTAAGGCAACACAAACAAACACCATAAATAAATATTTGAAGATATGAAGAAACACGAAGCATAAACACTTTTACTAACATGTTTAGAACTGAATAGGATTCATATGCCGTAAAAAAAAAACAACAAACGCCATGAATAAACATTTGAATATATAAAAGAATTGAAGCATAAAAACTTTTGACGTAAAACAAAATATACTAAGCATCAGAAAAACTATTTAAAGATATAAAGAACCGGAAGCATAAGAAATTTTGCTAACATGTTTAAAAATGAATAGGATTTGTATATCGCAAAACAAAACAAACACCATGAATAAATATTTGAAGGTATAAAAAACTCGAAGCATAAAATCTATTTTGCTAGAATCTACGAATTCGAAAAAAACGGTTGATATGCCGTAACAGACGACCAAACAATTAAATTGATAAATAGCTAGAGTATAACGTGAGATCGGTATCTATCATTCCCGCGTGTTTCTTTATTTTTACGACTCCAGCAAAAACATCCGGAAGTGGCAAATTGTGAAAAAAAAATTTATTTCTTACAAATCGATATTTCGTTTCAAGTCAATTTTAACCCTTTAGTATTGTGCTACTTTTAAAATTACTTTCAAAAGCCAATTCGACGCAATACAAGTACAAGAGTCACGTTTTCATATTTATTATCAAAATCTTTTAAACGCCATGCAACAGGTGAAACATTGGTTGACAGACAGCTCCTCATCACGATAATAAATAAACAATTTTTTATTCATTAAACATAATTCTATTTTTTAGCCGGAACTGAAGGTGTTAATTGACGACATTTAAATCTTTGTATGTATGTAGTCATACGCACGTTTCGTAGAAGACAATTTACGAATGAATGTGTGAGTTAGGAAAATAAAATCTGAATATCGTAAAGTAACCGGAGTAAGATAATAAAAAATGATTTGCACACACACACACACACACACACACACACATATATGTGTGTGTGTGTGTGTGTGTGTGAAAATCTTATATATATATATAAGTTTGTAGAGAGTTAAAAATAATATTATTTGCTATAAGTGAAGAGATATAATGTATAGTATGAGAATCAGAAAGTTATTGTTTTTACTGAGCATCACTCATTTTGTATGACTCAGTAATTATTATTAGCATCCGTTTCCTCGGTATCTTTCTATTTAGAATTTTTCTAGAAATATTCTTGTGTAATATATAGAAGTGTTTATCTGAATAACGAGCTGACATAGTCGATCGCATCGTCAAGTGTGTATATATAATGTACTATTTTCTGTATTGTTAATATACAGCGTCTGACCATTTTTAAAGTGCTAGCGTTTAAGGGTGTCAACACATAAATACTGTTCACAACAGGATAAATGAACGTACGCGATACATTTATTTACAAACCTATAATATTACTCGTCTTGGTGAAACACCAGATAAAGGAAGACATATCTTCAGAGGAAGAAGTTTCTATTTTTCACGTGACTATTTAATTCTCCCATCACCATCAGTCAACCCTGGAGATAAATCTACATTTTCCGTAGATATTGTGATTACGCTGATCGTAACTGACCCATAAACACACAGACCTAACATAATCTTTCCGATTTCCGATCCAAAAATAATAAGGATTCCAATTCCGAAAGTCAGTCCATTCTGATTGGCTGAGCGCTGAAAATCCTCATATTCTAGAATTCAATTCTTATAAATAAAAGAACAATAACTTATTTCAAAATATGGCGTCACCACAATAGATACTTTTAGGCTAAACGTATTTATATATTTGTTTGTGTTTGTGTGCGTGTCTACGTATGTGTGTATGCCTACGATGCAAAGCATTATAACAGTATTCATTAAATAAAAAGAATTAAATAAAAATAGGCTTTACCGTATTATTTTTTAATATCGTATTTACAAGTTTTTAGTAATGTTTTGTGTGTGCAATACAAAACATTACAACAGTAACCGTGCTATTTATTAAAATCTTACTTACTATCGTAAGTATTTCAGTTATATTTCGTGTGTGTGTTTGTATTTCTGTGCGTGTGTGCGCGTGTGTGTATGCGTGTATGTGTGTGCATGTTTGTGCCTATGTGTGTGTGCGTGCGTGTGCGTGATTGCGATTCCGCTGAAACATGTATGCATATATGTAACTCGTAATATTGATATAATAAACATACTATATATATGTGTGTATGTGTGTGTATGTGTGTGTGTATTTATATGTATATTTGCGTAGGTCTGGGTGTATGCCTGTGCAAGTAAATCATATTTGTTTCGTGGATTTAGGACATGTTCAATTATATTATTCTTTTAGAATATCCAATTATGATATATTCATAATTTTCCTGATTAGACTGACAGATTTTTGTATCAAATGAACTGATTCTATATCAGTCATTTGATGTAAATTCAATGTAAGTTAGAATCATTAACTTTTTAGTCGTGTATTTTAAGAGAATGAACGTATAACTAATATGTATGAGTATATCTTTGAACTTTTATGCCCACAAGACAAGTTATATTACTGCTGAGACGTAAGATAATGCTCAAATTTTATGAAGCAACATGGCTGCGAAGTTCGTTAACAAGATGTTTTTTTTTACTTGGGAGACACCACTTCTCAAGGCCAGAAAGCCACTCAAGGATAAGCGTTAATGAATGTAAGGTGGTAGTGTAGTAATAGTTACTGGTGTAAATTCGGTGGAATTTGATTATATATGAGGACAGGTAAACAAGAACTTGTTTACATTGTAGTTAAAGGCTACCATGTTGTATTCCACCGGGAAGCAGGTCAGTGAAACAGTGCTCCAGAAGCGGGAAGTTCTGGTAAAAATAACTTTTTTTTATTGAATCTGTGTTTGATTTAGGCATAGATAGAGAGTGGGTGAATCGTATATAGGTTTTGTAGATGGTCGAGTGTCTTTAGTGAAAGTTTGGCAAGGGAGGTTCATAGATCTAAGTTAAGTCGGACACTTGCCATGAAAATAAAGATGGAGCAGAAACAGGCTCGCAACATCTCTTCTTTGAGAAAGAGGTTGCAGGAAAAAGAAAAGGGCATCACCTACTAGGTTTCGAACCCAGTTTTGAACTCTATCAAGGCTGTTTGTATACATTGCATGTACATTTCTTGTTGGAAAAAATAGAACAAGAAAGCAATACTGAAAAAGAGCGGTGAAAAATATATTTCGTTGAAGGTGTTAGAGGAAAAAGGGCGGTCCTTTTCCATGTAAATAAAAAGAACATTAGATAAGTGGAAATGAGATTAGGATAAGCCGAGACTCGAACCTTGTAAGCAAGGTTCAGAAATTGGAAAGTTAGAAATCGGAATGTTAAAAATGATCTATTGTTAAATTTTATTACAAATAATTAGATATTGTTTATATTGTAAAAATAATTTGATTATTCATTATTTTACAAAACTGAATGTTAAAAATGTCAGCTAAAAAGAATGAACAGTATAAATTAAAAATATATTGTTTAAAAAAGGTTAGGTTAAAAAATAGGTTAGGAGAGGATTCTTTGTTTGCAGAAGTGTGTTTGGAAAAACGTGTGCATAGCCGCGTGAATTGGTCAAGTTTGGGAGACACACTTCTGACGTTATAGATAAAGGACGATTCTCCATATAGTTCTATGGGTTCGAATTTCAGAGTCTGCTAGTCAGTCAGAGAGAAAGTTGATAGTCAGTCAGTTGGCAGCCAATGGTCAGCTCACCCTTTGGAAGTGAAAGGAAGAACATTTAACTATGTAGATCCCGAATTTGAATTCCTGACGTCATCAGAATTTGATTGGTCCAATGGATAAAGTATCATCTTTGTGTTTTTGTAAAACTGTTGTCACGTGTCATCATTCAACAAAGGGTACAAGTGCAGAAATTTCATCGGAGCACATTTAATAAAACAAGTATAAGGATACGTTTTTCGTTGGGTAGATTAGATTTTCGTTATGATAACTAGGTACTCGGCGTTTCGTGCATAGTTTAGGACGTAGACTTCAGTTAAAAGCATTTGACGTCAAGGATGAACACAATTAGAATCTTAAGGAAAACTTTCGAATGCGGAAACTAACCATCATAAACTACAAACACTAATCAGTCACATTAAAACTGTAATAGAAGAAAGACAAAAACATTGAAAGAACAAAAAATAAACATAAGAATAAGCTGCAACTACAAGAAATCTAATAAAATGCTCTCCCCTTAAACGAACGGTTGGTGCAACACAAAATAGTTGTGAATCATCAAGGAAGATGGCGGAACCGAGGTGAGAGAGCATTAACAAAACCTTCACTGAATAAGTGCGAGTTGCCAGCGATAAGTTAATGGTAAGTGAGTGTTGCGATAACACAAAGTGATTTACAAAGGTTATCGAAAGAGATGAGAAGGACTGAAAATTTGGAGAAACTTGTGCGAAGAAATCTTAGTTTAGTAATAAGAATAAAAAGAATAATATCTATGATAATATGCTGACTCAGTTAGTAAGACTGCGTACATTATTACATTTCACATGCATTAAAAATACGAGATTGTCGGATTAAAAAAAGAATTCATTAGTCATCAACTTGATGAAACTAAAGTAAATCACACGGACGTTACCAATTTTTAAAACGGCGCAATTTTAAATAAAACATTTCAATTCACAGCATTCATTTTATAGCTTTTAATAATACGTTGGCGAAAATTAATTATATATTAGGAGTACAGGAATGCTTATTTAAAAAAAAAAGAAAGAAAATGTAAGAATGTAAAATATTTAAATGACAAAATCAACTTAGTTTTACTTATTTCAAATTAATTTAACTTACAATAATTCTTCTGAAAAAAAAAGAACAAATTATTTTGCCCTAATAGTATTGACCATGACAGATGTTTATTATTTAGAAAAATCATTATTATAAACAACAAATTTTACAGATTTATGTAGAAAGCGTCGTACAATTTACACCGCATAATAATAATAATAATAATAATAATAATAATAATAATAATAATAATAATAATAATAATAATAATAATAATAATATTAATAATAATAATAATAATAATAATAATAATAATAATAAGGCACCTTGGGGAGGCTTATTGCAACTCAAATTCTAGTGAAGACCAATGGTCGCTGCCAACGACAAATCAATAGTAAGCGGCTGTTGGGATAACACAAAATATTTTGTAAAGGTTATCAAAACAGGTGGAGAGTACTGGAAATATTGGGAGACTTGGTGTCACTCAGACTTCAGGAAACACCACAAGTTGTTCTCAAAGAACAATCTTTGATGATGGCTTGTGTGAATTCTCCTATTTAGTTAATAATAATAATAATAATAATAATAATAATAATAATAATAATAATAATAATAATAACAATGATTCGAGAAGAGTAAAGGAGAAATTAATGACCAAGGAGTGAAAGCACTAGCCAGACTTCGGCTGAATGAGTGCAAAGAGGATTGGGACCTTGGAGAAGCTTATTGACACGCAAAGTTCAGTGAAGATCAATCGTCACTGCCAACGAGAAATCAATGGTAAGTGGATGTTGCGATAACACAAATTCAACTGCAAAGGTTATGAAAAGAGGTAGAGAGGACTTGAAATCTGGGGGACTTGCTGTTATTCAGACTCAAAGAACGGCACAAGTTGTTCTCTGTGTGACTACTCCTAGTGAGTAAATAATAATAATAATAATAATAATAATAATAATAATAATAATAATAATAATAATAATCCTACGGTAAAATTAAACAAGCATTGATAATTGAATTCTTTAGGATGTACAAGATATTAAGGTTATTAATCTTATTACAAAGCATTGGAAACACGAAGAATAGAAGTAGAGTTATGCAACGGCGAGCGAGTAGAAATTGGCTAGTAGATATACACATTAGAAATCTAACTAAACAGATATATAGATACATAGTTCGGAAATAATGTTTTAACTAACGTGTTGCTGGGGGGGAGCAAATGGCTGTTGTTGGAATGAAAGGGTTATGAGGTCACGTAAAAAAAGTTAATTAATGCGGATACCTGCAGCGGGGCCCCAATTCGTGAGAAGGGAAATTGTCGAGAGTTGTCGAGCTCACGTTTTAAGATGTAACCACCGAATTACAAGATTCCGCCTAAATTGAAGGGCGAACGCATCGAACTTAGGGATGCCTTTTTCGAGCCGCTGTATCGAAGTTAAACTTTATGAAAAACACAAGCACTCGACATTTTCATTACTGTGTATTATGAAAAGGATTCTTTTGAAAAAGGGATCGGGTGGAGAGAACAGCAGTGCGACTGCAGATCAACTCAAGAGACATGCGGCTACAAAGGAACGGATACTTCGAATTAAGGTACGTTACACCACGTATATTTATAATGAACATTATTTTATATATAAATGTCAAGCTGGCTGTGTGAAAGCAACAACGTACTGATATAAGAAATATAATTACACCTTCTAACGAAGCTTCCTATCACCATTACTCTGATGAAACTCAACAACATGCTTATAAATGAGATACCGAATATAATTTTATAAATGAGATACCGAATATAATTTTGCAGTGACGGCACAAAGCATAAACCACTTAATGTATATATTTAAGAATGGTGACTGGAAAAAAACTGACAAAAGCGACTAGAATCTTCAGCCAGGACATTCATAGATAATTCGGAAGAGAAAACTGTGCACTGCTATAGATGAAAAAAATTTTAATTGGAAATTCCCATTCAAAAGGAAATAAAAGAGCTTTGCGAATGATACTAAAAATATTTGGAAGTTCTGAACGCAGACGCCATCAAATCAACAGCGACGAAAAAGAAGATTAGAAACAAATACCTGCGAACACAAAAATATTAACTTTGATGGTAGCTTTTGTGACTACTCCTAGTAAGTAAATAATAATTATAAGAAGAAGAAGAAAAACAAAAGAAGGAAAATAATTACGCTAACATACCTATAAGCTCTCTAACCCCACTCACATTCCCCATTACCACATCACCGCTTCTCTCCCTTCCACCAAAAAAAAAAAAAAGAGTGAGACCTAATAGGCAATGAGTCAAGGAGGAAGGAAAGACCGAAGAGTGTGTACAACCAGACTTCGACTGTATTCGAAGAGAACTGGGACCTTGGGTAGGCTTATTGCCACTCAAATTCCAGTAAAGACCAATAGCCGCTGCCAACGAGAAATCTATTGCAAGCAGCTGTTGCGATAATGCAAATTTATTAAAGAGGTGGAGAATACTGGAAAATCTGGGGAGACTTGTTGTCACTCAGCTTCCAGGGAATACCACAGTCTGACCAAATTTCTAACAAGTATTACAGTTTATAAATCACCTTCTCAGCTACATTGCGAAAAAAAATTAAATTTTCCTTCAGTAAAACAAAAGTTATGATGAATTTAGTGGTGTTCAAAATCGTAAAAATTCGTAAAAAAGAGGGCGACGTTTTTCATGACTGGTTTCTATAGCAAACACGTCGCTTCAGTGACTACTGTTGCTACTAATTCACTGCTGTCGCAAAAAAGAGAAGTAACAAGTGAAACAGAGTAAATGAAAGCAGACGAGTGCCATACATTGTTATTACATATATGTATGTTATGATTATGGAGGCAAAAAAGACTGAATTTAAGCAAAGAACAAGTGAATTTACTGGAAGCCTGCAATAATCATGGATTATAATAGAAAAATGCGAGTGGGGAAGTAATATAGTTAAGACTTAAACCTGGAAAAGTAAAGGACTAGTAGTAAAAACTGACAGAGAAAAAGAACTAGATATTCTAGTAAAAAATATAATAAATTTATAACTTAAAATATTGCAGTATTAAGAATTGATTATATAATGTTAAATTTAATTTTTAAAAAGTTCTTAATGTTGCAATATTTTAAGTTATAAATTTATTCTATTTTTACTAAAATATTTTGTCCTTTTCTTTTCCAGTTTTAACAACTAGTCCTTTACTTTTCCATGTTTAAGTTTAACCATATTACTTTTCATGCTTGCATTTTCTCTATTGTAATATACTTATATTTTCTTCTTATTTAAGCCTAAATAAAATGTATTAATAGTAATCTGATTATTATTTTTCTGAATTTTTTATGTGAGGAATAATGATATGAATTATTTGTATTATTTTGTTTTTATCGTGAGTTTTATTTTCTACAATATGTCTGCTGATGTAACTTCCGACCTTCGTGTATCTTGTCGAACGCGGTAATATTTCTGTAGAACTCGGAAATTTACAAGAACTATAGTGTTACAAATAAAGTACTAGTTAAAATTCAGGTTTAAGTAAATTCTTCTTGATGTTGAAGGTTCAATCATTAGTGGGGGCGATACTAAGAATATAACTGTGAATTAATTAAGACTTCTCTCCGGTCATGGCTAGCGGAACGAGACCCATCCAAGTAAAGGTGCAAATTCCCGAGTTTTACCATATAATTTCAGAGTTCGACCTCATACACGTGAATAAGGTCGGAGGTTTTATCGGCTGAAGCCTTGTGAAAACAACTTAATATGCGAATAATGCCAACAATACTCAATTTTATATTGTTCTGAAAAATAAATACATTTCCTGTTTTCTTGAATATAACGTGTTCATGTCACGTTCGTGCATTGGTAGCGTCACCAGCTGTGAATGCTACAGTTTTGCTTTAGGTTTCAATTCTTGCCGATGGCATCCAAATGTTGTTTTTTTTTTTTTTTAATTTTTGAAATCACGACTATAATAATAATAATATATATATATACGAAATCTTGACAAATTAGAACATCATATTTAAGCGTATTTTACGACCGGTCAAAGCGGGACGTCCTCCCCCCGCTAGTCTAATATATAAAATGCTATATGTCTGTCTGTCAGACTCCCTATTTTCAAACGTCACCAGCTTTGAATGCTGCAGTTTTGCTTTAGGTTTCGATTTTAGCCGATGGCGCCCAAATGTTTTTTTTTTAATCTTCGAAATCACGACTCTTTAATATACAAAATCTGAAAAAATTAAAACATCATATTTAAGCGTATTTTACGACCAATCAAAGCCGCCCCCCGCTAGTCTAATATATAAAAGGGTAAATGTCTGTCTGTCTCCATAGGTTCAAACACTATCTCTCCCGAAACTAAAAGACGCAGAGCGACGTTAGGGGCCTAATAATTGGATTATATACGGACTGTTATTTTATGGATTTTTAGCCGGTTTAAATAGTTTTAAGGGGTCAAAAACAGGTAAAAATTGAAAAAATCGTTATACACTTTGTACATTCATCTTAGTTTATTTTTAATTTTTAATTTTTTATCAGTTCATGTGCGTGTCACATTGGTATAATAGTAACGTTACCAGCTTTGAATACTACATTCGGTTTTGAGTCTAGCTGATAGTACCCAAATAATTTTTTTTTAACTTTTGAAATCATGACTCTGTAACGGAATATGGAAAAATTAAAAATATCATATTTAAGCGTATTTTACGCCCGGGCAAAGCCGGATGCCCCCCTTTCTCAGATAATATAAAATAAAACCAGTAAAAAATATTTAATATGTTGAAAAATAAAACATCAAGAATCCAATTAAACTCATAAAATTATGGGAATATTCTCTGCAGCGGCCATTCCGTTAGAATTCTGTCCGAACACCATGTTACGACGAGCTCAAATTTTAGTCATGCGTATTTGATTTAGAAGTGAAACCTTAAAACCGTAAGCAATACGATATTAAAAAATTATACATTTTGTGTAAATCAAACTGAGAAATCATTAAAACGTTCCTGCTTTATTATCGTGCGCATTAATATTAATCCGATTCCTTAATTTTAATTTCAAGGTACATTTGGTATAGAATGTGAGCATGGTTTTTCACAAGAAGGAATCATGAAGGGGAAACAGGAGGTAATATAGGAGAAAGATAGAAGAAGAAAAACAGGAACGAAGAATGTAGAAATTGTGAAAGACACGCGTGCGCATTGTAATGCAAAAATAGGAACTAACGTGATATCTCTATCTCTACAATTATACAAAAAGAACGTTGTATATGTGTGCGAGTTCGTTTCCTATGGACCCCGAAATGGCTGGACCGATTTTTTCTGAAATTTCACACGAATGTACTTTGTGTGTCTGGCAGTGTTCTTAGATAAGTTTTGTACCAGAATATCTTCGACAAATACCGATACTCAATAATCGAAAAAATCCAATGAAAGCAGAAACAGGCGATTTCGATCAAACTTAACCCCTTACACAGTCTAACATCACAAGTGCATTTAATTACTACACAAGCAGAAATGCCGGCATATAAAATCAACAGTAGGTTCTTTGATATGATAGGGATGTGTTCGAAATGAATGTTTCTGCTTAAAGTACAATTAAACCATAATATTTCACTTTTTCATTTTAAACTTAAATTCAAGCCATTATCACCGCACAAGTAGAAAGGCTATGGATATAAAATCAACAGTAGGTTCTCTTCCGTGCAATGTTAAGTACAATGTATTGTGGACTAAGTCACTGCGAGGAGGCATGTGAAGCTTCCTCCCGGTTCACCATGGTGGGTCGCTGACTAACGCAGGCAATTAAACAATTTGATTGATTTAAAAATGAACAATGTCATCGATTTCGATGACTATAAAAATATTGGAATATGAAATATTTATTGATCATCATTCGATTCCGGGCGGGTTGGGTATCGATGCTAGTACATATATAAAGACATGCATAGTTCGATTTATTAATGTGAAAGTTTTAAAAATTTTACACAGAGATCAGCATTAGAAACTTTGAAGGAAATATTTGCAGATATCTAATTTGCTTGCAAACACATTCAATATGAATATCATCAGATAAGAAAGTAGCAACGAGGAATTAACTCAGAAATTTGAGAAAGAACTTTGATATCTAGAGACACATTTAAAATTGAAGGTGAAAAAGTAATAATAAATTATTTGGCAAAACACCACATGAAATATTTTAGGTGTTATGCAGTATTGGTATCGCGTTATTCTTAAATAGTCTGTCATGTTAAATTCAAATTGAGCGATCTTTTTTTATATTTTATTAAATTGATAGGTGAAATCATAGAATAGTTACAACACACTTTCCTTCCTAATGTTAAGAATGACTTTCAAAATAATAACGTTATTATTGCAGCACGGTATCAAAATACATGAGTAACCATATTTTAGAAAGTGTTATGTTTATATATTTCTCCATCCCCTCTAATTACTTATACCTAATAACATGCCTGGATATCTCCCACTCTGCCGTAAGGACTCTGACAGACATATGCACTGACTTGGGGTCTATATTCGTAATACCCTTCCCCTGACTAGAGAAACAAACCTAGATCAAGCCTTTATGTGCTTTAGACTTAACATGCAACATAACGTTAGCTACTTTTATTTTCTCTACCGCTCTTCCTCGATCCAAGACTGTACCCTAATAAACAAAGTCTCTGACAGCATAGATACAGCACTCTCCCTTGACACTAGTGCATGTATTTGGTGACTTCAGTGTCCACCACAGAAACTGGCTTGGATTCTCTACTTACACAGACGTAGATGGTAGCACAATGCATAGCTTCTCTATATCTCATTCCCTGTCACGGATGGTTACGTTTCCAACCCGTTTCCCAGACCAACAAGAACAACATGCTTCACTTCTAGATCTGTTTCTGTCTACAATTCCCGATAATTGTATAACGAATGCCCATAGTCACCTTGGGAACGCTGATCATGCAGTGATAATAGTCGAAATCGCCTTAAACTGAAGAGCCATTGCTCAAAACAACGAGATATTATAAGAACGCTGACTGGGAAGCCATCAGGAATCTCATTAGAGATGCCCCGTGGCGAAATATCTTTTCTCTTCCCGCTGAACAGTGCGTAAATGAGACCACTGAAGGGTTCATAATGGCAATTGAAGTACATGTTCCCACGCAAAAATTTTATAGCAAGCCACACTCTCCCCAATGGTTTACTTCTACTTGTGCAACTGCCATTGCGCAAAGGCAGCATGCGTACTGCAGACTTAACCAACATAAGTCTAGTTCAAACAGACAAAAGTATATAGAAGCTATAAGTAACTGTAAGAACGAAATAGCGTCAGCTAAGAGAGAATTTACTGAAACCACAAAAACCCGCATTGAAGCACAAAAATTAGGAACCCGTGACTTCTGAAAAATTTACAACAGTGTAGTAACTAATGGGCAATCAACAATTCCTCCACTAACCAACAACCATGAGGTCGTTTGCTCAGCAACTGAGAAGGCTAACATGCTTGCCAGTCGGTTTGCCTCCAACTCCACACTGGACCCTGCTAACCACCCCCCTCCCTGACTTTCCTTTGCGGACAGACGCTAGACGATATGAAAATTACCCCATCTCAGGTGCATGCTATCATAAAAAACCTTGACACTTCAAAAGCATGTGGACCTGATCTCATCCCAGCTGTGCTATTAAAAGAATGCTCCAGTTCTCTTCAAACTTTACAACAAATGCCTTAAGTAATCTTGCTTTCCTGCCTGCTGAAAAACTGCTTCTGTGGTACCAGTTTTCAAGAATTCTGGCGAAAGAACTGAACCATTAAATTATCGCCCTATTAGTCTCCTCCCACTTTTCGCCAAAATATTTAAGTCCATAATTAACCAAGCTCTAGTCCATCACCTTACAGATGCTAAACTTCTGACCGACCAACAATACCAATTTAGGCAAGCCCGTTCCACAGCAGATATCCTAACTGTAATCTCTGAACGTATATACCATTCACTGAACAAAGCAGGGGAATGTAGTGCGGTAGCTCTAGATATATCTAAGGCTTTTGACAGGGTATGGCATGAAGGTCTTCTCAGGAAAATCAGATCATACAGTATAACTGGACGAATACTAACCATAATTAAATCCTTCTTAGATAAGAGAAAAATCCAGGTTGACCTCGACGGTCGTACATCTAAACAATATAAATGCGGGAGTGCCTCAGGAGTCTATCATTGGACTTTTATTATTCCTAATATTCATAAATGACCTCCCTGAAAAAAATTGGCCCTGAGATGGGTATATATGCTGATGACACCACGCTCTATAACATGCACGACAGGAAAACAAATGAACACATATTTAAGAAAATGGCAGAAACACTAGAAGATGACTTCCAATGTGATGTGGAATGGGGACAAAAATGGATGGTCACATTCAATGCTGCCAAGACTAAACTTCTTTCCTTCAATAATTACAAGAAACCTTCTTTACCACCAATAGCAATGGCCAACGATTCATTATCTGAAAGTACTTCTTTTAAACTTCTTGGTCTAACGTTTACAAGAAAACATGAGTTGGAACAATTACATTGAGAGCATTGCCAAGTCCGCTGCGAAAAAGGGAGGCTCTCTCTCTCTCTCTCTCTACCGTGCTTAAAAGCTACTAACGCCCAAAAATATCCTGTACCTTTATAAGGCCATCATTCGCCCATGTATGGAGTATTGTTGTCATATTTGGTATGATGCATCTACTACTAGTCTCTCGCTCATAGACAAGACCCAAAAGAGAGTCTTCAACCTGATATGTCCTGAACTGTCATCTAAGCTTCAGCCTCTGTCCCACCGACGTAATGTAGCATCCCTCTGCCTGTTCTACAAGTATTTTAATGGTGAATGCTTTGACGAACTGCAAGCACTTGTGCCCCCACGACGTAAATACACTCGACAAACCCGACAAGCAGCTAAATCCCACCCCTACATAGTAGAGATCCCTAGATGTAGTAGAGTTTTCTACTCCTGTAGTTTCTTTCCCAGAACCGTTAGACTTTGGAATTCTATTCCGGCTCTCTGCTTCCTCAACTGTACGGACGTGCAAAAGTTCAAGTGTAACGTAACCCGACATCTTACTGCCCAACTCCCTACATAGTACCCCAATAGCTTATGTCCCTGATATAGTTCCCTACACCAAAGTGGCAATGTGCCTTGTTTGGGGTTAAAATGTAATAAAAAAGGGATCCACTCCTAAACAAATAAACCGATCAATATGATATTTATGATACAGCTACTAGGCGTAACGCGTACAAACATGGGATATATGTGGTTTGAACTATTTTTATGAATAGAAGTAAAAAAATAAAACGTTGGCTGAAGCCCGGCGAGGAAAATTCAGATATATTCAATTTTTATTAAATTTTAACAATACGCAATAGACAATATTCCTTAAATTTCAGTTTCTTTTGAG
Organism: Euprymna scolopes; assembly: GCF_053919585.1. Classification (NCBI taxonomy): domain Eukaryota; kingdom Metazoa; phylum Mollusca; class Cephalopoda; order Sepiida; family Sepiolidae; genus Euprymna; species Euprymna scolopes. Next base: position 31,049,937 of record NC_136501.1, read on the forward strand.
TATTTTGAAGTGTTTTATGAGAAATAACCTGACGTAATTCATCCTTGACGGATTAAACCGAAGAAGAAGACGTCATTCGAATATTGAATGCACAAGCTGTCTCTAGTCGCACGTATATTCCGCTCAGGGGAGATAACAACGTTAGTTTTTGCAGTTCTTGCAGGAACCTGCTAAGATCCTCCCACATACAGCACCGATTATTCAACAATGGTTACCCATGTGATACTGACGGAACTCAACGTAGCTTAACTTCGGTGATTTAACGAGAATCGATATCTCACTGTGATTATGCCGTATATAAGACATAATATTAACACATGCATTTAAATAACAATTCAGAGATTTTGCGATTGAATGCCTAATAAGTAATTACCTATTTTCCCTTGAATGTTTAAACGTTATTTTGCTTTTTAGTATAGAAATATAAGACATTGCTTAGTATTATAAACCTAGGGGTTTATACATAAGTTAATGTCAGCAGTTTTCACTAGCGTCAGAATTACAAAACTCCTCTCCATATTAATAGCAATATCTGCTTTTCGATAACCTTTGCAACTTATGTTGCATTATGGCACCAGCAGTTTACTATTAATTTTCCTGAACATCGACCGTCTCATCTTTTCTTAAATTTCACGAGTAACTCTGTGCACCCTTCCGGTTTGGTTTCTAGCATCCTTTTCTATTCACAACCATTTTATGTGCTACCACCCGAGTCTTGGTTAATAACATCAATGTGTGCATCGGGGATTTTTGTGTATGTGTGTGTGGGTGGCGCTTGATGGATATTGTTACATAATTTGAATGAAGGAAATGGTTGATGGATTAAGTGTGAACAGATTAATCTCAGCAAGTAAATAAAACTTGATGAAATCGTATGGTTTGGAAGTGACGTTTTTGCTCTTTTCGGCCAAACCCTCAAGTAACGAAAAATCAGTCTCTCAGAAGCCCCAGTGAGGGTTAGGTTGAGCGCACAATGTAAACTGAATGATGCCCGGCAGAAACTTCCTCTCTACTGTTCTCTATCCAACTCTCCTCCTCCTCTCTCTCCATCCCTTTCTCTCTCTCCCCCCCCCTCTCTCTCTCTCTCTCTCTCTCTCTCTCTATATATATATATATATATATATATATATATCGCGCGCGCTTCTTCTTCTTTTCTCAAGTACATTAGCATATGTTTTAAAGTATCTATGCCTGGTTTCATTTTATTATCCATCTCCGCCTGACTTAATACATCTTCTACTGAATTATCTTTTTCTGCAATCGTGTGAAATGCGTGTTTAGACAATGGTGTATGATGTTATAAAAATTGCCGCACAGAGAAGAACGTAACAATATCAGTTTTGGGGATTTCGTTTCTCCCGGCTTGTGTTGGGTTCTTTGTATCTGGTTTGTTCTTTTTCTATTTTCAGTTATATGTAACTTATTAGCTTGGTAATGTGCGTTTTAAAATTATTATTATTATTATTATTATTATTATTATTATTATTATTATTATTATTATTACTGTAGTACCTTAACGTACGTACGTACGCACGTGTATCACGGTTTTCAGGTTATAAAATTTGATCGGGAGACCATATTTATTAAAAAGGAGGATAGAAGGCGATCACACACTAAAAACATTAAATTTCTTTATAGATGCTCTATAATTGTAAGCCATGTTTAGTTTCAGAACAGTTTCCGATGGTTCGTTGTTCTACACAAGTCCTTGGACTTGACTGGTTTGCAGTAGACAGTTCTTGAGTTGAAATCCACAGAGCAAAATATTCTTCCCGTGTTGAGATAGAAAAAAAACATAAGCGAAATTGCTACAGAAAGGTTTAATATTTATGAAGCAATTCGGATTTCTGATTGGTTGGTAGCAAAACGTGAATTAATTCGATTCTTCAGTTCCTAGCAGCATCGTTTATAAGTAGAATCTCCCGACTATGCAGGATCATACCCATTATATTCCAAAAATATTGTAACAGATATGCTAATGCAATGTCCGCGGTATGTTATCACCTTCTTTTTTTCCTTTTTAATAAATAGGATCCCCCGATCACTGAAGATGCAACGTAAAAACAAATAAATAAAAACAAAATGATGTCGCTTTTGGGCCGTACTTGAAACTAAATTATATCTTCTGGGTCTTCTGGCTAGAAGTATCTCTCCTGTCTAATGACATTGCAGTTAAATCGTAATTACCAGTTATATTCTGACACTGCATTGATCAGATTACTTAGATAAATATTTTATAGTTTCAGGGCTTCATAATATTGAAGAGTATCTATTCATTCTGAACGTCCACTGAATGTTCAGGAGCAATACATTACATATGAAAAATGCCGCGGTGGAATTTCTCAGGTCCCGTTAGTTTATTATTATTATTATTATTATTAATAATAATAATAATAATAATAATAATAATAATAATAATAATAATAATAATAATAATAATAATTACTAAGCGTTCTCAAAATTCCCATTGTAATGTCTTTCGCATTTGATTGTGTCTATTTTTATATTCTTTTTGGGCTAGTTTGTTATATTCGCTTATTATGTGGTTTATTATTTCGTCTCTGTCCACATAGTCTGCATTTGCGCTTCTCTTGTGCCTTGTTGGCCCTTGCTTTGATGTGGTCGGTTCTAATTATTCACTAAGAATTCTCACAAAGGCCATATTTAGAGATTACTCATTGATAACAACCGGTTAATGCTGTGCTCCTTCTGTTTTGTTTTACTTCTATTGAAGTTTACCATGTGCCTGATTATTGCTTGTAGTTGATGTAACTTAGTTTCCACATTTGAGAGTTTCTTTAAGGCTGTAATTCTTCTCGATAGATTCGAATTTCTCCTAGTATTTTCCCAAGCTTTTAGGGAAGGTTCCTTGCGCTCCTTTCATTATTGGTATTATATTGATTTCGCTCATGTTCAATATTTCTTTTCAGTTCTCTGGTAATTACTGCATATTTGATTCGTTTTTTTTTTTTTTTTTTTTTTGGTGGGGGGTCGTCTTTTTATCTTAACCCTGTGGTTTGCTGAGATAGTAAACCTGCAGTTTGGCAGGGTTTTTTTTTTTTGCTTTTTTTTTCTTAATTGTTATGGCGTTAAATCTCCTTTCTTGGATTAATTTATCTCTTTTGTGGATCCATGTTCCAACAAATATTGTGTTTACATTTTCCAGCAATATATCTGGTTTGTGCATGTAGCATTTGTCTGTATGTTTTAAATGCGTTCCTTTGCAGAGTTTTCAGTGCACTGCTTATCTCACGTAGCCGTGTGTGTTCTTGTATTATTTTGAGGCTAGTTTGTTGCATTCACTTATCATATGGTTTACTGTTTCGTCTCCTCGACAGGGTCTACATTTATTGTTTTCTTGTGCTTTACCTATTCTAAATCTTATGCAGTCGGTTCTAAACGCATTGTTTTGTGCCGGTAGCAATTTCTCTGTATATGTGCCGTTTTCTTAGCCTTGTCAATATATTTTAGTGGTTCTCTTCTCTTGTCATTTTTGTGAATTGTCTATGTAGCCGTCCCTTTTACCATTTTCTTTTCTTGTATTTTTGTTTCTGGTTTCAGCCTTTACTGTATTGCTCATTTTTACGGTGTCTCTTTCTGTGGTGATCAATCTTTATGTTTTCAGAGTTATGTATATTTTCAAATCTTTGTTGTGTCCTCAACAGTCTTGTGTATTTAACAGTTCTCTTTCTGCTGCGTTTCTTTTCGCGAAGTGCCGGTCAGCAGAATCTTTCTCATGTAATGCATTGGGAGGATCATTAGTTTTCCCCTCTACTAATTAAGATACCTAACTTTTTCTCTTGTCCAACGTATGAAAGATCTAGAGTAGCGATTTAGCGATACTGCCCAGACGTTAATTCTTTTAACCAGATGTCTAATATATAGTTTTGTTTCTAAATTTCTATTATTCATCGAAATATTCTTTTCTAAAATTATCTTTCATTTTTGTATATTTAATGGTGTCTGCTTCTAGAACTATCAAATATTTGTAGTATCAGGTTCACCGTGTGCCCTCATCTCATCTTGGTTGAGAAGTTCCATGCCTTGTAATGTCTCTAGTTTTTCATTTTTTTTTTAATCTCTAGCAGTATACACTTTTCCATTCCGAATTTTATTGTGACTGAATATTCTAGTCGTGTTTGTCTAATTTTCCAGTTTCGTTTTGTTTTTGTTTTTTAAATAACTTCTGGCAATCCGTATAGATGAGGTGGTTTATTCTTTGTTATATCTCTGAAAACTTGCACCCAACATCACATTTACTAAGTATATAGCTATTATATACAGTCGTGATAATAGAGTATCAGCTTAGAAAATGATTCTCTGTATCATTATCTCTGTCGGGTGTTGTCTTCCAGTTTTCAGTTCAGTGTTTATATTCCCATTGCTTTCTTAATAATATTAATAATCGTACCAAGCATTCAATTATCTATACCTGAAGGATTTTTTCGTAGGCTTTCTTGTAGTCAATCCATGCCAAGGATGCGTTCTTTTTCTCCTGCTTTTTATCTACACATTACTTTTTTTCTTTCCGGAATCTTTTTTTTTATTTTGGAGGGTCACGATCGTTAAGGGAACGGTAGATCTTTTTCGCCCAGTAGTGTCGTTAAGATTTTTCACGTGGTTGCTAAGCAGGTTATTGGTCTGTAGTTGCTTATGGTAGTTTTAATTTTCATTGTCTTTTTGTATTAATGTAGTTCTGTATGGCATTAATTCTTGTATATTTGTTATGCAAATACATCCTATCAGTTTTTGCTGCAGTCCTCCGTGCATGGTCGTGAATTTTTAAACGCTGTATTCCATCATGGAATGGTGTTTTCGAGTTTGCCCTGTTCCTTACGGTTACCTTGGCTGTATTTTTTGTTCATTTCTGTTTCTCTTCCTTCTTTACTTTCCGGAAGTTCATTTTCTATATCGTTGAACCATTAGACATTTAAACTGTCCCTATATCTGATCCAGAAATGGTTTATTTTCTCAGGTTGTTATGTTCTTGTAATTCTTTTGTATAAAACTCTCATTGTTTACAAAGGTTCTGCTGTGTTCTGTGCTGATTTGTATTTATATAAGCACATTCTTCCTTCTATTGTTGCTATCTTTTTGTTTTAATTCTTCATGTCTCTTATTTAGTCTTTCCTTGTGAGGCAAATTTCCACTATTCGACGGTGTTCTGTTAGTTCCTTTCCTATTTATAGCTTTTTATTATTTTTTTTTTTTTTTTGATTTGGTGATATGCGTTTCCAGTTTGATTCATCGTTCAAGCTTTGTCGATTAACTGTTTTTGGCTAGTCTATCTATATGTTTTTGTTTCATGCTTACTGATTTTGCCCTCCAAGTATTAAATTGCTTAAGGCTGTGATAGTAACTGATACTATATATGTTGAGATATATGGGAGACATTTGTTTTACCTTTTTTGTTTTTAAATTTAATTCCTCGCGCTCTTCGTTGCTTAGACATGGAAGTTTTGTTTTGTCCTCGAACACTATTATTATTAATTTTATTATTAGTAGTAGTAGCAGCAGCAGCAGCAGTATTATTATTAGTAGTAGTAGTAGTAGTAGTAGTAGTAGTAGTAGTAGTAGTAGTAGTAGTCTAAGCTTTTGGGTGCTTTTAGTTGGAATTTTAAATATAATTTTTAGACATACAAACTGTGCCTTAACATTTTCACTGTTCCTAACAGGCAAGCCGTTTGTAGAATAAGACATGAAATTGTCTCTGTTGGAACTATTGATCGTAGCTTTCCGCTATGATTCCCAGCTTTCAAAATCTAAATGAAAATTTTCCTTTACTTTTTTACATTTCCATAGTCTAATTCACTTTTAGATCTTGATATTTATTTATTTTTCATGTTCTTCCTCTTGCACTCTGGTATCGGCAGGGCAGGTTATGTAAATGATCAAGAAAGTTTTATTGTTTTTTTTTGTTTAGAAAACTTGTATCAGGTTTTAAAGTATTTTAAAAACAATTATTATATTTCATTATTATTATCAATCAGAAAATATATGTAAAATTTTGAAATATTATGATTATTATTTTAATTATAACTATTATAATTAATTTATAATTTTTATCATTATAAATATTATTATTATTATTGTCATTATTATTATTATTATTATTATCATCTATATATTCATCATTATCATTCTAAATGCTATGGCAAGAATTAAACAAGTTAGTTTGCTTTTTAAGAAAACTTACGTCTGATTGGAGTATTTTATAATAATAATAATAATAATAATAATAATAATAATAATTTTTATTATTATTATTATTATTATTATTATTATTATTATTTTTATTATTATTATTATTATTATTATTATTATCACTAGGGCTATGACAAGAAAATAATCTTTTTATTATTTTGACTCTCGAGTATATATCAGTTAATATCTTATATGTTTTAAGATAGCGTAATGTAGTTCTCGATGGAGTAATTGTGTTCTACTTTGTCGGTTTTATACTCGAGAGTCAAAACAATGAAAATAATATGCTGTTGTCATAGCCCTAATTATCACTATTATCATTTTAAATGCTATGCCAATTATTGAACATGTGTTTTTTTTTTGTTTTTGTTTTTGATTAGAAAATTATGTCAGGTTCGGAAGTATTATTATTATTATTATTATTATTATTATTATTATTATTATTATTATTATTATTATTATTATTATTATTATTATTGGACAAGTTCCATAGCTCTTTCATTCGTTTCCGATAACCTCCATATCTATATTTAGTATGGTTTCTATATTAGCATTCCATTACGAGCCTATTCTCTTTCATTGTCCATTTCTTTCTACGAGTTTTAATTTTTTGGTAGTTATCTTGGCTGTGCTGCGTTTGCTTGGTATTATTTTGGTCCTTGAAGTTGGAGGTTGTGCTTACCTGTTGAGTGTCTGAGTTATTTGCGTTTCTGAATTTAGCAAGTGGGCGAACATTCGAAGGATGACTGCCGGGTTTCCCATACTGGCTACCGAGGGAGCAACTGCCGATCAGGACACCCAGATCTTTTTTCTGGGTCACATGTTTTTTTTTTTTTTTTTTTTTTTTTTTTTATTATTATTATTATTATTATTATTATTATGATTATGATTATTATTATTATTATTATTGTTATTGTTATTGTTATTGTTATTATTATTATTATTATTATTATTATTATTATTATTATTATTATTATTATTATTATTATTATTAAGAAGGATGGATTGGGTGTATTAATTCACTCCTGTTCGTCAGTTCGCATATTCATTTGTTCACACTTTTCTCAACAACCATGTTATGGATTAGTCATGGTAAAATTAAATGTTTGCTAGAAAGGATTTTTCGGAATAGCTCTGGTTGCGCTCTTTATGGCCATTATATGGGTAAAATTGCCCTCAAATCGTTCGTCGGTTCGTTTGTTCGCACTTTTCTTAGTAACCACACCGTCAATATATTTTTTATTAATTTTGCACGAACATTAGTCACGGTGAAAGTATGTTTTACTCATGTAGGGGGACTCCGCATGCTCAATATATTATTATCATTATTATTATTATTATTATTATTATTATTATTATTATTATTATTATTATTATTATTATTATTATTATCATTTGTTTCCTTGTGAATCTAATTCAAGAGACAGCCGTCTAAGACATTTCAAATCTCAACTTCTATCCAAAAAATGTTTTCCCATGAACAATGCGTTCGAATCCGGAGGCATTTAAGCTTTTAATGAATTCAGCGACACCCATCATCAACAAGGAAAAACTACTTTGGCTGACTTGATTAAATACTAAACATAAATAAATCTTCAAAATGTTTCTTACGATGCGAATGGTATATCAACACCTGGGGAATAAAGATAAATGGAAACTAATATTTCGTTTGGGATTCGCCGCACCCCACCCCCGCTCAGTCAATTTAAAGCCTGTCTTGGAATAGTCGGTTTGAGATGATTCTTCATTAATCCGAAAAAGAAGAGACGTCACAAATCGATAAAGGTTTGGCCAAATTATTTCAGCGAGAGGCAGATTTCTCGTGACGAGAACCATTACTGTTGATGGCCGCTAAGACCTCGTCCTCAAACGAGACAGTGATCGTTAATCACCTTTTGTCATCAAGGATTGCGCCCATTCAAATAAAAGCTGCATCTCGTGGTCACATCAAAAAAGATTAGTACGCTCCATTAAAATGTCTTAAGACGCACGAATATATAAACTAGTATTCTTAAACCAAACTCAGAGAGTGGGTAGAAAGGAGTTCGTATTTTACGTATCTTTTATAATATGTAATGTATCTTGGCCGTAAATAACATTCTCTAAAACAAGCAAAAACAACTCTTTTTAAAGTTGGTTTACTCCTCCTATTTTAGCGCAAATTATTTCTTTATGTTTTATAAAATACTAGTCTGGGTGCTCGGCGTTGCCCGGGTGTTTATGAGGTATGTGTTGAGCAAAAAGAAACGTTGTAGTAGGCAAGTAGGCTCGAACCCGTGAATGTAGAGAGAGGTGTTTAAAAAAAAAGGTAGTAGCGTGGGGGGGATCAAAACATTAATAGGCGGCCAGGGTGAAGTTAGGTGTAAACAAAAGTGGTAGTAGGCAGGCAGGCTCGAATCCGTGACGTGAAGTCGGAAAAGAAAGTGGAAGAAAATTTGACGTCTTAGTCGATGTCTCCATGACACGAATTTTAGAAGACGGAGTAAAATAAAACGGAAAGAAACTAAGAAATGTGCATGCGAGTATAACATTTTTTTCTAAACAGTTCACTTCTTGTAAGTAAAGAGAAAATACTCGAGCTCAGATCAAAATCACATCTAAAGACAGTGAGTCAAGTACGATGACCATTAGACCAGTTCACCAAGATCTTTAAAAGACGTATTAAAACCTTGTATAACAGTTTGCAAACAGATAAAAATCCGATGAATCAAGTAACAATTTTTTTCAGTTTTGATGCTTTAGTAGCTCTTTTCTCCGAATGAAAACTGATTAAAAAGTTTCCACATGTCTGAATATCCTATATACGAAATTTCAAGTGTAGATAAAAGTAAAAAAATATATATATAAAAATTCGTTAAGTATATATATTGAAAATATATTCACTTTTATAGACATATAGATTAAAGTTTTATCGTATATAAACTAAACCCTTTATATCGCTTTATTGTAGGTCAATATTGTTTTTAATTTTGAAGTTGCTATGTGACGCAGAGAAGTGAATTTTGGTACACTTTTATATAAAAATATTTTGAAATTTATGCTATTTTATCTATTTTGCGGTAATTTTAAGTGTGTATTACTTAATTGCAGGTCTCTCCAAAATGTGTAGAAACGGTCGATTGACAGCTAGTGAAAAGGAACGTGTTGTTGCAGGCCTTGCAGAAGGTTTATTTCTCTTAGATCCAGCCAATAATATAATATGAGACAAAATGGCATTTACGGTGTTGTTAGTTTTTATGTTCCTTTTTTTTTTACACAGTGATCACCACTATCAAGGCCCGGAAGCCACTCAAGGATAAGGGTTATTGCAAGTAGATTACGTTAGTGTGGAGATTTGATGAAGTGTTTACTTAAGGGGGCGGTTCATTAGGAATTTGTTAACATTGGACTTGAACACATCCAAGTTGTAGTCCAGTGGGAAGCAGGCAGACGGAACAGAGTTCCACAGGCGTGCAGTACTAAGAAAGAAGCTTTGTTCATGGAATCCACGTTTTGATTTAGGCACAGATAAAGAGTGGGGGAAAATTTTCACAGTGGATTCGGCTAGACGAGTGTTTTTCGTGAAAGATTGGCGAAGGGGGGACCAGATATTGGAGTTCAGACGAGCATCTGCCATGGAAATAACGATAAAACAAGGATAGGCTCGCAACGTCTCTTCTGTGGGAGAGAGGTTGCAGGGTAGAGAAAAGGGCATCCCCTACTAAGCCACGAAGTCTATTTTGTACTCTGTCAAGGCAGGATAGGCTGTTTTTAGCAGCTCCTGCCCAGATATGGCAACAGTACTCCATCCTTGGACGTACTTGGCTTTTACATAGATAGAGAATTGCATCAGTAGTGAGATATCTTCTGGAGCGGTAGAAGGATCCCACCATCTTTCCAGCGACCTTGGCAACAGACTTGATGTACGTGTTCCATTTCAGATCAGGAGTAAAGGTCAAACCCAGAAGCTTGTCAAAACACGGGGCCTCTCCCAGACGAGAGCCATCCATCACAATTGATGCCAGATTGGGATCAGAGCGTTGATGATGTAAGGATGTCCCTTTTATGTTCGTACATTCTGTTGTCGAGACTACGTTGTGTTTTGCTAATGTATATCTGTCTACAGTCACGGCAGGGTATGGCGTATAGGCCAGCTTTATCTTGAAATTAGATTTGGGTTTAAGGAATATACCTCTAATTGTTCATGTGGTTTTTTCAGATATTTTAATGCCGATTCCGTTTAGTTTTTTATATATAGCGTTGTTTTTACTATTGCTAGGTAGAAGAATACTTCTGTAAAGTGTTTTTAATTATGTTGCTGTCTTGCTTGCGTTTAGAGATTTCTAGGCTTTTTCTTTTGGCCTTTAGTAAGAAGTAAACGCCATTTTCCCCATATTATGGAGCATCAGGAGAGAATAAGCAATTATTTCGAAACCGAAGTACAATACTCCCACTCTCTCGCCCCTTAACTTTCTCTCATCCAACTCTTATATCCTCTCCCGTTCTAACCCTTCCCTTTCCTCCTCTATATTCTCTCCCCGCTCTCCTCTCCCTTCCCATTTACTCTTATTTCTTTTTCCCTTCCTCAGTTAACAATGATTCTATTTCTAAATACAGAACACATTTATACATTAATCTCTGCTCGAAGACCATGAAAGTTAATTTATTTCTTGCGGACTATTATCCTCATCTTTCGTAGATGTTGTTTCACAACGTTTCGGCCAACTATTCCTCTGGCCTTCGTCGGGTGGTAACGGCGACGGGATAGGAACGCCGAATCTCCTAACTGCATTCTCAGTAATTACTGCCATCCATAGTTGTTGTCGTCTCACTACGTTTTGGGCCAAGTAAGCCTCTGGCCAGCTGTGGGAAGGATTGAAACCGCTATCTTCAGACAATTCTCACCCGGAACCGTAGAGATTCAATGTCTCTATAAACTGCGCCACGGGCCCTGAAGGGCGATCAAGGTTCTATTATTTATTATCAAGGTTCGATTATTTATTATCTGATCTTCCATGGTCGGGTCCGTATCAAATGGTATATAAAGATGAGGATAATAGTCCGCAATAAATAAATTGATAAATAATACTCATCTCAATAATAAATGCCAATTAAATAATATATAGACCATGAAAGTGTATTCACACAAAAATTCGCTCTAAATGTCTCCCCCCCCCCGACTAATTTTGTTCATTTGAAAAATAATTACAAATAAATGTTTCCACATGCTTCCTGGGGCAATGCTGAAAATAGATATGAGATTTGCGCGTATATCTTGTGTAGATTCTGATTTTAGATTTTAGTTGAATACAAAAAAAGGCACAAATCTCTTATCGTTGGAAGCTTGCACAATTATTTGGGTTATTTTTATAGGAATCACCACTTATCAAAACCCGGGGGCCACTCGAGGATAAGGGCTACTGGTTATACATTAGTTAAAGTAGTGGGAATTTTGTAAATTAGATTTTTTAGGGGGACAGTTCATCAAGAACTTGTTTACGTTGGACTTGAAGACAATCAGATTATAGTCAGCTGAAAAGCAGGCAATCGGAAGAAGGTTCCACAGGCGTGCAGTTCTAAGAAAGAAGCTTTGTTCGTGGAATCTACATTTAGGTCTATGCATAGACAAGGAGTGTAGGAAATTATTAATAATGGTTTTGGCCAGACGTGAAAGTTAGCGAGAGGGGGGAGGGAGGCCATGTTTTTGGATTGTTTTAATTTCTAACCTCTCACATTGTAAACGATATCTCAAAAATGACAATATTATTTTATTAAACAGGTTTAACCAGCAGACAGATTTTTTAATATCTCCGACGAGAAAAATAATTGACAACAAAAAGAAAAATGTTTGATGAATAACCTGACATGGCTGAAAACTTGCGTATTTATTTCCTTAAGGTAAATAAATAATTTTTAAAAATGATATCGCTTTTTGGCTTTTTACATTTTCTAATAACATTTCAAATTTTAAACGATATCAGGCGTCAATAGTTTATTAACCATCTCACATAATTCACGTGACGCACAGGAAAAGACAGGTCAACCGTCAGACTTTCTGTGATCAACACTTTGACGGACTTCGACATTTGAATTTTTTTTATATCTTTTTTTACATGGGGTCACCACTTATCAAGGCCCGAAGGCCACTCAGGGATAAGGGTTATTGCGTGTACAGTAATCAATGAGATAGTATTATAGTAATCATTAGTATTGGGGGTTTAGATAGAGTATCTTACTTAAGGAGGCGGTTTGTCAGGAGTTTGTTTATGTTGGACTTGAAGACGTCCAAGTTGTAGTCAGGTGGGAAACAGGCAAGCGGCAGAGAGTTCCACTGGCGTGCAGTTCTAAGAAAGAAGCTTTGCTCATGGAATCTACGTTTGGATTTAGGCACAGATAAAGAGTGGGGAAAATTATTGACAGTAGTTTCAGCCAGACAGGTGTTTCTCGTTAAAGATTGGCAAGGGGGACGAGTGATTGGAGCTCAGACGAGCACTTCTGTGGGAGAGAGGTTGCAGGGAAGAGAAAAGGGCATCCCTCACTAAACCACGAAGTCTATTTGTTACCCTGTCAAGGCAGGATAGCCTGTTTTTAGCAGCTCCTGCCCAGATGTGGCAGCAGTACTCCATCCTTGGACGTACTTGGCTTTTATACAGATAGAGAATTGCATCATCCGACGAAAATAAAAAAAAACGAAAACGCTTGAGAAAGACCTTATATTTCTGAAAGATAACAAGTTATTTCTTTAAGGTAAAAAATGTGTTTTAAAGAAAAAAATTATATAGTTTTAACTTTCCTAAATGTCTAATATCATCTCAGATTTCAGTGGCAATATTATGTTATTAATCATGTAACCTTAACCAAGCTAAAAAGAATAGAGACAGTCAAACCGTGACTTTTCTCGATCGGCATATCGAAATCCTTCCATCTGAATAGATCTTTATATCTTGGACAGAAAAAATAATACAAAAAAACGCTTGAAAAATACCGTATATAGTTGAAAATTTTATCATTTTTTTTTCTTTAAGGCAAATAAAAAGTTGTTTTAAAGAAAAAAAAATTAATATCATTTTTAGCTTTTTTAAATTCCTAACATCTCAAGCTATTTCTAAAATGAGACAATATTATTATTACGTATTTCATGCATTCTTATAGTATATATCGAATAGATAGATAATGACCATGTAGATAATAATATTTATTAGGTGATAATCGAGATGGCAGCACAAAAATGTTATTTAATTTGGGAGGACACAAAAAAAAACCAATGAACGTTCCACTAAAACTGCTTCAGCACGATTTCTTTTCCCGCTTTAACGATTGTATCTGGCCTATTAATTTCTATATAAACCATTTATTTAATATCAACAGACTTGCAAACATTTATGCCTATTTTTTTTTAAACTTCTGGTGTTGTTTACACAAGATAAACACGCGTCTGATTAATTAGCCCAGCGATAGAATTAGTCTCTAGGGATGAAATAATAGGTTTGTTCAACAAACCCAGCACGCACGTGCAGAGTTGTTTGTTTGCTTTATTGCTTGGTTATCGTCCTCTTATATTTCTTTTTCAATGGTTCGATGATATTGAGACCTCATAATGTAAAATATTTCATTCTTTACAAGTTCTCGAACGGCATAACTGCAGCACAAAGCAATAACAATTATGTCTAGACGTCTACTTAAAGGTATGCCGGTATTTCTTCGCTGCTTCGTGAGAGGAATAAAAGAAAGTATGTTTCTGAAATTTTGAGATGAGGATTGCTAATTTGGATGAGTTCGATCGTTCTGACTACTATTCTCATCTTGATTGTAATTCGCACAACGTTTCGGACAATGTAACCTCCGACCTTTTTTCACGTGTATATTGTTAGATTCGAGAATCACTTTGTCGGACTCGAGAAGCTGCAGGGAAATTCGAACGGAATCCTTAATTAAATCTCCGGGGGTAACATGATTTCCTTTTGTCAACCATGACCAAATAGAAGACTTAAGTAATTCGCAGTTGTATTCTTCGTATTGACCCCATTAAGGATTGAACCTTCAAACTCCACAAGAGTGCCAATTACAACTTAATTTGGATAGTACTTTATCGGTTACTCCGCAGGTTCACGCTAATTCCAAATAGCTGAGATGATTCCCCTTGTAATATGAAGCAATTTTTTCTTTGTGGTTTTATAGGTATATTTAACGCACATAAACATGTTTTATTAATCATTTGTTCATATTATAAGCTCTATTTCCTTTTCGGTTTTATTGAGCTTTTACATCTGGTTGAGATTACTTTACTTGTAAATATTAACTCTTTAATATTTATAATATATTTTAAGTTTACCATTTTGATTACCTTGGTAAACTTATTGTAATTTTTATTTCATAATATATATATATATATATATATATATATATATATATATATATATATATATATATATATAACAGACTATTTTGTTGTATCAGAGCTTTCGGTGTGGTTAGACTAAAAACTACTTCAAGCCAGAATTGAAACTTGCCTGCCGAGGCGACAGTCAACGCTTTTCACCGTTACGCTATATCCAATATCCGTTACATTTTTGTTTTTATCTTTAAGAGAGGTGGTGTTTGATAAATACTGCTGAGGAGCCATTATTTTATATACTGTTTCATGGTAAACGACTGATGATCCTAGAAACAATATTACAACTATTGTTGATCCGTGAAAGAAAATTGATTCAGTGATTGCAGGAAATTAATTGACTTATTGGAAAAATTATTTTCTAGTGAAGGACTAAAGTAAAATGTATATATAATTTTAAAGGTTAAATTTTCTATAACTATCTATCTATCTATATATATATATATATATATATATATATATATATATATATATATAGAGAGAGAGAGAGAGAGAGAGAGAGAGATAGATAGATAGATAGATAGATAGATAGATAGATAGATAGACATATATATATATATATATAGATAGATAGATAGATAGATAGATAGATAGATAGATAGATCCAATAGCTATGGATAGATAAGCAAAACTATATAGATATCTTATTCTTTATAAAGTGACATTCAACTGCCATGCTTGGTAAGCTAATAATAATAAAAAAGTGTTATTTTAGGAATAAACACCTGCAGTGTCTTCTGATTTTCAGTAGGATTTTGCTGACAATAACTATAATAAGCTTATTGTCTAGAGGATTCCAGGAATCAATTGTCATTTGCATCCATGTCCATTTCTTTCAAAACACTGTTAACTTCTTTGCTTTTACTATTACCGTCCAACCCCCGGCTAGACTCTTTTAAAACTTTCATCGCGACGGCTATACTTGAATCTTATTGTATGTCATTTGTAACTGTATTTTTTTTTCTTTCTGAAAAGTTTCATTTTAATATACCCTTCCTTGTTATCGGATTTCTTTTAAAATAACTTTCTATTATAAAACTTATGTTGAATACTTTTATATAAAAAAGAACCCGATGCGACTACATATTATGAGAAATACTACTTAAGATTATATTTTATGTTCGTTGATGGTATAGTCATTGTGCTGTCTCAGGGTAGTTTCTGTTACTCTGAGAACATTTGGATAGAAAGATTTCAGTTGAAGATCCGCTCGGCGTCCATTTCGGCGTCTTCTTATATATCGTATTGAGGTATTATTCTTGGGAGATATACTTTCTCAGACATCTCCTCTCCTTTTTGAGGAAAAGTAAGTTTAATACTTACTACTTGAGATATCCTGACTTGAGATTGCTGAGGGGACATCTGGATGCGATTTTATGCCATAGCAAAATGATGTTTTGGAGTGCACATTTGGTGCTTTCAAGTTCTGATTATCATGATTAAGTAAAATTTCACAACGATGGTAATACTACATAAGGTAGTATACGTAGATGGTTATATCCGAATTAGGTCAGGAAAAACTTGATATGTATAGAATGGAAGAAAGAACGAAATTGAAAGGAACGGTGGAAATAAATGCATTATTTTAGATTTGTGCAGAATTGTTATGCCACTTAAATATGTAGAAAAAGTAATATAGGAGAAAGAGGAAATAACTTTGTGGAAAATCGTTTTTCTATTCCTTTACGCTATTTCATTCTATTGCGTTTTGTGTAATCTCCCAGTCTATGTGTAGTCCCGTTCTCTGTTTTGCTCACGTGTTTTGTATTGTCCTAGTCGATGTGTTGTTACAGTCTATTGCTGCCTTATTCTTTCTGTTCTACCAACTTGTTGGTCCTGGATATGACCTTAAACCTTATCCAGTGATGAGGCCCCAGCTTGCGGGCTTTGGGGAATGTGAAGCCACCCTTTAATTCCCATTGCTCTCAGGTCCACTCTGACCCGGAGTGGTAGTACCTGTTAAGGTCCCAACTATGGGTTAAATAGGAACCGACTTGAAAACAACAAATATATTCTATTAAAAAAATGTTTCTTCCAAATCTTTGGATTCGGCATTAAATAACCCGAAAAGGGTTGATATGCCGTAAAACAAAAACAGCCAACCAATCTTCTAACTTGTTTGTCTCGTTTTGTTCATTGTCACATTCTTGATGTTGATTAACAGAAGTCAATCTGAGTTTTAGAAAACACAACCATATAAGATAGAGATTCTTTTGTCTGCATTTTGTCTGCATGGTGAGCGGTTTGTAGGGAAGTGCAGTGGATATTTTAAACATTATCGATTTGAGAACCTCGAAGAACTTCCAAAGTGTTTTTCAATATGAAATTTATTCGATAGAACCGTAGATTTTAGTATTAGCACATTTTTTTTTTATTCATTCTTTCCTGCCTGGTCGAACGTAGTAAATTCTATCTAAGGAATCTTATCTATTTCTAAGTTCATTCTTTCGTATATCTCTGTCGTGGTGCGTCTTTTAATGAAATTAAAAATACGTTTAACTCTTTTTTCGTTGGAATTTTGATGGCGTCACCGTTGTGGGAATTATATTTCGTTCCGTTATTCTATCTCTGTTTTCTTTGACGCTTCCTGCAATTGCCATGTCCCGTATTAAATCTCTTCAGATCTTAGCAAATTGAATTTAAACCTGCCCAAATTAAATGATGGCAATTGTCCCTCGATGCTCTTTTTTTCCTACAATCCACCCCTGTTATCTCTCGGTTATATTGGCTTACACCTCGCTATACACACACTCTCTGTTCTCTGGTCCCAAACTTTGCTCGGCTTTCGTCCATTTAATGAGGCTCCTGTCAAATTAGAGCAGCGGAGTATTTACTTCACTGATCTTATTTACAAACACGGCTTTTCGTTTCGCGTATCTCGTCTTGATATTCATTTGAGGAATCTTTTCTTGTCATTTCAATCAACATAACAGTTTCCAGTTCCAAGGGTTCTTGTAGCGGGCATCTCACGATAGAATCAATTGAATCAGTATCTTCCGTAAATGGACCTGGGAAGACATTGATGGAAGGAAGCCAGCAGTAATATATCACAGGCTTAAAACGCCGGCTTCTTATAAAGGTTGTATCAGATTTGTATCAAAATATCATTTTTCATATATAATAATTGCTACTCGTTCTCTTTTGGAGAAATAATTATCAGGAAACATCACACTGAGAAAGTCATTAAGTTATTTTATCAGATTACACACCCATACATGCACGCATACATGTATACACACACACACACACACACAAATATATATATACATTAGCATGTCGCCCGGCATTGCCCGGTTATAAATCACCCATAAATATTATATTCTAATCTATACAGAAGCTGAGACATGGGCATACGAGTATTATGTTTTTTTTTTTCTAAACAGTTCACTTCTTGCAAATGAAAAGAAAATACTCCACTAAAATCGAAACAAAAAGCTAAAGAGAGTGAGTCAAGTACGATAACCATTAGGCCAGCTTGACACGATCTTTAAAAAGTGTTTTTAAACCTACTTATTATTAACATAAGGAATATGTCATCTGAACGATCCTCGCATGCGCATTCGTGAAACAGTTTATAAACAAATACAATTCCGATGACCCCCCCCCGCACACACACATATCAATTTTTTTAATTTTGACCTCTTAGTTTCCCTTTTCCGGGGGGAAACCGATAAAACATTTTCCACATGTCTGAATAGTCTATATATCAAATTTCAAGTCTCTAGATTAAAAATTTGTTTAGAATATAGGTTGAGAATTGTCCTCACACACACATTCTACCTTTTACATATATACTAGATTCCCCGTGACCCGTTGGGTCAGTATGTTATATTAGCTATGGAATTAATGTATGAGCGTGAAACAATTGGGGCGCTGAAAACGTACACAGTAAAACAATACGTTTTATTGTCGCGTTGATTATTTATTTGTAACGCAATTTAAACTAAAACCTATTTTCGGGGTTACTTATTTATGTTGGTTGTGTAGAAGAAAATGTATGAATGTTTTTTTTTAAGAAAGGTGTATTAAAAAATGGACAATAAATTTTAAAAAGATGAAGGCGGTGGGTAAATCGCCGTTGTAAAATGCTCTTATGCTTGTCAACGGGTTAAAGTAGATTTATTTGTAAGAAAATTGCGTTAAAATAACTTAAACGTAATACGGAAATGAACGATGTAAAAAGAAAAAAGAAAAAAGTATTAACAATTGAGACGATGAAAACGTACACAGTAAAAAGATACGTTTTATTGTCGTGTTAATTATTTAGTATACTATATATTGTATATATGAAACAAGTCGATGATTATACGTATTATTTGTAATCACGTTTTGCGTTTGCTTCCCATATCTTGAAATTTTTTATTCAATAAATTTAAGATATTCGCTTTTCTAAGGACGTCCGTTTGTTCGAACGAAACCGATCCAGCGATCTGTGTTTATGTGTTTACGCTGTTATGGGGTTATGTTTATGTACGAATGAAAAACCGGAAGCCGTAAACCAGATGTTGGGTTACAACACCCGTTACAAGGTCATTTGAGTTTTATAATTATATGTATATATATATATATATATATATATATCAGCAGAAACACACGACGTTGCCCGAAACTGAATTGAGATCACATACATCCATGCAGTGACTTTGTCTATAATACATTGTACTTTACATTGCACTGTAGAGAACCTATTTTTGATTTTATAAAATTATTTGTATATAGTGACTTAAATTACAGTTTAAAAAAAAAGGGTCAACTATTATAGTTTAATCATGCTCTAAAAAGAAACATCCATTACGAACGCAGCTTGTCTTATTAATTTTATACGCCGAGCCATTCTGACTGTGCGGTGATAAAACTTCTAAATTGCACGTTTGACGTTAGGTGATATCAGAGTGTAAACTTTGGTCAAAATCAGACTGTTCGTTTTTAATCAGATTTTTTCGATTATGATTATTGATTCGAATCGGAGGCATTACGATACAAAACATATCTAAGAACACGGCTAGACACGGAGTGCATTTGTATGAAATTTCAAAAGAATCAAGCACACGTTTTTCGAGTTCATAGGGAACGAACTCACACACACAAACTGCCTTATATATGACAAAAAGTCAATTTAAGATATAAAACGGTAAGATGTACAACATTGTGAAATTTTGAATACGGACTTTGTGTCATTTATTTATATATGCTCTATAGTTACATCGTACTTCATAAATTTAATCTTTGGTATAAATAAAATGTTAAATATTATTGAATAAGCATATTTTCCCATAAACATATATATATATATATATATATATAACAAGGTGGGCAAAAAACTAAAATATTTAAATAGTTAAATAAAGCATTTGTTCGTTATCCTGATGCTTTTGAATCGTTTAAAATAACCAGAATATATTAATAAAGGAAATATGAAACTTTATTAGTAATGTATAAAATGAATTTATAAAAAAAAATATATATATATATATATATACATATATAAATATTTTTAACTTTTATATATATATACTAGCATTTCAGCCCGGCGTTGCCCGGGTGTCTGGATGTGTATGTTGAGCAAAAAAAAAAAAAGTGGTAGTAGGAAGGCAGGTTCGAACCCGTACCGCAAAGGAGGAAAAGAACGGGGTAAAACCTAACGTTTATGCTGTTACGATCACCGCCAAACCGGAAGCGACATTTTTTTAAATTAAGGCTAGACAATCTAAAGGAGAGGATAACTTTTTAAAATATCGGCGAAAAAATGACCCCCCTGTAGAAAAGTGCCGAGTTGAAGGGGAAGATATTAATGTTTTTAGCCAATTTTTCGATATTTGTCGTATGAAAGATCGAACTTTAAAACGATACTGATCTTGGTAAAATCCGTCGCTTCTATTGAAAGTTTAAGGCAGACATGCAAACAGACATACATACATTTATATATTAGTAACTAACAATTTTCGACCCAAACTGATGAAAAATCTTGCCCTATCTCTGAATACACTTTATGTAAAATTTCAATTTCAGAAATTGTCTGAGTAATTTGCAAGAGACCGCAGAGGTCAATTTTTTTAACTTTGACCCCTATTATGACCCCCTTAAAATTTATTGTTTTCGACTCAAATCAAGTTATTACGTTAGATCCATGTCCAAGGAATCTATATCTAAAATTTCTAGTTCGTAGACCCATAATTGTCGGAGGAGTTAGGTAGAATTCTCAAATGTCAAATCGTTGAACTTTGACCCCTTAATCGCTAAATCTCTGGCCAAAAACCGATCACATCGATTTTCCCAAATCTCAATAACCTGTATATCAAATTTCGAGTCTGTAGACTAAAAATTGACAGAGTAATTGTGTAGGGAAATATACACAGATACACAGATATTTTCACTTTTACATATATATATATATATATATATATATATATATATATATATATATATATATATATAGAGAGAGAGAGAGAGAGAGAGAGAGAGAGAGAGAGAGAGATTTCAATAAATAAGAATGTAAATATACAAAATACTAATCATAGTGGGGATGATAAGTAGTCAAATGGATTATCCTAATCTTATAAATACAAGACTGGTAACTTAAAAAAGATATCCATTTTGAATTTGGAAACAGATTAATCTCACGGGTAAAAATTCATTTTTATGACATAAATAGGTTAGATGAAGTAATTTAGAATAGGAAACTAGATCTAATATTTGTAACATGTTTTTTTCCTAAGATTAAAGGAGGTGGTGTTTGATCAACACTGCTGGGGAGCCATGATGTAATATACTGTTTTGTTTTTAAGTCCCCGAAACAGTGTTTCATGGTAAACAACTGATGATCCCTTAAAAATAAATTATTACTGGTACTGTAGTGAATTCGAGAGAGCAAGTTGATGCAGTGATTGCAGGTGATTGAACGACTTACTGGCTAAATAGTTTTCTAACGAATGATAAAAAGTAATGCTTTTTGTATAGTTTTAAATGTTAAAAACTTCCAATACTATATATATATATATGTATGTGTGTGGGGGTGTATGTGTGTGTGCGTGCGTGCGTGCTCTGTGTGTGGGTGAATGTGTGTGTTTTATTTTTTATTACCGTTTCATATGTTTGGTTACATATGTTTCGGATGTTGGACCGTGTCAGACCTTACAGAAATTATTGTTATTATTTGGAAGAAGGGTTTTAGAGAAAATGCAAGAAAAAAGGATGGTAAGAGATAATAAGGGGGAGGGAGACGGGTATCGACAATAGTTAAGTTTTGAAGGTTAAGATACATTAGATTGTAGTGTGTGGGGTATCAGATTCAGGTAGGCGTGGGTGGAGATATATGGATATAGGGAGGGGGAGAGGGAGAGAGGGAGGTAAAAATGGGGGAGGTGGGAGGAGGGAAGGAATTTCTATTTTAGGTTTTAAGATTTGACTGCTTTTGGTTGTTTATGCCGGCACTGGAGTATATCGAATAGACGAGAGAAACATAGAGAGAGACAAAATAGACTTCGTGGTTTAGTGGGGGATGCCCTTTTCTCTACCCTGCAACCCCTCTCCCACAGAAGAGACGTTGCGAGCCTATCCTTGTTTTATCGTTATTTTCATGGCAGGTGCTCGTCTGAACTCCAATCCCTGGTCCCCCCTCGCCAATCTTTCACGAAAAACACCCGTCTAGCTCAATCCACTGTGAAAAATTTCCCCCACTCTATATCTGTGCCTAAATCAAAACGCGGATTTCATGAGCAAAGCTTCTTTCTTAGAACTGCACGCCTGTGGAACTCTGTTCCGTCTGCCTGCTTCCCTCCGGACTACAACTTGGATGTCTTCAAGTCTAATGTTAACAAATTCCTAATGAACCGCCCCCTTAAGTAAACACTTCATAAAATCTCCTCACTAACGTGATGTACTTACAATAACCCTTATCCCTGAGTGGCTTCCGGGCCTTGATAAGTGGTGATCACTGTGTAAAAAAAAAAAAAAAAAAAAAAGAGACAGACAGACAGAAAGAGGATTAGAAAGAGAGAGATGGAGAGAAAGGACTTTTGTACGTGTCATATGTGCTTGGCCAGTAAGGGATTTCATTTCGAATGTTCGTATTAGCTGCTATTCGTTCATTTGAGTTGACAGCGAGTTGTGTTTAGGTAGTTAATAGTTAATACGTATGCCAACACACACGCATATACGCATGCATACACACACATGCATATGTACATTTCTACACATCCACACACAGATACATAGGCACATACACATATATACATACAATACACTTGCAAACATACATGCATCTAAATGCAGACATACACACACATACACACATACTCATATACATAAATACATATACATATATACATACACATATATACATACATATATATATACACAAATACCTGGAGACATAGATCTCCGGTAAGATACTGATATACATATATATAAATACCCACACATTACCCATACATACCCATACATAATTAGATAAATATACATATTCATAAAGATATAAATACACACATATACAGACAAACATATATATATATACATGTGCACATTTATACTAATTAAATAAAGTAAAGTTAGAATAAATAAATAAATATAGGGGTATAGTTAATAATGCGAGGTTAGGTAGACGCATAGTTGATATGTTGAAATACATGCTGTTGGTTTAATATTTAGGGGTCTGTATGGATTTGCTTTGCTAAAAAAAATGTTTTAATTAGAAATTAAAAAGTGAAAGTGATAGAGAGAGTAGGTGGAAGGGGAGGAAGATGATCATTGTAAATTAAATGTGGTGAGGGTGTAGGTGTGTTTAGGGACTAATTTTCATTTTCTTTAGTAGTTTTTTGTGTATATACTTGTTAAATTTATATGTATCGGAGACATAAATGTAAGTAGTAAGGGTTATTAGTAAGGCTAGGGTATTCAGAATTAGGTTGTGTTATTTTCATGGTTATATAATTAGTAGGATGTCTAGGAGTTTAAACGTGGTTTGACCGATATAGGGAGCCTGAAGGTTTAAAGGTTAAGGATTATGAGGGTGGTGGTTAAGTTCTAATGAGTCAGGGGTCCTTGTAGTTCCGTTAAATTCATATATATATATATATATATATAGGGGTGGGTTCCTAACATGATGTTTTGGTAGTGGTTATGTTTAACCTTATTTTCAGTGTCAATTGTATTGCGGGCATAGGCACATATATACATGCAAAAACATACACTCATATAAATCCAGACATAGCTATACTTGTGTACAGACGTTCACCCATGCATGCAAATAGATATACATATACATCTACTATATATATATATATATATATATATATATATATATATATATATATATATATATATACATGTGTGTGTCGAAGTTGTGTTTTCTGTGATATAAATGTTGTTTACATTTTAAAATAAAATACGTATGAAATACGTTTAAAAGCCAAATTACAACGCAATATTATGCAAAATAAACAAATATTTATTTAAAGACATATTACTCGTGTTTGAAACGTTACATATATTATGAAACTAAGAAAAGCCTTCCAACCGTATTCATTTATATACGTAATTCTTATTAAAAAAAAAGTCTTAATTTAAAATGAATATTTCAACGATATATTCCATGTTCAGAATGTCATACGGTTTTTCTCTTTTTTCTCGCCATGGTTATGAATAGAAGAATACAGATAGTATAAAACCAATAAAAAACTTAAAATTTAATATCACACGCACTAAGCGTAAACTTCCGGAATTAGAAAATATCAACGCAGACGAACAACACATGGATTCTATACTTTTCCATTTACCATCAAGGCGAAGAAAAAACTATAAAATTCTGACGATAGCGTATATCGCCGAAAGTTAAAATCAGCAAACACTTTTCCATTGATCTGCCATTTCAATGAATTACAAATTAGAAGAATCAATTAATTTATTTTCAAAAAAACATAGATCGTAAAATCTTAATGTACACTGAACGTGATGCATGCAAAAACATTAAAGAAAAAGGTTGATTCACACAGCTCAAATATAATAATAGATATGAAAAAATTGATACCAAAATTATTTATATACCCCTCAACGTTTCATCTTTCAAGACTTCCTTGGGATGAAGGAAAAACATACAAGCAGAATATTTGCAAATAGTTAGTGTATTTGTGACGTAAAACTATTTTTTTAACGTGTGGATTCCATATAGAAACGTTGATTTAATTTAAATAAAATAAAATACGAAGCAAGTGGGTTCAAAAGCCAAATCACAACGTAATAGTCGGAAAATAAAAAAAATATTTTACTTGTTTGAAATTTATAACATGAATATTTCAGAGGTATACTCCATCCTCAGCGTGTTGTTTTCTTTCTTTCTTTTTTCTTTTCTTCTTTCTTGCCATGTTGTAAAGTTGGAGAAAGAAAAGTCTGTTTGTAAAGAGCCGCGCGTTGTATCTCAGCGGTTGTATTTTGAAATGTTGAAATCTTGAAATTGTGCGTGGGCAACGTGAAAATAACGTCAATGGTGTGAATTCCATATAGAAACGTTGATTTAATTTGAATAAAATAAAATACGCATCAAGTGTGCTTGAAAGCTAACTCACACCGCAATAGTAGTAATATTACGTTGTGATTTGGCTTTCAAATGCACATGATACGTATTTTATCTTATGCTTTTTTTCGTAAACTTTTTAAATCATATCTTAATCTCCCTTTTTAAACATTCCCTCGACTGAATAAGACAACACTTATTGTACATACAAAATGCTAAATATATTTTCGAATAGAGCGATATAATAATACTAGATAATATATACGATCGCTAAATAAACAATTTTTTAAATGGATCTTAGAAATTTAAAAATTCATAAATTTTCATTATTATTGCATTCTCGCCCTAAACAAGGCACGGCACCGCTTCGATATAGGGGGCTACTATCTGAGACATAATTGCAGGGATACTACGTAGGGAGTGTAACATGTTTATTGGAAAAAATTAATTGATTTGGCATCATTTGTAATTATTTGAAATATCAGATCGATGCAAAATGGTTTGCCGATTTTGTTAGAAAGTTATGTATGTATGTGTGCGTGTATAAATCTAATACATATATATGTCTAATATATATATATATATATATATATATATATATATATATATATATATATATATATAGTAGAAATGGTAACTAATAAAAACCTGAAGAAAGTGCTCAATACTGTTGTAGAGCAAATATGCGCTTTATTTTTTATTACCGTATTTTTTCTGTTAAGTTACATTATTGTTTCAGCTACCCGGCCGTTTTTTGGCCGTCTGTAGCTTTCTCAGACTTTTACAGAAATGTTCGTTATGATGGGATAAAAGAGTGAATGATGTCAGGGGAGGGGCGCGAGAAGAGCGGAAAACAAGAGGAAATTAGTATTAATAACCATAGAACAACTTTCTATGACTGACTAGCAATATATATATATATATATATATATATATACATATATACATATATATATACTAGCAAAATACCTGTCGTTGACTGGGTTCAAAAACAGCCTACAGAAAATGGACTCTTATTTATGAAGGTATTACAGGTTACGAAAAGGAAGGGTTGTAAAGAGATAGCTTCGAAATTGGAGGGTATCAAAACCGAAGCAAAATATAATGAAAGTAAAAATAAAATAGACAAACCCCATAATTTATCATACCATACCTGTTCACACTGAAACACTTATTACAATATTCTGTTGATCTATATTAAAAAACCTTGTAAAACTTTGTGACATATTTCCATTCTATGGAGGTCAGGCGCGAATGAACACTCTATAATTTTATTATACCATATTTCTTCAAACTGAAACATAATTATCAAAGTATACTTACGCAGATAGATATGAAAAGTCTTTATGAAAGTTTTTGCTTATTTCCATACTATGGAGGCCAGGCGCGAACGTAGACTCCCACAATTTTATTATACCATCCATATTTAAGTTAAAACATATTTATCAAAGTATTATTATTTACATCTATATCAAAAACACTTGTAAACGTTTGTTTTTTAATTTTTATATATATACTTTGTGGACTATGCGCGTACTCAGACCCCACAATTTTAATGAATCATCATTATGCCAGATCAAACATACCCATCCCTGTGTCTCGATACATCTATCATTATATGTGATCAGTTTTCTATAATAGTCAACCATATAGGAGCCTATTCGTGACCAGACACACACAGACATTCAGCTTTATATTATATATATATATATATATATATATATAGAGAGAGAGAGAGAGAGAGAGAGAGCGAGAGAGCGAGAGAGAGAGAGGGGGGAGAGAAAGAGGGAGAATTTTCACAATGTGAGAGATTATATAATTATTTCCATAGCCAAATAACGTTGCAGCTCACAAGAGCCATGACAACCAATATATATATATATATATATATATATATATATATATATATATATATATATATATATATATATATCTTACAATAGAAAAATGCGAGCATAAAAAGTAATATGATTCAGCTGAAACATCGAAAAGTAAAGGACTAGTTGTTAAAACTGAAAAAGAAAAGGAAAATACATACTTGTATGAATATAATAAATTTATAACTTAAAATATTGCATCATTAAGAATTGATTATATAATGTTAAAGTGATTTTTTAAAAGAAAATTCTTAATGCTGCAGTATTTTATAACTGAAAATATTGTAACATTAAGAATTGATTACATAATGTTAATCTGATTTTTTTATTCTTAATGCTGCAATATTTAAGTTATAAATGTATTATATTTTTTAATAGAATATCTTGTCCTTTTCTTTTCCCGTTTCAACAACTAGTCCTTTTCTTTTTCATGTTTAAGATTAACCATATTACTTTTCATGCTCCCATTTTTCTATTGTAATTCATGATTTTTCCAGGCTTCCAATAAATTCACTTGGTCTTTGTTGAATTTCAGTCTCCTTTTTTGTCTCCATAAACATAACATTATACACATATGTAATAACAATGTATGGCACTCGCCTGCTTCAATAAAAAAAATCCTAATTTTTTTCCTTTCATTCTTTCATTCTGTCCGTTTCACTTGTTACTTCTCTTTTAGCGACAGCACTGAATTAGTAGCAACATTATTCGCTGAAGCGACGTGGTTGCTATGGAAACAATTCATAAAAACGTCGCTCGCCTCCTTACGAATTGTTACGATTTTGAACACTAGTAAAGTTATCATAACTTTTGTCTTACTGAACGAAAATTGAAAATTATTTTTCACAATATAGCTGAAAAGGCGATCTAAAATCTAATCGCTGTTGAAAATTTGGTTGAAAAACTAGTGGGCAGTGAAGCTTTAAAGCAGTTCTAAATGACTAAAACTGTCACTTAATCATATTATTCAAACACTACCATGATGTAAGACCAAAAAAAAAAAGAGGCCATCTAGAACATATGATGTAGAACGGAGGAAAAAGAAAAAAAGGCCAAAGACCATAGTGTTTAGATGTGATGTTTTGATTATAATAAACTAGTTATGACCAAAGTTTCATTTAAATATGAAAAAACACTAAGAAACGGGGCCAAATTAGAGTTTGGGCCCGTTTTTTTAGTCACCCTGTATATATATATATATATATATATATATATATATATATATATATATATATATATATATATATATATATATATATATTTATGACGAAGATTTCAGTATTTACTTCGACAGTGGCAATTAATCGATAAAGAGGTATCTGTGTTGCATCCCAGTAAGAAATTGCAAGGAGAAATGCTTTGACTGATGGTTTCGTGTGGTGGTGAAACTCGGACGTGTCTGTGTGTCTCGATTGCATGAATACATTACCATGAATACATTATCACACTAGGTGCCTTCAATAGGTTTCCAGGTTATTTTTTATTTTTGTATAGGCATTTAAAATCCTCGTAAACTCTTGAAAATTCAGGATGTTATGTCTATAAAACTTGTGAAAAGATAGACCGATTATTTTTACTTCAGATTCAAAGGAACAACTGCGCCAGGAATTGGAATATACCCTACTAAAGCCTGGTTGTTACAGGTTGTGAATTTCAAAAATGCAATCTGGACGTAATCACAATTTATAAGAAAAAATGCAATAAAATTCTGTTTCAACTTGGAAGAAATACCACAGAAACGCTTGGAATGCGTCAGACTGCTTTTTAACCATCTTGCACGAATTACACATCAGTTTTTGAGTGAAATAAGAGATTAAGAGAAGGCAGGGAGTCTGTTCGGGATGACGAAAGGTGTAAGAGGAGTAAGGAAGTCAGAACACTAGAGTTGATTGGCCAAATAAAGAATTTCATGAATAAGAATCGTCATGTGTCCATAGAAACAATAAGTGCACAGTTTAATGTCAGTGTGGAAACGGTACACACGATTATTCAAGAGGAACTGAAAATCGGAAGATCTACGCGAAGTTTGCCCCAAGAGTGCTCAAAGATTAGACAGAAAGATGTTGTGGTGACACCAGGGAGATTGTCGAGCTAATCAATTCAGATTCCGCAGTTCTTGATGCTCTAGTGATCGGCGATAGAAGTATGATCTATTGCTATGACCCAAAAACCTAGACACAATTCCCAGCGCTGGCTCCCCCAGACCCAAGAAGGCTAGACAGAGCAAACCCACTCAAAATATATTATGTTCTCTTTTTTGACAGCATGGGCATGGTCTACATGCACTCAGTTCCCACTAACCAGATAGTCAACAAGGAGTACTACGGTTTTAAGAGAGTTCAAATCGGAGTAGTGGCATTTCTACCAGAACAATGCACCACTCCACAACAATCACAGATTATTTGACCAAGATGGGCATCAAAATAGTTCCTCATTCTACTTATAGTCCAGACCTTGCTCCCTATGACTTTCAGTTATTTCCTAAGCGCAAGGAAAACCTTAAAGGCTGTCGCTATGAAACAATTGAGGAAATGAATAAGGGTACATTGACATGCTAACACGAGAAAACTTCCACGGGTCCTTCCAGAAGTTATCGAAACGGTACAAGCGCATTGCAGCCGGAGGAGATTACTTCGAAGAGGACAAGAGTTTCATGTGCGTACTATCAATAATAGTGTCCATACGAAAAAAGTATGAAACCGTATTCAAGGCACCTCGTATATATATATATATATATATATATATATATATATATATATATAATGTGACAAAGTGACATAGTATATTGTCTATATATTTCGAGTATTTGCTTCAACAGTAGCAGTTAAGCTACATAGGTATTCCGCATTTCATTCTTCCATAGATTTTTTAAACTAATGCTTTGCCTTTTTCCCCCCATGTTTGCGTGAAACTAGGACAAGTCTGTAGTTTAATTGCTATGCTCAGTTTCTTGGAGGTAGAGTATACCCATAAGTGAAATAACAAACTGCGACTAGTGTTTAAATGCAATGCCTTTTTGTTTAAACAAATGAAGCTTTTGACAATGTATGTCATTATTATTTAACCTGCATTAACCCCAGCCATATTGTGCAGATGTTATAAACTCCGACTGTCGAGTTGTAGACAGTTATACAGAAGAGTTACGATACAGCGAAGCAATCTATCTGTAAATCACATATATATTTATATATATATGTGTGTGTGTGTGTGTGTGTGTGTGTGTGTGTGTGTGTGTGTGTGTGTGTGTGTGTGGATAACATTTTTTCTCTTTTCATTAAATAAAATATATATCTTTGTCTATGATATTTTCGATCCTTTCAAAATTCTGAATAACAGTCTTCACTTTTGGCAGGAACTGGATGATGCAATCCCCATATTTACAACAAGTCCGAATACTTTCCAATGCTCCAGGATTCATCTTCAGGGATAAATTAACCTAACTGGTTTTGAATAATTTTTATACGTTTTTTAGTTGACAACACATCTATACTTGAACAAACCAACAATAAACGAAAACTTGAAATACTAGAAGCATTACTAATAAAAATCTAAAAAAAAAAAAAACTTTAATTAATTTAGCAATAGTAATAACATCCCAAAGTGTTTGTAAAGTTATTTATTTCAATAGCTTTGCAAACATTTCAGGTTGTTATTAATTTTAACGAATTGATAAAAGGATAAAATAAATAAATAAATGAATATAATAAACATTGGGAAAGAAAAGAGAAAAAAGTGTATAAATTGTTCAAAACCAGTTCGATTAATTTATCCCTGAAGATGAATCCTCAAGGATTGAAAAGTACTCAGAATTATGATAAATATGGTGATTACATCAGCCAGTTCCTACCAGAAGCGAAGACTGTTATTCGGAAGTTGGAAAGGATCGTAAATAGAATTAATAAACAAAAGCGTATATTTTATTTAATGATATATATATATATATATATATATATATATATATATATATATATATATATATATATATATATATAGGAGTGAAGCAATGTGTGGGATAGGTATGTAGTAGAGATTTAGAAGGCTATCACCATGAGAGCGCACCATCCCGCAAACTCCTCCTCTTTCAAATCCCACTCCTACTTCTATCCTTCATAAGCTAACTGACTCCAGCCTACTAGCGACATTGTGACCTTGATACACCAAGTCATCCCACCTAATACATATCAGCAAGAAAAAAAAATAATAATTATAATAATAAAGACAACTAAATAGACAAAGAATATACAAAATTAAAAAGTGCTCACGGTAAAGCAACAAGTTATAAAAAATAGATAAATAAGAATAAATAAATATATATATATATACAAAAAAATATAAAAAAGCAACAAAAAAACATGTTATTCACCTAATCAGATCATACATAAATCCCCTCCTTACATTTGCTCCGAGGCTCCACATAGTTATCCAACTTCCGCTCCATCATCTAGCATGCTTTGAATCGATCTGTCACGTCTACCATTTAAAAAGGGAAGTTTTTTTCCGAAATTAATAATGGATATTGTCGCAGACATAACAAGTAAGACATTTGTATCCAATACAATTGAATAAATATATGTATATATAGACATATATGTATGTACTTATGGTTTTGTAAATCGACACTTGTTTTCGTCTCCTTTCACCAACAACTACTATATTTCATTCCTCGCATTGTGATAGCCTTCTAAATCTCTACTACATATATATATATATATATATATATATATATATATATATATATATATATATATATATATATATATATATATATATGATTTTCAGAATGTGAGAAATTATATATAATAAATTCTACAGCCAAACAACGTCGCAGTCAACAAGAGCCATGACAGTCAACGATCCGGAAGTCCAAGACTTGAGTTTCGCCTTGCTTTTGGCGCATCGGTTAGACACATCTGAACTCCGGATTCGAAGAGGCTCGGGTTTCGAATCCTGAGTTCGGATGTGTCTAACTGATGAGCCCAGTTGGCTGTCATGGCTCTTCTTGGCTGCGACGTTATTTGGCTGTGGAATTTATCATATATATATATGTGTGTGTGTGTGTGTGTGTGTGTGTGTGTGTGTGTGTGTGTGTGTGTGTGTGTGTGTGACAGAAAAATGACATGTACGTGTTCAGAAAACCCCGTCGACAATTTCCCTTAGTCTATGTCTAAAACTAAACGAAAATTCCATAAACAGAGTTTATTTCCTAGAATTATCGGTTTGTTGAACACAGCACCGTAAGGCTACTTCTCGGCTGACTATAACATGATTATTTTCCAATCTAATGTAAATAATTTCTTATTTAGCCGTCTTTTTAAATAATTAAGTATTACCACAGTTTTACGATTACTGATCATATTGTCTCACCATTTCCGTAACACTTATGATCTTTATCCTACAATGGCACCCGGGCCGTGATAAGCGGTGACCCCTAAGTAAAAACAAAAAAGTTTGGGCGAAGAAAATAATGAGAATTGCTATAAATCCCCACCATCTATCATATCATATGAATTTCATAGCAAAATCGATGTCATCTCGACGGACGAAATATTAAGAAATATCCTTAAAGGTGAGAAAACTGGTCCGATGTCACAATTAAAAGATAGATAAGTCTAGCTCGAAATCGATCGAAGACGTTGATCATCAATAAATATTGATAACCAACATTAGACCCGATCACATGGCTTGGAAATGGATTATTTGTGAAACCAACCGTACTCTAAAACAAACATCGCTAGATTTCGTTTTTATTTTTTTAATAAGATGCGCAGAAATTGTAGGTCAGAAGACTAGATGGCATAATTTCTACAGAACTGTTGCTTTTATATAGGAGAGATCCAGTTAGTGTTAAAGAAAGAAAATTATTCGCACTAAATTATAGCAGGCACTTTAATAGGCTAGTGTACGATTATCCTACTTCGCTGGATTCTCAAAACCACTTGATGTTGTGTGTAATCAATAAATAATCTATATTCTATATATATATATATATATATATATATATATATATATATATATATATATATATATATATATATATATATATAAGTATTCGAATACTGATTCTATGTGTCGAAGTCGGATACGTGGTTTATACTAATATTATGAGCGTTTGTGCTAGGAATGTTTACAGAGTTTTTAGTTTTTCGCTTCTAAATTCTTATATATTTTCGTGATATTTTATTTTGCGTCTTTTAATATATTAGAAGGTTTACATCTTAACAATTGTAGACCAAAATAAGTAAATTATTTGCAAATACGGCTAAGAAGGAGTACTGTTGCCCAGTCTGGAGAGGCGGCTTCAAAATCTAGTAGGCTGTGCCCTTTTTTTTCTCCTCACAAACTCTTTATCACAGAAAAGACGCTGCGTGTCTATCTCTGTTTTGTTGACATTTTCATGGCAAATGCTCGGCTGAGCTTCAATATATGCCCACCATGTAAAATATTCGCGACAAAAACTCGTCTAGCCGCAACAACTGTCAAAAAGTAATCCCTACTCTCTATTTTCGCTTAAATCTAAAAGTTAATCCCATAGAAAAAGTTTTATTCCTTTAACTGCGCGCTTGTAGAACACAATACCGCAGGGATGCTTCCAAGATGACTACAAAATGATCTATTTGAAGTTGAGACGTCCTATTACTCAATTTCCATCACCCTTATACTTGAATGGCTTTTGGACCTTGATAAACGGTGACTCTCTTGTAAAAATATGCAGAAAGTCTTTTTAGAAATGTCTTGTGTGAAGAGTAGACTTTTTTTAATATATATTCTAAATTTTCGATAAGTTTGTTAACATCAGTGACGACTATATATATATACTTTTCTCTATGGTAGTTGAGGAAGTCTGTTATATAGAAAGGCGTTACCGTACATATTTACACTTTATGAACAGTACATAGTGCCCGAGCAAAGCCGGGCTGCATTGCTAGCATATATATATATATATATATATATATATATATATATATATATATATATATATATATATATAAGTGAATGTGTCTGGGTGTGTGTGTCTGTGTCTGTGTGTGTATGTGTACATTTCTTGACGCAATAACTCTGTCAATTTTTAGTCTACAGGCTCGAAATTTGATATACAGGGTACTGGGATTTGGGAAAATCGATGTGATCGGTGTTTGCCCAGAAATTTGGCGATTAAGGGGTCAAAGTTCAACGATTTGACCTTTGAGAACTCTACTAAACTCCTCCGACAATTTTGTGTCTAAACATTTGAAATTTTAGATATAGGTTCCTTGGACATGGATCTAACTTAATAACTTCCGTTGAGCCCAAAACAATAAATTTTAAGGGGTCATAATAGGGGTCAAATTAAAAAAAAAATTGACCGCTTTTTTTTTTTTTTGGCTCAACATACACCTCCAAATACCCGGACAACGCCGGGCACCTATGCTAGTATATCTATAAAAGTAAAAGTGTCTGTGTGTGTATCTGTGTTACTGTGTGTCTGTGTGTGTACATTTCCCTACGCAATAACTTTGTAAATTTTTAGTCTACAGACTCGAAATTTGATATACAGAGTACTGAGATTTGGGAAAATCAATGTGATCGGTTTTCAGCCAGAAATTTGGTTGCTTGCTTAGTTGGTTGGTTGGATGTTTTTGTTTTACGGCATATCAACCTTTTTCCGGTTATTTAATGCCGAATCTAGTTATTTTGAGGAAGGATTTTTAATGGAGTATATTTGTTTTTTTTAAGTTGGATTTTATTTAACCCATAGTTGTGACCCTAACAGGTACTACCACTCCGGGTCAGAGTGGACCTGGGAGCAATGGCAATTAAAGGGTGGCTCCACACTCCCCAAGGCCCGCAAGGTGGGGCCTCACTATCGGATATAGTTTTAGGTCATATCCAGGAACCAGAAATTTGGCTGTTAAGTGGTCAAAGTTCAATGATTTACCTTTGAGAACTCTACTAAACTCCTCCCACAATTTTGGGTCTAAACACTTGAAATTTTAGATATAGATTCCTTGGACATGGATCTACCTTAATAACTTGACTTGAACACAAAACAATGACTTTTAAGGGGTCATAATAGGTGTCAAAGTTTTTTTTAAATTTGACCTTTTTTTTTTTTTTGCTCAACATACACCTCCAAATACCCGGGCAACGCCGGGCACCCATGCTAGTATATCTATAAAAGTAAAAGTGTCTGTGTATGTATCTGTGTTACTGTGTGTCTGTGTGTGTACATTTCCCTACGCAATAACTTTGTAAATTTTTAGTCTACAGACTCGAAATTTGGTATACAGAGTACTGAGATTTGGGGAAATCAATGTAATCGGTTTTCGCCCAGAAATTTGGCTGTTAAGTGGTCAAAGTTCAACGATTTGACCTTTGAGAATTCTACCAAATTCCTTCCACAATTTTGTGTCTAAACACTTGAAAGTTTAGATATAGGTTCCTTGGACATGGATATAACTTAATAACTTCATTTGAGCCCAAAACTATAAATTTTAAGGGGTCATAATAGGGGTTAAAGTTTTAAAAAATTAACCCTTTTTTGTTTGTTTTTGCTCAGCATACACTTCCAAATACCCGGGCAACACTGGGCACCCATGCTAGTATATATATATAAAGAAGGGTGGATAGATACATAAATAGAGAGAGAGAGAGAGAAGGATTGAATAACTGATGCGATTTAAGGAAAATTGTTATACTGCAAACTTTTAATATTTGCGCATAAGAAAAGAATTGGATTAAAAAACTGAATATTGCCGACTCTTCCTTTACGCCATATTAACATTTATACTTTCTTAATTTTATTATATTTCTACTTACCGGTGCGAGTATAAACCAATATAAACCCGTGTCGTCGCGAGAATCGTAAACTTTTTTTTTGGGGGGGGTCTCTGGACACAATCACCCGGATGCGGAGTTTTATAAAAGTCGTAAGTACGCTTTTATATAGTTTAATTCTTGCAGATTTCATATTTATTATTACAAAAACAATTTTCTATTATATTGTACCTAATACATAGTAGTTATTTCAAAAGTTAAATAATAATGACTTGGGTGCTATCACCTAGAATAGAAACCAAAACATTTAGAGCTTGAACCGCCTCTCCTAATGATGTAGCTATGGAGAGATGGTATGGAACGTTTAATATTAATGACTTGAAAAAGTTAATTAATTTGGCCATGCGAAGAAAGAAAGAAAACTACGTCGGCAAATTAAAATGAACAGTTTGCTTTCCACTTGACGATATATATATATATATATATATATATATATATATATATATATATATATGTGTGTGTGTGTGTGTGTGTGTGTGTGTGTGTGTGTGTGTGTGTGTGTGTGTGTGTGTGTGTGTGTGCGCGCACGCGCGTATTTCATCAAACCAAAGATTTTACTCGTTATAAACCATCCTTACTGTATGATTTCTATTTCCTGTTAATTTCAGTGTTATCTGACTTGTCGAATAGAGTTCATCGGTTAAATATTTACGCACAGACGTATACATACATACATACATAGATTTACAGTCATATAAATAAAGATAAGGTTTTTCATTTTCTTTTTTCACAATAGTTTTACTGCGAAACCAACGGCAAAATACAGAACTGGAGGAAAATATATACTAAGAATATTAAATTTCGGCCAGGCGTTGTGTAATTTTAATAGAAGCAAATCTTGCAGACAACAGAAATCACAACACGCAGCGACACGTAACGCCAGCAATAATGCAACACGTGGTGTGATGTAATGGTCTGAAGTTCCTTCATATTCATAAAACATTGTGCCAATTGAGATTTATCTTCCTTTTGGTGTATATAAGTCGTCCGTTTATTAAAAATGAATACGCTATAAATATGACACACAGAAATTTAATATATAAGAAAAGAATTTACAAATTCAACCTGTACTTGTGCTCGGATGAATTCCTCTGTTATATATGTCGCTTTAAGTTCAAATTATTTTCTATAAAGATTCTCATATTTATTGGCGTCTAAAATATTATGCACACACATCATATATATATATATATATATATATATATATATATATATATATATATATATATATATATATGGTAATTTCTCCCCAAACAAGGCACAAAGAACTCTTAGTCGCGAAGGGCTACTATTTGGGACCAGATCTGCAGGGACACTATTTATGAAATTGGGCAGCGAAATGTTTGTTCACATTCACTTGAATTTCTGAATCTCAGTACAGTAAGGGAAGCTGGTGCCCGGGAGGGAATTCCCAAGTGCAGCAGTCCGAGAGAGAGAAAAAGCTTTCGAGTAGAAAGCTTTGCGGCATCTAGAGATTTCTTCAGTGTAGGAGTGGGATTTTGCTGCTTGTCGGGTTTGTCGAAGGTATTGTCGCCGAAGTAGTACTTATACACACACACACACACACACACACACACACACACACACACACATATATATATATATACACACACACACACATATATATATATATACACACACAAACATATATATATATATATACTGTATGCTACTACTATAGATATACTCTCTCTATATATAAAAGGTTAAATGGGCAGGCAAAACCATCGGCAATTTACATCATTCTCTAAATGTACCTAAAACTTAATGAATATCACATAAGCAGAATTTCTTTCCTAGAACTGTTCGTCTGTAAAACAATCTTATTATAGAGTGTATAGAGAGTATATTTAAACTAATTATAATTTTATGTGTTCCGACAAATTTACTGCGAATGTGCTACTAATTCAATTTTGCTGTTCTCAGTCAGACAGAGTAATAGTTGTAGAAAAACCGACAGGTATAAAATATTTAAAAATTTGAGCTATTGCATAAGAGAAAAAATCAAATGGATTGCAAACAGACAGATCGACGGTTTTGGCTATGCCCTATTTAATTAATGTAATCCATCCTGAGAGGGAATTTTGTGCCTTTACTACTAGAATGCCTGGTAAGAAAATAAAGAATTTTGTTTGTAAGATTACAAACGTTTAGCCACAAGCTGCCAACCATTCTTATATTATACATTATGTAACATGATTGTATAAGGTATAATGTTGCAGAAATATACTGGTATATTTCTATGAATCAACCAGTCGTGTTCTCGTTGACGCAAAATAGCTTATCACTCGTTGATACGTTCTAAGTAGTATGTCTAATGTATAGTAAGGTCTCTCTTTTGCTTTCTCTTCTTTTCCGTTCTTGTTACGCCGTAGTCTTAGTTGTGGTGAATTTAAAGTAAGCTGAAGTTTAATTAAAGTAAGCTTCATCTTTCTATGATCAATCATATAAAGGGCAGTTGTGTATGTATGTATGGGTGATTGTATGTCCAGCTAAAACCGGCAAACTACAAAACAAACACCAACAAATATGTTTCTGGTCGGTTTTTCCTTGGGTGAATAATGTCTAAAATTTAGAAAGACATTCATTCAGGTTCGTCAGAGTCCGGTTTTTAGTGATTTTATATGGAAATCAATCTACAATTGATCGCTCTGGTTTTTGTCTATCAAATGGCCGTAGTTATTTTAATAAGACATTTTAAAATGATATTCAACAAAATAGAATAGTTGGCACGTTTCTTTCTTTAGACAAACTGGGCGTGTGTGCAAGCTACAGTTTTACATCTCTCCAAAGCTTTTTGTTTTTGGTTCATCCATAGCAACAGAAGCTGCTCGGGTTAATTAACTCAATTGCAACAAGTTAACGATTAAACAACAAGAAGACCAACCTTTATCTATTGACTAGAATTCTTCTATTTTCCTTTAGTCAGTTTCCCTGCCCAAAAATGACGTCACTAGTAAGCACCGTTCAAAAAATTAGTAATTTACAAATGTTTTAGTCGAACACGCACATTTCCGAAGTTTAGTACCACTGCAAGACGACTTTAGATTTTTAGTTCACTAAGCTCATTAACAAAGTTTAACAGCAGAATAACATTATTAAATGTATAATTTCAGATTCAGTATCTTCGATTCAAATGCAGTTGCGTATAATAAATACATCATATTACACATTCATATATATATATATATATATATATATATATATATATATATATATATATATATAGGGTGCGTCAAGTATTTGAGAACATTTATTACATTTTTAATGATAATCAAAATACAAACAAAATGCAAATACATCAAATACATATTATTAAATAAAACGGCATCTACAATCTTCTACACTATGAATCTCACCTGTATGTTTAAACGTATGTATGTATGCATGTATGTATGTATGTATGTATGTATGTATGTATGTATGTATGTATGTATGTTTATATATCTTCCTAAATCTTTCGGCAGGTATTCCTCTGAAGCTTAATCCTTCAGACGACAAATATCGACAACTTGGCTAGAACATTATTTTTTTCACCCTTAACTGAACACTTTTCTACAAGGAGGGGTCGGTTTTTCGCCGATATTTTCGAAAGTCATCCCCTCTTTTCGATTGACTAGTCTAAATTTAAACCTTTGCCACTTCCGGTTTGGGTATCGACGCAACGACAAAGATGTTTTGTTTTGGTTTGTTTTTTTCACGTTCCTTTCCTCTTTCACCGTACGGTTTCTAGCCTGTCTGCCTAATACAACTTTCTTTCTTTTTTTTTTTTTTTTGCTTAACACACACCTCTTAACACCCTGGCAACGCCGGGAACCGAGACTAGTTGGTACATAAACAACACTTTTATTTTATAATTTCATTCAATGAAATCTCCTTCCGCTTCAATGCCAGTCTCTATTAGGGACCTAACCCTTTCGCAAGTGGGTATAAGATGATCTTTGGCGATGTTGTCCATTACTCTGACTATGGATGCTTCCAGACAATCTTTGGTTAGTTGGTTGGTTGGTTGGATGGTTGGTTGTTTTTATTTTACGGCATATCAACTTTTTTCGGATTATTTAATGGCGAATCCAAAGATTTTGAAGAAAAAATTTTTTAATAGAATATATTTGTTGTTTTCACGTCGGTTTCTATTTAACCCATAGTTGGAACCCTAACAGGTACTACCACTCCGGGTAAGCGTGGGCCTGGGAGCAATGGTAATTAAAGGGTGGCTCCACACTCCCCAAAGCCCACAAGCTGGGGCCTCACAACTGGATATAGTTTAATGTCATATCCAGGACCCCCATTGAGAGACTTTTTACCCTCTGCAGGGGGGCGGTCGGCTATTCTAATGCCCCACCGACAGGGCCCAGACAATCTTTGGTGCTGTAAGGACGTCTACTAACATCTCTCCCAACGACTCCCCACACGTAATAATCCAACAGATTAAAGTCTGGAGAGCTTGGAAGTCACAAGTTGGTAAAGGTTCTTTTTGTCTGACAAAAAAAAAGCATGTCTTGTTAAGCAGGATGTTTCAGTTTGTTTTAAAGTCTCTTGGATCTCATTAAACAATTTTCTTTGGTGATCTTAAACATAAACTGGCCTCTCTTCATCACATAGGACTTTTATCGAAGATTCTAATGAAAAATCTTTTGAACTGTGGCTTCGCAGACACCGAGATCTTTGGCAATTGACCCCATAACTTCTGGAGGGGACCTCGTCAATGATATCCTGAACTCGCGGGTTCGAATGCTGCCAGAGCATTGCCAGTGTTTTTAACGTTTATTAACATGGGAAATTTGGCCATCATCTTCTAAATCTTCATCATTATCTTCAAAAACTTTGCGAGCTTTTAAAACAAAAGATCGGGCGATTGTGCAATTTAAACATCGCTGTGGTGTATCATTATTATTTTCATGTTGCTGTGTTAGTTTACATTGTCTCATGATTGATTGTCTTTATAAAAAGTAAAAGTTTATATACAGGAAAGAATTGGTAAAATAAGTGATGTTTTCAAACACAATATGACCCCCCGGTATATATATATATATATATATATATATATATATATATATATATATATATATATATATATATATATATATATATATATATATATAAAATGGACCATCCTAAAGAAATTTAAGTCTTACACTCCAGAATCTAAGTCTTGTCACCTCTGTACATCTGAAGCTATAACTATTATAACCTCCCTTCAAAGTAGTAATATAATAAACTCTAAAAACGAACTGATCTCCTATTGCAAACATATGTCAAAGTTTAAATATGGTAAATTTGAAATTACATAGCTATTAATTTAACCCTTCAAATATATATCTTTTCCCATATTTTTTTTTACCTTCTAAGCTTTTTATATTTTTAATTTTATTTGTATTTCTTTATTTCTTTGGCCGGTTTTCTGTCTGCTGTCTCCGTTTTATTGTATAAGTATACCTATTAATTAAATATATACATCAACCTACTCATTTTTATTCTATGTATTTGTTTACTTATATTTTACTATATGCATTTACATACACATATATTTGCCTTATTCCGGAGTTTGTAGATACCGGCCAGTCCCTCCCCTTAATTTGTATGTAAGTATGTACGTATGTTTTTGTTTAACTTGTATATGTGTTTGGATATTTTTTGGATATGTGTATATATTTATGCATGCGTGTGTGTTTGTATATACATGTATATATATGTGTGTGCGTGTTATTGTAAATGTATACATATATGTATATATATATGCGTGTGTGTATGTATGTACCTGTGTGTGCATTTGTGTGTCTGTATGTATGTATATGTATGTGTATGTGTGTATATATATATGTATGTGTGTGTATATATTTATATATAGTTTTTTTAACTTTTTAAATTTCTATTTTTAATTTATTTACTTTCATTTTTTTTAATATAATAGACGCTCCATTTCATAAACTTAGCCATTAATTTGTTCTTCTAACCAGTGTTTCTTAATTTAATTCTGGGACTTTCACGTGCATATCTAAGTTGACCTAATTATTAACGCTAACTTTCGCGCTTTTTGTCTGGGTCAGTTGACCTTGCTTTTCAAATTTAAACTTTCACCGCTTTTCGTTTTTTTTTTTTTATACCTTAATTTACTTGATTCCTCCAGCCTTGACAGACGTGTTTTAAATATTCTCTCCAGTGCTTTTTCTTTTAATGATTTGGAACCCATGCTATTATATCTATAAAAGTGAACGTGTCTGTGTGTCTGTCTTTCTGTGTATCTGTGTACATTTCCCTAAGCAATAACTTTGTAAATTTTTTGTCTGCAGACTCGAAATTTAATATAAAGGGTACTGAGATTTGGTAAAATCTGTGATCGGTTTTCGGCCAGAAAATTGGCTGTTAAGGGGTCAGAGTTCAACGATTTGACCTTTGAGAACACTACCAAACTTCTCCGACAATTTTGGGTCTGAACACTTGTAATTTTAGATATAGGGTTTTTGGACGTGGATCTAACTTAATAACTTGAATTGAGCCCAAAACAATAAGTGTTAAGGGGTCATAATAGAGGTCAAAGTTAAAAAAATTGACCGCTTTTTTTTTTTGCTGAACATACACCTCCAAACACCCGGGCAACGCCGGGCTGAAATACTAGTCTATCTATCTATATATATATATATATATATATATATATATATATATATATATATATATATATATATAAAAGTGAAAGTGTCTGTGTGTGTGTCTGTGTATCTGTGTGTCTGTGTGTCTGTGTACATTTCCCTACGCAATAACTGTGTAAATTTTTAGTCTATAGACTCGAAATTTGATATACAGGGTACTGAGATTTGGGAAAATCGATGTGATCGGTTTTTGCCCAGAAATTTGGCGGTTAAGGGGTAAAAGTTTGATCTTTGAGAACTCATCCGACAATATTGTGTCTACGAACTTGAAATTTTAGATATAGGTTCCTTGGACATGGATCTAACTTAATAACTTGATTTCAGCCCAAACAATAAATTTTAAGGGGTCATAATAGGGGTCAAATTTTTAAAAAATTGATATCTGCGGTCTCTACCAATTTCTGGTCTTAATATTTGAATTTTTACATAAAGTGTATTCAGAGATAGGGCAAGCTTTTTCGTCAGTTTGGGTCGAAACTTTTTAGTTACCAATATATAAATGTATGTATATATGTATGTTTGCATGTCTGCGTTAAACTTTCAATAGAGGCGACGGATTTTACCAAGATCAGTATCGTTTTAAAGTTCGACCGTTCATACGACAAATATCGAAAAATTGGCTAAAAACATTAATATCTTCCCCTTCAACTAGACACTTTTCTACAGGAGGGGGGTCACTTTTTTCGCCGATATTTTTTAAAGTTATCCTCTCCTTTAGATTGTCTAGTCTTAATTTTAAAATATGTCGCTTCCCGTTTGGCGGTGGTCGTAACAGTATAAATGTTAGGTTTTACCCCGTTCTATTCCTCCTTTGCGGTACGGGTTCGAGCCTGCCTTCCTACTACAACTTTTTTTTTCTCTCAACATACACATCAAAACAATCGGGCAACGCCGGCCTGAAATTCTAGTATATATATATATATATATATATATATATATATATATATATATATAAGTTAAAGTTTCTGTGTTTATGTCTGTGTGTGTGCATTTCCCTACCAAACTACTTTGTAAATTTTCAGTCTACGGACTCGAGATTTAACATAAGGGATATTGAGATTTGAAAAAATATTTTTAATCGTTTTTCGACCAATTTATATATATATATATATATATATAAAATATATTTTAGTCATCGACATACAGACCTGTTTCGTTGTATCACAACTCATCAGTGCCGCTAGACTAACACCTCTCCCAAGCCGAGGATCGAACCTAGAACCGTCGTGATGACAGTCGGCAGTCCTACCCCCTTGACTACGGAATCGGTGGCCGAAATTAACCTGTCCGAACGATTATTTAAAATAAACATTCGTCCGCTACTCGTAGAGGGCTCAAACGTTTGTTTGTAAACAAATCGCGAGCTTCGCATTATTTCAGCTAAATTAAGTAGCGAGTAAGATAATTTACGAGAGTGCTCTACCAAAGAGGGGAGCTTTATAAAATATATTTTAGTCATCGACATACAGACCTGTTTCGTTGTATCACAACTCATCAGTGCCGCTAGACTAACACCTCTCCCAAGCCGAGGATCGAACCTAGAACCGTCGTGATGACAGTCGGCAGTCCTACCCCCTTGACTACGGAATCGGTGGCCGAAATTAACCTGTCCGAACGATTATTTAAAATAAACATTCGTCCGCTACTCGTAGAGGGCTCAAACGTTTGTTTGTAAACAAATCGCGAGCTTCGCATTATTTCAGCTAAATTAAGTA
Organism: Euprymna scolopes; assembly: GCF_053919585.1. Lineage (NCBI taxonomy): Eukaryota > Metazoa > Mollusca > Cephalopoda > Sepiida > Sepiolidae > Euprymna > Euprymna scolopes. The sequence continues at coordinate 31,094,075 of NC_136501.1, forward strand.
GCGAGTAAGATAATTTACGAGAGTGCTCTACCAAAGAGGGGAGCTTTATAAAATATATTTTAGTCATCGACATACAGACCTGTTTCGTTGTATCACAACTCATCAGTGCCGCTAGACTAACACCTCTCCCAAGCCGAGGATCGAACCTAGAACCGTCGTGATGACAGTCGGCAGTCCTACCCCCTTGACTACGGAATCGGTGGCCGAAATTAACCTGTCCGAACGATTATTTAAAATAAACATTCGTCCGCTACTCGTAGAGGGCTCAAACGTTTGTTTGTAAACAAATCGCGAGCTTCGCATTATTTCAGCTAAATTAAGTAGCGAGTAAGATAATTTACGAGAGTGCTCTACCAAAGAGGGGAGCTTTATAAAATATATTTTAGTCATCGACATACAGACCTGTTTCGTTGTATCACAACTCATCAGTGCCGCTAGACTAACACCTCTCCCAAGCCGAGGATCGAACCTAGAACCGTCGTGATGACAGTCGGCAGTCCTACCCCCTTGACTACGGAATCGGTGGCCGAAATTAACCTGTCCGAACGATTATTTAAAATAAACATTCGTCCGCTACTCGTAGAGGGCTCAAACGTTTGTTTGTAAACAAATCGCGAGCTTCGCATTATTTCAGCTAAATTAAGTAGCGAGTAAGATAATTTACGAGAGTGCTCTACCAAAGAGGGGAGCTTTATAAAATATATTTTAGTCATCGACATACAGACCTGTTTCGTTGTATCACAACTCATCAGTGCCGCTAGACTATATATATATTCAGATTTGAGGTGTTCAAAAGTCGGGACTAATGAAGACAACGAGGTTGTTAAATAGTGCTCAATTAAAAGAGCAAAATATTTTTTTATTATTTGGGAGTAAACAGTTACATATGGTCGCTACAAATAGCCATCTGTTTCAGTCAAAGAGACTTCTTCAGGCCACCTGGAACCTCTCCAGGTCGCCTGAAGAAGTCTCTTTGATTGAAACAGATGGCTATTTGTAGCAACCATGTGTAACTGTTTACCGCCAAATAATAATAATAATAATAATATATACTTCAGCATAATGAAATGTAAATCCAGTGATTAAGAGTCTTACAAAATATTATTGGATTTAATATTTTATATAAGACAATCACAGCTAAATAAAATTCATAGAGCAAATAATTCATAACTTAGGAATTTAAATTTTATGATTTGAAGAAGGTTAAATTTAAAATATGGAATGTTTATTGCATGCAAAACAAAGAATACAGTTTAATAAGTATATTTCCTTAACTCATGAGTTTTCGATGTTTAGTCCTCAGAGGAAAAATATTAGCAAATATTATAAATGGTTTTAACTTTATTTGCTAAAAATGATCAACATGGTAAATTAAAAGTTTTTAAAGTTTTTAAATCATCTTAGGTACATACAGTAAGGGAAATTGGATATTGATACAGAAAAAAGTATATAGATAAGCGAGGAATCTCTAGAAGAGTCAGGGAAAATGGATAAGCCCTTAGGAAGAATAAAGATACGTTCATATAGGGCCAATCACCCTTAGGCTTCAGCAATAGATGGTGATGCAAAAGAAGAGGTTGGTTGAGGGATTGGCGGTTTCTGAGATCGTCCTGTCGGCTTTCGATAGAGTTACAGGACCAGTCTCAAAGTTTATTGAGACAAGCTATGCCAATAACCAAAGTGTCATCTGGTCGAAATTGCGCGAGTCGTTGGTGAAGCAGTATCCAAGCCGTCCGAGAGTTGACATGTCTAATAATTTCCGACCTTGAAGATATCTACGATCTGGCAGATCACATGGACGGATTGGCAGTGCTTGCATTCCACAAGAAAGCGATGAGCAACCCAATTCAAGCTATTTATAGAGGAATTCGTGATTGGCCTAGATGACAAAAAAACTCGTTAAAAAAAATCTAGTTTCAACTATTCTTTCCTACTGGAAGCTAAGTACTTAGCATGGGACAGTGCGTCAAAGGGAGCAGAGCAGGGCAAGACCAAAGCGGAACAGAGAAGGCCCGAAAGCCGATCCTAGGAAAAGAGATGGGACTCTCGATATGGGTTCCCTAGGTTCATCCCAGTCAGGGAAGGACCAATATGGGCATCTAGGTCTGTGAACGTGAAGTGCATAGGACAAGAGAGTTTTTTACTAGTTATTGTAAACAGAGATTTCGGATTAGAACACCAGAGGTGGACGAACCACCCTGGACAACTGAGGAGAACCACAAAAGGCAAGTGTTGAAATAACTTCAGTTCCGATTTTTCTTTTCAAAAAAAAAATAAATTCGTCCCTGCAACAGTTGCTCTCTGGTAGCGGTTAAACCAAAATGCCTGTATACTTCATTTCCGTCCTCTCCCCTACCACTTCTCATGCCGTTTTTATCCACCCCCATCACATGACCTGTAAATGATGTGACTCGTGTTTGGTATAAAAGCTCAGTCAATCTTTATGGCGTCTCTTTTTTAGATCATACCTGAAGGTAAGTTCATTATTGTTGTTGTTTTTATGTACTGCCACACAAGCCAAAAACATGTGGGCATTTGCTTCCTTGATGACTATCACAGCAAGGTGGCATGAAAAGAGCCCACATTTTTTCTGCTTTCCGAGATGAGATAACTCACTTGTAACGCGTTGATAGGGACCACGCAGGCTTCCTTTCTAGGCCAATTGCTCTTGATATATCAAAGGCATTTGATATAGAATGGCATAAAGTTTTACTTCACAAGATCTCCGGCTACGGTATAGCTGGAAATGTCTTCTCAATTTTTAAGTCATTTCTCTCTGATAGGTTCATAAGAGTAGTGGTTGATGGGCAGAAATCAGAAGCTCTCAGTATTAATGCTGGAGTCCCTCAGGGGTCCATCCTGGGCCCAAATCTCTTCCTGATCTACATTAATGATCTTCCAAATCACATCCTTACATCATTTATAGACATTTATACTGATGACACTAATATCTATGGTAGCACATTTAAGATCGTAAACGACCAAGTTCACTCCGATTCTCTCTCCTCTGATCTTGAGCATGTGGTACAATGGGGAAAGGAGTGGCTGGTTACTTTTAATGCATGTAAACCCAAGCTTTTATTTTTACATCATAATCGCTCTGATACCCATCTGGCATCAATTGAAATGAATGGCTCTCGTCTTGGTGAGGCCTCATGTTTTGACAAGCTTCTGGGCTAGACTTTTTCTCCTGATCTTAAGTGGAACGCATACATTAAATCTGTTGCCAAGGCCGCTGGAAAAATGATGGGATCCTTCTATCGATCCAGTAGACATCTAACTGCTCATGCAATTCTCTATTTATATAAGAGCCAGGTACGTGCAAGGATAGAGTACTGTTGCCACATCTGGGTAGGGGCTGCTAAAAAGGACTTATCCTGCCTTGATAGAGTTCAAAATAGACTTCGTAGCCTCGTAGGGGATGTTCTTTTCTTTTCCCTGCAACCTCTTTCTCACAGAAGAAATATTGCGAGTTTGTCTCTACTTTATCGTTATTTTCATGGCAAGAGCTCGGCTGAGCTCCAATTTATGGTTCCCCCTCGCCAAACTTTCACAAGAAACACCCGTCTAGCAGAAATTTCTATCAATAATTTCCCCCACTCTTTATCTGTACCTAAACCTAAACGTACATTCCATGAACAAAGCTTGTTTATTAGAACTGCACGCTGATTACAATATAGTTGTCTTCAAGTCCAACGTAAACAAGTTTTTGATGAGCCGTTCCATGTAAGTTAACAAATTTACCTAATTTTCATTACTAAAGATTTCTATATTGTCCAATTTCTACTGTACACTCTTTAACCCTTATCCTCGAGTGGCCTCTTGGCCTTGATAAATGGTGATGCCTATGTAAAAAAAGGCAAGGGTGTTGATTTATACTAGAAGGTTTCTCTTTCTCTCTCTCTCTCTCTCTCTCTCTCTCTCTCTCTCTCTCTCTACCTATATATATATATATATATATATATATATATATATATATATATATACAAGATGGACCTTAATTCGCGCAGCAGATATATAGAGTAATAAAACATTGTTAGCATCAGTTACTATAGTATCAAATTTTATTATACTCAAATTTTTTTAGCTATGGTTTGCTTTAAAATATTTTAATTTTTAGAGTTTAACTAGTGTTCATGCGTGGTGTTGATGACTCCAGTTATCGATGTGTTGCTGATAAATTTAATCGAACACATGCTTATCGTGAACTTATCTCTCATATGACAGTATATAGAAGCCGGAAATAACTGTAAGAAAGAAATAGCGATAGCTAAGAGAGAATTTACGTAAACCACCAAAAAACGAATCGAAGCAAAGAAATTAGGAACCCGTGACTTTTGGAAAATCTACAACAGTGTAGTAAATAATGGGCAATCAACAATCCCCCCCACTATCCAACAATCATGAGGCTATTTGTTCAGAAACCGAGAAGGCTAACATGCCTGCCAGTCAGTTCGCCTCCAACTCCACACTGGACCCTGCAAACCACTCCCTGCTGACTTTCCTTTGCGGACACACACCACACTAGGTGCATGCCATCATAAAAAATCTTGACACTTCAAAAGCATGTGGACCTGATCTCATCCCGGCTATGCTATTAAGAAAGTGCTCCGCCGAAGAAGCTCCGGTTCTCTCCAAACTTTACAACAAATGCCTTAAGTAATCTTGCTTTCCTGTCTGCTGGAAAACTGCTTCTGTGGTACCAGTTTTCAATAATTCTGGTGAAAGAACTGACCCATTAAATTACCGCCCCATTAGCCTCCTCCCACTTTTCGCCAAAATATTTGAGTCCATAATTAACCAGGCTCTGGTCCATCACCTTACAGATGCTAAACTTCTGAACGACCAATAATACGGATTTAGCCAAGCCCTTCAACAGCAGACATCTTAACTGTAATCTCTGAGCGTATATACCATTCACTTGACAGGGAGGGTAGAGCAATAGCTCTAGATATATCTAAGGCTTTTGACAGGGTATGGCACGAAGGTCTTCTCAGGAAAATTAGATCATACGGTATCACTGGAAGAATCTTTAACATAATTAAATCCTTCTTAGATAAGAGAAAAATCCAGGTTGTCATCGATGGTCGTACATCCAAACAATATGATATAAATGCGGGAGTGCATCAGGGGTCTATCCTTGGACCTCTATTATTTCTAATATTTATAAATGAGCTCCCTGGCAAAATTGTCTGTGATGTGAGTATATATGCTGATGACGCCACTCTCTATAACCGACACGACAGGATAACAAATGAACACATGTCTAGAGATATGGCAAAAACACTAGAGGATAACCTCCAACCTGTAGTGGAATAGGGACAAAAATGGATGGTCACATTCAATGCTGCTAAGGCTAAACTTATTTCCTTCAATAACTACAAGAAACCTTCTCTACCACCAATAGCAATGGCCAAAGGCTCTTTATCTGAAAGCATATCCTTTAGACTCCTCGGCCTTACGTTCACAGGAAACATGAGCTGGAAAAATTACATTGAGAGCATTGCCAGAAACGCTGCGAAAAAGGTAGGTTCTCTCTACCGTGCTAGAAAGCTACTAACGCCCGAAAGTATCCGGTACTCCTATAAGGCCACCACTCGCCCATGTATGGAGTATTGTTGTCATATTTGGGCTGGTGCATCTGCTACTAGTCTCTCACTCCTAGACAGGGTTCATAAAAGAGTCGCCAATTTAATAGGTCCTGAACTGTCATCTAAGCTTCAGCCTCTGTTCCATCGACGTAAGGTAGCATCCCTCTGCCTGTTCTACAAGTATTTCAATGGTGAATGCTCTGACGAACTGCAAGCACTTGTGCCCCCTCGCGTAAGTACCTCCGACAAACCCGACAAGCAGCAAAATCCCACCTCTTCACAGTAAAGATCCCCAGATGTAAGAGAGCTTTCTACTCCAGTAGTTTCTTCCCCAGAACCGCTGGACTTTGGAATTCCCTTCCGAGTCCCTGCTTCCCCAACTGTACTAACATGCAGAACTTCAAGTGTAACGTGAACCGACATCTTGCTACCCAACTCCCCACATAGTAACCCTGAAGCTTATGTCCCTGATAGTAGCCCCCTACAGCAAAGTGGCAATGTGCCTTGTTTGGGTGAAATTACAATATGTTCTTTTTTAAGAAAAGTAAGACGTTTTATATTGAAATTTCGTTTTATTGGTAGTGTTCTAGATAAACCACGAAGTCGCTATCCAAGAGTCCACTAAGTCGCTAGCCTGACGAAACTCGAAAACGTGTCCTCGAAAACGTGTCCTCGAAAACATTTAGATCAGTTCGATGAAATCATTGCGACGAACGTCAAGTAAGTTCGGTGTCCTAAAAATCACCATGGGACGTACCATCAAAGCCGAAAGTTTCATCCTTACAAACTGCAGCAGTTGAACAAGCTACACGAAGATAACCCAGACCGATGACTTCACATGGTTACTTAGTTTAAAGATTAGCTGGTTAAGAATCCAAATTTTGTAGACCATAATGACGAAGCTAACTTCTGTGTGAACGGCGACGTTAATAAACGAAACTGTCGTTATTATTCGTGCGAAAACACACATTGGATGGAATCTACTAAAGAGCACTCATGTTCAAATTTAGTAGTGTGGTGCGAACTTTGGATAAGTCATGTTTTGGGTCCATTCTTTTTCAACGAAACAGTAATCAATGAGGTGAACTTGAAAATGCTACAAAATGATCTTATACCACAGCTGGAGTGCATCTGTAACGGGAAACCATTTTGGTTTATGCAAGATGGTGCCCTGTCTCATTATGCAACGACTGTGCAAAATTGGCTGAGTGGCAATTTTGAAAATTGCATTGTGCGAACAACCACCGTAAATTGGACACCAAGGTCCCCTGATTGAAATCAATGGATTTTTATTTTGGGTGCCACCTCAAACAAATAGTCTACTCTATAATAATTGCAAATGTCGACCACCTTTGCCATCAGATAATTCGGATGTACAATCCCATAGATGGAAAGAGTGGACTTACTTGATAAAGTTTATGAAAATTTTGAACGCAAATGACCAGCAGTTTATGGATTTGTGTTTGTACCAGCATGTTCAACGTATTTCTTAGTTCATAAATTAAGCTTGATTTTTTATAAAATAACATTTGTTATTACCAGAAGTGTTTTTAATGCTTCGGTGTGCGATTTATGGTCACACTATGTATAGTAATCCAGGTAAAGTTTTCATCTACGGAGTTTAAAATACCAGAGGATTCTAAGTGTGTTTATATAATGGTTCGCGATAATAAAGTAGTTGAAGTTATGAAGAGTTTTATTTAAACAAACATTATTTGGCTCGATATTTTCAAAATTAATTTTGGTCACTAAAATAATAGGTATAATATTCTTTGTTTACTATGCTTTCATTTTGTGGAAACTACAAATGTGATCAAAACATATTTTGAAAACATGTGGCCAAACAATGTTTTATAATAAAACAGTTGTACACACACACACGCGCGTGCACACACACACACGCACACATATACATATACACTTGTGCCCGATATTATTCATACCCCTCGGATCTTTGATATTTCTATAAGAATATTGCTCAAACCAGAAGGTAGACAATATTAAAGGGATTTCAGACAATAAATCAAGCATAGGCATTTAATTTAAACTCAACAAATAAATAAATTATGCAAGTTTGAAACATTATACAAAGAAAAACAATAATGGCACTAGTTCAAAATTATTCATACCTCTCTTACTAATAGTCAATAGCATGCTCTTTATTCTTAATAACTGCCTGTAACCGTTTTGGATATTTATCAACAAGGTTTTTACAAGCATCAACACTGATTTTTGACCATTCTTCAATGCAGTAGTTCTCCAAATCCCTCAAATTTCTAGGTTTCTGCTTTTTAACCTCAGTTTTCAATATGTGCCAGAGGTTTTCGATAGGGTTCAGGTCGGGACTCTGGCAAGGCCATTCCAAAACATTAATTTGATTATCCTCAAACCATTTCTTGACTATTTTGGCAGTATGTTTTGGATCATTATCCTGTTGAAGGACCCAGTTTGGTCCTAAATGGAGATTCTCCGCATCCTGTCTAATGTTTTTCTGGAGTATCTCCAAATATTGCTCCTTCTTCATGGTTCCATCTATCTTGACCAAACTACCTGGACCACTAGCCGAAAAGGAGCCCCAAAACATTAGGCTACCACCACCATGTTTCATCGTGGGTATGGTGTTCTTTGGGTTGTAAGCTTCTCCTTTCTTCCTCCAAACGTAAGAAGCATCCATATGGCCAAACAATTCAATTTTTGTTTCGTCAGTCCACAAAATACTTGAGAAAACGGACTCTGGAGAATTCACATGGGTCCTAGCAAACTTTAGACGTGCTGCAAGGTGTTTTCCGGTGTGCAATGAGGTCCTTCTTGGTCTTCTTCCTTTCAGACCATTTTCATGCAGAGTCCTTTGCAATGTTTGCCTTGATATTTTTATGCCAGAAGACTCCAGATTTTCTAAAATGTCCTTAGTAGTGGTGGTTGGATTTGCATTAACACTTCTTACAATATTCCTGGTGGCTCTAGCAGACAGTTTCCTTTTCCTTCCTCTACCAATCAAGTTGTTTGTTGTGTGGTGGCTCTGGAATTTTTTGATGATGCTCTGTACTGTTGCTGTAGGGACCTCAAATTTCTTGGAAATTGACTTGTAACCTAAACCATCCTTATGTGAATTCGCAATTTTAGTCCTAAGATCATTACTAAGCTCTTTTTTCTTCCCCATTCTAATAATTTTTATTCTTTTATTGGTTTTCAGTTGATATCATTTTAATTTCTGAAAAATGCAAAAAACGAAATGAAATTAATCAAAGGTTGTATAAAAGCATTCAAAATAAGAATCAAACAGGAAACAAACAGTCAGAAATTCGATTAATACTGAAAAAATTAGGGGGTATGATTATTTTTGAACATTGCATATTTTATAAATAGCTGTATATTTCTTTTATTACAAGTATCCCGAGATTTTAAAATGACGAAAATGATCAGAAGAGGTTTACTAAGAATATGTATCAATATGGACGTAAACAATAAATTCTTACAAAGTTACACATAATAAACTCAATTTTCAAGGTGGGGTATGAATAATATCGGGCACAAGTGTATATATGCAATCATTGTAACATTCCTATCCCCTCGCCATTAACCGCCTGAAGAAGGCCAGAGCATATGTTGGCCGAAACGTCGTGAATCAACAACTATAAAGATGAGTATATCAACCTGCAAAAAGAAAATAAATACACAAATGACGAAACCTAATATCAAAGCATTTCAATATATATATATATATATATATATATATATACTACTGTATATATATACTACTGTATATATATATATACTACTGTATATATATATATACTACTGTATATATATATATATATATATATATATATATATATATATATATATATATATATACTACTGTACATATATAACTCCTATAATTTGAACATCCGCTTCGGTCAAATTAGAAGATGCTGTTCAACTTTTGTGATAAAAAAATGTGCTCCAGTTAACTTTAATTTTCTAAGAATAAAGAAAAGTAAATGAAATTCATTGCTTTATGATATTTCAAGCATGTATTAAATTGAGTTTACGATATATTGCAAGCAGGAATTGTTAAATATTATTACCAGGAACAAAAACATTGAAAATAAATTAAATCTACTCTTACTTATTAGGTATTTATTACTTAAGTTATCATCTACAGAAATCATACATTTATGTAAAATACAGTTTTTTAGTTATTCATTGAATGAGTCTCATTGCAGTTTCTATTTTCATGGATTGAGCTCTCGAGCGCTGCCATTGTATTCCGTAAGCGATCACGAAAATCTACAATTTCTTGGTTCTGTAGCTTCTTTATGATTATATCTCTTCGGAGTGACATAGTTGTCACTAAAGTAAGGACTTTTTCTAGAAATTTTATAACCATCTCCATAGACTTTTCTGCATCATCCCATGATATTGCTTCATAACAGTGTACTTGGTTATTTACATTAGGATCAAGAGAATGGAAGCTGTCGCTATTTTCATCACCATTACTGTCTTCAGGATATTGATCAATAGCTTCCTCATCTTGCTGCACCCACATTTCAACATCATTTGCATTAAGTGATTTAAGAACAGCGTGGTTGGTCGGTAACCGTTTGGTTTAAAGAATTTTTTCTAGACCAGATGTATTCTCTGATTTTAGAGTTGCAAGCCATTGTGATGGGTTGTTTTACACTATTTTAAATATAGCAATCTGAAAAATAATTATAGTTAGTGTAAATTAAGTATCAATAGCTAATCTACATTAATTACATAGTACCAACATTAACATTTCTGCGCAATATCTGACAAAGCATGTAAACAGTTTTACTGCAACTCCGCATCAAATATGCTACTACAATTTCAATGACGAGGCAGTTGAAGTTTAGAGAAAGTCTAGATTTAGAAGACGTCCGAATGAGAGGAAGTCCAAATGAGAGGAAGTCTAACTTTAGAAGAAGTTCAAATTAAAGAAGTTTTATTGTGTATATACACGCATATATATATATATATATATATATATATATATATTCTAAAGGCGGTTGGACGTTGAATAGGAATGTTACAAGAATGCATTATATATATATATATACATATATATATACATATACATATATATATATATATATATATATATATATACATATACTTTTGTTGCTGGTTTTGTGATGGGTGTTCATGGTGGCTCGGTTAAATCATTTACTGACATGTTTTGCCTCGTCGGTTTTTCATTAAAATCATTAGTTTTATTTCTAGCCAAAGTTATTAAGTGCAATGACACTACAATCGGTGACGAAACGTGTGTGTTATTTTTACATGTTCTTCAATTATAAAAGAACATTTCACACCGACATGTCACTGGTTACCTTGTTTTCCATTAACTTGAGTTAGCCGAAAGGCATAACACGTTAAGAAAATGTCATTCTGTTTTGTAATTAATGTATTACCATGCCATAACGTGTTTACATGTAATTCCAAACTGTAAACCCCGACAGAAACACGCGTGGATACGCTGATATGAGTACTTGTCCAGAATTCCCTCTATATTAAAAACATGATACAGAAAAATCTGTTTGATGTATGTCTCTCTGACGGAAATAAAGTATTTTGAAAATTCTATAAATTGATCAAGTGTTTTCTTTTATATAAATAAAATAATTTTAAGCAACTAGTTGAAATTCCTAAGCATTACAAGGCTTACTTTGATCTCTATTTCTGGATATTTCTTTTGTCTTAAGTATTTTGAACAATGTTGTCGTTTCGAAAACGTTCTTTTTTTACATTTTTTTAATGCTATTTAATTAAAATATTCATTTTGAATAATAATTATATATATATATATATATATATAATTTTTGAAAATGAATATTTTTTTAAATGAGATATTCGTTTTCAATAATAGGTGTATATATATATATATATATATATATATATATATATATATATATATATATATATATATATATATATATATATATATATACATTCCTGGTCAAAATCATAAGACCACTTAAGAAAGTAAGCGTTTACGCATATTATCGAATTATTAATCACACAAATGGTTGAAACCATTACCAAAAGGGAATATATGATGGAAAAAAATGAAATCTGCTTCATTCGAAACCTTAACCCTGATTTAATAATTATTATGTGAATTTATTATTCAAAAAGAACACTTTAATTAAATAAGATATTCATTTTGAATTATTATATATATATTTTATTATATTATATATATAACTATTATTATTATTATTATCATTATTATTTAAAAAGAATATTTTATTTAAATAAGATATTAATTTTCAATAATAGTTATATATATATATATATTCATTTAGAATAATAATTATATATATATATATAACTATTATTATTCAAAAAGAACATTTTATTTAAATAAGATATAGCCATTTTGATGACTGAGATATATATATATATATATATATATATATATATACCTGTGTGTATGCATACACACACACACACACACACACATATATTTATATATATATATATATATATATATATATATATATATATATATATATATATATATATATATATATATAACACTATTTCGTAGGATTCATGGATTCGAAATTCCTCCATATTATTTAAAAAGGCAAATAATAATATCTCACAACTTTAAGCCATGTTGTGTTATCTCCCTTATTTCTTGAGACTTTACAAAATGGCGTCGTGAGAGTCGTTCCTCAGTTGGACATAAAATTTACTTTTTTTATTCAAAAAATATAACTTATTGATGAATTTATGTGATTTTTGGAATACGATATTTTCTTTTGCTCATGGTACGTATACCATACATAATTGTCTTTAGTTTTTTTCTCTTGTTTAATATGTTGAAAATTCTGGAAAATTACACAAATTTGTGTTTAGCAATTATATACGAGGTGCCTTCAATAAGTTTCCAAACTTTTTTGTAAGGGCATTTAAAATTGCTGTAGACCCTTGAAAATTCAGTATGTTATTCTGTATATCTTCTGAGATGACTGGCCAATTTTTGCGATTTGAGGTTCAAATAAATAGCTACAGCAGGATTTGGAATACACTCTACTAAAGACTGATTCTCACAGCTGATTAATTGCAGAAATGCAGTCTGCACGTGAGGATACTTTAGAAGGACGGGATGCAATAAAATTCTGTCTTAAACTTGGAAGAAATATCACAGAAACGTATGGAATGTTTTAGGTTACTTTTGGACGATATTTCAGTAATTGAGCATCAGTTTTTGGGTGGTATGAGAAGTTTTAGGAAGGCAGGATGCTTTTGAGGGCTGATAAGAGGTGTGGGAGGAGTAAGGAAGTCAGAATACAAGAGTTGCTTAGCCTTATAACGCATTTCATGGATAAGGACCTCCGTGTGTCTATATAGAAAATAAGGGCAGTTTTACGTCAGTGTGATAATTTTACGCACAATTATTTGCGAGAAACTAAAGATGCGGAAGATTTGCACAAAGTTTGTCCCAAGTGCTCTATCCTTGTCACAGACTATTGATTAAGATTAAGACACTTCCCCACCCTCTCTATAGGCTACACTTTGTTCCCTGTAACTTTGGATTTTTCTTTGAGCTTAAGAAAAACTTTAGGGGTTGTCGTTATGATACAATTAGGGGATGTGACGACGGTCGTTGACACATTTACATAAGAGGAGTTTCATATAGATTTCCAAAGGTAGGTGAAACGGCACAACAAATGAATTACAGTCTTTCATGGAATATGTGACTACATTAAAGATGGCTTCCCATGTGGTAGGGATATCTCCAGTGAGGACCCTAATTTACTTGTGTTTATTTATGTGCTTCCCAGTTGCACTTGCTTACACCACTGCATTTATATTTGCCCTCTATCGCCCCCACAACAGTAGAGTTACTATCTTTAAGAGCATATCTGAGAAAATTGATCACATCATATCTGCTTATCTTTCGGCTAACATTCACATTCGTGGTGACTTCAATGCCAACAATGTGGAATGGCTTACCCACTCGAAAAAGACAGATGATGAGTTCTGTCATGATTTCGCCTATGACCTCGCCTAGATTGTTCATGAACTCACCCGTGTGCCCGATACTTCCTGTAAGTACGCTAGCCTTCTTGACCTTTTTCTCACAACTTCCACTGAGCTATGTTCATTTTCCGTTCTGTCCCCTCTGGGATCTTCCGATCACTCGGTTGTATCAGTTAAGATAAAAACTAAATGCAGTAAGTCTTCAGACGTACCTCTCCACCGTACGGTATATCGATAATCTACGGCTAACTGGGATAGTTTCCGTACATTTATATCTGACCTACCTCTACATTCTATGTTTAAAAAGGACGTGTCCTCCATAGTATCAGACCTGGCCGAATGGTAAATTGTAGGCATAGACAGATTCATACCATCCAAAAAGTTCCAAAAAAAAACCTAACAGCCAGCCATGGTTCTCCCCAGAATGTGCTGCTGCCATTGCGCACAGAAATAAATTTTTCATAGCTACCAACGTAATAGATGCACTGTGACTGGAGTTGCTATCAGGAACGCCAGCAACCACTGTAAAAGAGTAATAAAAATGCAAGAGAGCTATATGCTCAGTCCGTTAAATCCAAAGTTGCTGAGCAGCGGCTTGGTTCCCACCAGTTTTGGCAAATAGCAAACAGGATCCTGAACAGAAGTGTACGTTCTATCCCAACCATCATCAATGGACCTGGGGTCATCTCGTCAGCATCAGATAAGGCCAAACTATTTGCCAAGAATTTTGCAGCTAATTCTACCCTACACGACGAAGGCCATCAATTCCCCGTATTTCCTCCTATAACAGATTCCAGTAAAGCAACTGGCCCTGACGGCATTCCAATTAAAGTGCTGAAAAAGTTTCCACCTGAACTTGCCCCCATACTTACAAAACTGTTTAAGCGTTGCCTTAAAGAGAAGTGCTTCCCAACATCCTGGAAAACCTCATCAGTACGCCCTGTATTTAAGAATTCAGGTGATAAGTGGTCCCCCTCTCAGTATAGGCCAATACGTCTCCTGTTTTTCATGAGTAAGTTTCTGGAATCCATATTAAATGAAGAAGTAATCAACCACCTCAGCAGGAATAACCTTCTTAATGACATACAATATGGTTTCCGTTTTGCTATATCTACAGCAGACGTGTTAACGGTTATATCTCATAGGATTAGTTAATCTCTCGACAAAGGCTTTCTCTCTAGGGCAATTGCTCTTGACATATCAAAAGCCTTCGATAAAGTATGACATAAGGGCCTACTTCCCAAGATTTCCAGCTACGGTATAACTGGAAATGTTTTCTCGATCATTAAATCATTTCTTTCTTATAAGCTCATAAGAGTAGTGGTTGATGGGTAGAAATCAGAGGCCCTCAGTATTAATGCCGGGTCCCTCAGGGGTCCATCCTGGGCCCAACTCTCTTCCTGATCTACATCAATAGTCTCCCAAAACACATACTCAAATCATTCATTGACATCTATGCTGATGACACGACTATCTATGGCAACACATCCAAGGCCGTAAATGACAAGGTTCTCTATGATTCTCTCTCCTCTGATCTTGAGCGCATTGTACAGTGGGGGAAGAGGTGGCTGGTTACCTTTAATGCATCTGAAACCAAATTCCTATATTTACATCATCAACGCTCTGATCCCCATCTGGCATCAATTGAAATGGATGGCTCTCGTCTAGAAGAAGCCCCATGTTTTGACAAGCTTTTGAGCTTGACATTTACTCCTGATCTGAAATGGAACACGTACATCAAGTCTGTTGCCAAGGTCGCTGGAAAGATGGTGGGATCCTTCTACCGCTCCAGAAGATATCTAACTACTGATGCAATTCTCTACGTATATAAAAACCAAGTACGTCCAAGGATGGAGTACTGTTGCCACATCTGGGCAAGAGCTGCTTAAAACACTCTATCCTGCCTTGACAGAGTATAAAATAGGCTTTGTGGCTTAGTGGGGAATGGCCTTTTCTCTTTCCTGCAACCTCTCTCCCACGGGAGAGACATTGCGAGCCTGTCTTTGTTTTATCGTTACTTCCATGACAGGTGCTCGTCTGAGCTCCAATCCCTGATCCCTCCTTGCCAATCTTTCACGAAAAACACCCGTCTAGCTTTAACCACTGTAAAAAAAAAATCCCACTCTTTATCTGTGCCAAAACCAAAACGTAGATTCCATGAACAAAGCTTCTTTCTTAGAAGTGCACGCCTGTGGTACTCTGTTCCGTCTGCCTGTTTTCCACCTGACTACAACCTGAATGTCTCACGTCCAACATAACAAATTCCTGATGAACCACCCCCTTGAGTAGACACTTTATCAAATCTCAACACTAACGTACTGTACACGTAATAACCCTTATCCCTGAGTGGCTTCCGGGTCTTGATGAGTGGTGACCACCTTGTAAAAAAAAGGATGGGACAAGAGTTTCGTGTGTGTATTATCAATAAACGTGTCCATGCAAAAAAATCTAGAAACTTTTTTAAGGCACCTTGTATATCTAAAAAATGCATTTATCGCGTACATATATAATTATAACTGTTAGATCAATTTTAATAGGTGAACAAATTATGTGCGTGTATCTCATCGGTTGGTAGTACATTTCACACCCGAACACTCACTTAAGTTAGACTGAAACGTGTCTTTGTTTTCTTCATTTTTCTACATTTTTTTTACTTTATGTGGAATTTATTAACACGTCTGCATAGCCTAATTTAAAGACCGCCGCGAAGATTGTTTCGCCATATTACAACTCTTCAGTGTGGCTAGATATGACAAGTGTTTCACGTTGAAGTTAAAAAGAAACTGACACTTTAGCTAACATTCGAAATCTTAATTTTCAGGAATTCCCATATAAAAGTATATATTTTTATGCTTCCATACTGCCTTCAGTATAAAGCCATGAGAAATATATAATTTCCCCAAAACATCACTTACATAAATGAAGAAATCTTAACAATTTTAATATCTTATTACTTATGATTCATCATATATTAAAAACCAGAGACCGTAAAGGATAAGCTTTAGTGAGATGGTTAGATTGTCAATTCAATGGCGAAGAATGTTACAAGAGAACTGAAAATGGTTAAAAGAATAAAGAAAGGACGATTTATGTATATTTGTACTTTTATTGCATTTTCACCCCAAACAAGACACAGTGCAACTTTAATGTAGGGGGCTACTATTTGGGACATAATTTGGCGGGGTACTATGTAGGGAGTTGAGCAGCAAGATATCTGTTTGCGTTACACTTTAACTTCTGCATGTCAGTGCAGTCAGGGAAGCAGGAACCCAGAAGGAAATTCTAAAGTCGAACAATACTAGGAAAGAAACTATCAGAGTAGAAGGCTTTCTTACATCTCGGGATTTTTACTGTGAAGGAGTGGGATTTTGCTCCTTGTCGAGTTTGTCGGGATTATCTATGTCGAGGGGCTACAAGAACTTGTAGTTCGTCGGAGAAGCTACCATTAAAATACTTGTAAAACAGGCAGAGAGATGTAACATTTCGTCGATGGGACAGCGGCTGAAACCTAGCTAACAGTTCAGGACCTATCAGGTTGGCGACTCTCTATTGAAATCTGCCTCAGAGTGAGAGACCAGTAGCATATGCACAGCCCAAATATGGCAACAATTCTCCATAGATGGGCGAATGGTGGTTATGTAAAAGTACAGGATACTCTCAGGTTTAAGTAACATTGTAGCACTGTAGAGAGAGCCTACCTACTTTGCAGCAGCCTTGGCAATGCCCTCAATGTATCTGTTTCCCATGAACGTTAAGCTGGGGAGTTTGAACGGAGTATTTCAGATAATGTATAATTAGCCATGGCTATTAATGGTTGAGATTTCTTGTAGTTACTAAAGGAAAGAAGTTTAGTATTGGCAGCATTGAATGTTACCATCCATTTATGTCTCCATTCCGCTACAGGCTGAAGGTGTTCCTCTAGGGTTCCCGCCATTACCTTGGATACGTGTTCATTCGTTTTTCCCGTGTCAGAGCTTGGTGTTGTCAACAAATATACCCGGAACAATTTTATCAAGAAGGTCATTTATGAATCGCCCCCTCATGTACACCCGCGTTTATATCATATTCTTTTGACGTAAGACCACCGAGGACAGCCTAGATTCTTCTCTTATTTAAGAAGGATTTAAGTACGTATTATGTTTCATTTATACGACATAATATATCTTATATATGCTAGAATTCGAATGCTTATTAAAGAGAAATTGAATGTCTACTAGACACTTTTGTCGAGCGCCGAAGGTCTCTCTGTACAGCAGTTTGTCAGTACAAACTAGTTTGAGGATACTTTCCCTACAACATAACTCTGGCCAAATAGTCAAAATCATATACTAAGCGCAGATCAAATAAGATATTCTTGACATGGTTAAGCTACACTTGCTTTTACAGGGAATGGTACACCTTATGCAAGTGATATTACCTCAAGAAGAAACATGAAGATGGATACTCCACCAGACTAGATCAATTATTGTTTTGGAATCCAGTAAAACTAAGAAACTAAAATGAAAGCATATTACAATAGTCAATTGGGGATATGAAAATTATGTGCTCAACTTCTTTAGTAACTCAGTGTTTGAGAGATAAAAACATTTTAATGGAACATTCGAATGTCTATGTATCTCATATAGAGATCAAGTGTTTTCCCCAGGAAGGGGACACATTGATATCTGAGAACCTCGACTGAAGGAAAATGAAACATAATGTTAAAGAACTTGAATACCTACTATACATTGTTCTCGAGTGTCTAAGATCTCTATAATGAGTTGTGTCAGGATAACCTGGCATAAGACACTTCTCCCTACAAGTTAACAGTGAATAAATATTCAAAATAAGAGTATACAAGGACAAAATAAAATGCCATCAATATGGCTACCCTTCTACGAGGATTGGTGCATTTTTTTCTAAATGATGTTGCTTATTATTATTATTATTAGTAGTAGTAGTAGTAGTAGTAGTAGTAGTAGTATAACACAAAGTTAGAAACTCCATCAGACTAGATGAATTCTTTCTTTAGAATCTGGTAAAACTATGTAATAAAAACAAAGATATACTATAACGTCGTTACCTGCTCAATAAGCGAGAGGAAAATAACATTCTTAACTTCTTTATCAATTCCACGTTTGAAGGATAAAAGAGAACGGTAATTGAATATTCGAATATATTTGCATCTCATATAGAGATCAAGTGTTAACCTCAGGGCCCATTTTGGAGAACTTCGCCTGAAGTAAAATTAAATAAGTGTTGTGGAGACGCCAACTAATTAACATAGGTGGGTGAGTGAGATATATAAAGGTATCAATCACCAATACCAGGAGAGTTCGGCAACGACCGTCAAATAGGCAAGACGCCTATGCTGCCTTCAGTAAGACATGCAACACGCCACGTTCCGGAATATCTCCAACTGAAGTATATCTGAAGACATGTAAACACGTATATAACTTTTCTTCCTAATATATTATTGTTATACCTTTACTTTCCGTGTTCTTGTTAATTATTTGTGCAGACACAACAATAAGCGAGAGTAAATTTATTCTAATACTAATCTTCTTTTAGACTTATCTTAAATGCAACGGAAAAAAGCTCTCCAGGTAGATCATAATATTATACACAAGAAAAACAAAAAAAAATTATTTAGACATTGTTGCTTAATTCAGTATTGGCAGAGTATAGATACCTACTGTAAGTGTACCTGCGCGTGAATTCTTTTTTTGTAGTTAGAGTTGCGCAATCTCTACTCACACCTCACCTGAGTCGACATTGTTGAATACCAGTGGCAAGTGGAGGCTCAAGACGACTGAAACCAATGTCGAGATAAGCGGAGCACATATAGCGCCTAGAATTCCCAAATGGTCACCCATTTGGTACTAGCCAGGCTCAACGTTGCTTAACTTCGGTGATCTTACGAGAACCAGTGTGTCAACGTGATTATGCCGAATGTAATTTTAAATATATAACCTTATAAACAAACACGTAGGATCTGCATTATCCAAACAACCTCACAAAGAATATCTTATTGATACCTTTTCTGCCACAAATTTTCATAAATTCGTTATACACTCCAACACGTGCAACAAGAACGATATATCAGTTTGAATAGCCTTTTGACTCTTAATCAAATATATGCACATCAAAACGTGTAGACAACGTCAAGACGCAGCAAGCATCGATAATACCAAACAAATTACGAGAGCCGTTCCAAATGTAATGCGTCCTATTTTTTAACTAAAAAAATATTGAAGATCTCCGAAGACGTGAGTGGTAACATTAAAACGAGCGACTTTTTTGTGCTCGAGAATTTACTTTATTACATGATCACAAGGATTCTCATTGCTAGCTAGGAAGTGCTGACTGTGCATGGGCGTTCCGGAGCGTGTATTTTCACTTACATTTCTGTCACCACTCTGAAATCGACGAATCTATCTCCTCGTTAATATCTGCAATAGAGAGATTAAATTTTCAAGTCATGAATGTTCAGTCATGATAATAATGCAGTTGGCAATCCCTTTTGATCTATTTAGTTGAAATAAATAAAATATACGGACATTACATTCAGAATGCGCCTCTTACCAATTAAGGCATGAAACCATGATCGTGGACATTTGAAAATATCACCGTTGAAGAAGAACACATAACTTTTACTTTTATAGAGACCTCACGGGTAAAGAAAAAGAACAAGGAAAAACACAAAGGCATTCTAATTCTGACGAAGACGTTATATTCACTGTCTTCGTTGGATTTATTTGTTTATTAATTTTTGAAAAAATCTGTGACATACATAATTATTCTCGTCATCGTGAGTTTTGTAAACAGGATTTACATTTTAAAAATTTAGCCGTTTCTAATGCAAGCCTGGCGAACTATGTTATCGTTGGATTTCTCTGTTTATTGATTTTTAAAATAATCTGTAAGATGCATTATCATCATCGTCGTCGTCATAAGCAACAGTGTAAGTGTTGTAAACAACCCTCTTATTTAAAAACATTTCGAGCCGTTTACAATGCAAATTTAGTGAGATCTGTCTTCGTCGGATATATAAACTATTATATATATGAAAAAAAATTCGTCTGACGGTTATCTGGTAACCATACCCATCGTGTTTGATTGGCAACCAAAAAAAAAATGTCGCCCAGTCAGAGTATTATATATTACATTAGTATGAATAAATGTTTAGGGAATAGGTTATATTAGATTTTTATTTCCAAATTCACGAAGCGTCCGGTAGTGGTCTGACCTCTGTGTCTGAAAGTATCTTTCGAAATGTCAGCACTTTTGTGAGAAGGACACTCAAGAAATACCAGTTATCTTGCACTTGCTGCCATTGGATTCTGATTGTAAATGCTCAGAGAGTAATACATGCGTCATACAAGCATTTATCATTGAGATCATTTTGTACAGATATCTCTTCTTTACAAGTCCTGTGGTGATAGGGGCGAGACGACGTCTACAGATCTAACGTTTGAAGTATGGCGTCACAAATCTGAACACAGGCGGCTTAAAACTTATCTTAACATCGCTGCTGATTTTGAGGGACAGGAATTAGTTTCGATGGGACTTTTGCGCCCGAGTAACCCTTTTAAAGGGCAGCGCTGCTCATCCAAATAATGGGAGAGGTCTAGAAAAGGTGACCCCAAAATTGTTTGTTCCTATTTTCAGCTAGTCAGTTACTTGCGGTAGAATGTTGTTCATGGTTGCAGGGGAAACAAACAAAAAAATCTAAATTGAATATTGCTGTCTGAACTGTGAAGACACTTTCTTGATACGAAAGATTTGGTCAATCCAGAGCGAAGAAAAGGTATTGTTGCCAGAGAATTAACTTCATACAACGCGGATATCGCTGCTTTATCTGAAACTCGTTTTAGTGATAAAGATCAACTGACTAAAAAACGTGCAGGATATACGTTTTTTCTGGAAAGGCAAACCCAAGGGAGTAAAATGGGAAGGGGGCGTTTGTTTTGCTATCAGGACAAAGATCACATCTTAGAACAACCTTCTGGTATTAGTAATCAAATCGTGTTGACATCTATGAATTTCTGGGCACGTTTAACAAAGTTTACAGATACTGCCTGAAGTCCATCTCTGGTGATTATCCTGATAGCATTGATAAACTTCTCCTTTAGTTGGTGTAGATTGTGATGATTATTTGCATAAACTTTTTGTTTTAAAGTCACCCAAACATAAAAATTAGATGATGACAAGCCTGGGGAACGTGGTGACCATAACCCTTTGCTTATTGTTCTCTCTTACGTAAACATTTCATGAACTCGTGTCAGTGATCTGTGAGACGTGTGGCATGTAGCGCCATCTTGTTGGGAAAAGAATTGGATTTTGTCTTGTGGTGTCAGTTGTTCGTTGTTCTTACAGATGTCGGGCTACTTTTAAGTGGAAAGAAGCAGAGAGGTTCAGACCGATTCTCAGTTAGAGTGAAGGCACCCTCTAGGAAGCGAGGGGTTTTAGAGATAACCATGAAAAACTTTGAATCCCTGAAATACAGAATCATGTCCGACCGGTCGAAGAATACACGTATCATCATGTGTTTTTTAAAACTGCCGTCTTGTGTTGTGTCATTCTACCAAAACAAAGGTAAAATGAAATTGTATTAATATGAACTTTGTGTTTATAAAAATGTATAACTGTCAAAACGTAAATGTCAAACGCACACTAGGTCTATCTATCAAGATATTCAAAAATATCCTCTCATTGAATTACATGCTAAGCTCTCCTGTAGTAATCTGTACCCTACCTGTCTGTTTCGTTATATATAAGACCTGTCTCTATATGAACACTCACAATGAATATATATAATATCTAGCATCTCAAAACACTCAACACACATGAACACACTAAGACTCTTACTAACATGAAGAACAACAAATATATAAGTCGTCATCTAAATAAGAACACTTAATAAGACAGTATGCAATATATATATATATATATATACATATATATATGTTTTCATTTCGATCCAAGCTGATGCACTCAAGTCATGTCGATATTTTTTTTTTTTTTTACATCGCAACTTTATAATACGTAAGAATCGATAAAACATTAACTCTATAAAAATACGTTCGAAATCTGCAATAATTAAAATACCATATTTAAGCGTACTTTACGACCGGACTACGCAAGGCGTCCCTGTTAGCTAAGATAAATACTGCAGTTTTAACAAAAGAGCTACAATAATATCAGGGCGTCTTCATTTACATTGGACATCCACAGAACGCCAACATCAATATAATACATATGAAATTGTCGGTGTGGAATTTCTACATGTCGCGCTAGTTTTAGTTAAATATTTTAGTAATAGCAAGTGCAGAACTGGCGAAGCAGATTTATTTTTCCGTTAGTTTTAACTGCGGGTGTACACTAGTATATATGCATATATATATATATATATATATATATATATATATATATATATATATATATATATATATATATATATATATATGTGTGTGTGTGTGTGTGTGTGTGTGTGTGTTTGTGTGTGTGTGTTTGCGTGTCTGTATATAAGGAAAAAATTCGACAGAATAATAAGACAAAATAAAATGGAAAAAAAAATGAAAATACAAAATATGACAGACAAAATCAAACGAATTGTTCGCTTCATTATTTTAATATAACCTTGATATATTACCAAGCTTCAAAGATTTCATCTTTTATATTTTATGGTTTTTGATATTTCTCCTATTTTATGTGTGGGTTGGGTGGGGGTGTCCGTCTGTCTCTTTATTTCTCTCTCTCTCTCCCTATTATATATTGATATATAAATATATGTATATATGTGTGTGTGTGTGTGTGTGTGCGCGCGTATGTGTGTGTGTGCCTACACTAAATAATGTTAGGAAATATAATGGTTTATGTTTCGATATTGAGTATTTACATCAACAGTGCTCAATACCTGAGGTAATAAGTTATGAAAATATATATGGCAACTAAACAACACGGAGTCCTCCACGTTTCATACTCGTAGGAAATCATCAAGCTAGATACATTATATATATATATATATATATATATATATATAATATAAAGCTGAACGTCTGTGTGTGTGTGTGTGTGTGTGTGTGTGTGTGTGTGTGTGTGTGTGTGTGTGTGGTCACGAATAGGCTCCTATATGGTTGACTATTTTAAAAAAACTGATTACATATAATGATAGAAGATGTATCGAGGATCATGAATGGGTATGTTTGATCTGGCAGAACGATGGTTCATAAAAATTGTGGGGTCTGCATTCGCCCCTGGCCCCCAAAGTATGGAAATAAAAAATGAAAAAAAAACGTTTACAAGGGTTTTTGATATAGATGTACATAAGAATACTTTGATAAGTAGATTTCAACTTAAATAGGGATGGTATAATAAAATTGTGGGGTCTGCGTTCGCACCTTTACAAAGACTTTTCATATCTATTTGCATAAGTATACTTTGATTATGCTCCAGTTTGAAGAAATATGGTATAATAAAATTATTGAGTGTTCGTTCGCGCCTGACCTCCATAGAATGTAAATATGTCCAAAGTTTAACAAGGTTTTTTAAAAGGGTTGAGGGTCCACAATAACACCTTAACTTTAATCTTAATTCATGTTAGCTTTTATTTATTTTTTGAGTAGAATCATATTGTGTCGAATAAATTCACCTCATAAATTTACGTTCTTACTAAAGTGAAAGCCAAACAAATAGTCGGAACTTTATACAATTCTCGACAGAAATTTTGCATAACTCTGTTTTATTCCTTCTTCACTTGCACGTGTAACTCTTTCGAAAATAGATAAATAGATAAATAATAAAAATAAGAACGTTACTTGTTATCGTGTCAAAAGAAGAAAAAAATCCTGCACACGTGATTACGTGTCTTTTTAAAAACATTTATTTATTTTTATTTTTATTTATATATCTGTTTAAGCTTTTTTGTCAGTGTAGTAGAAGGAATCCTGTTGATTACAACCCTTTCTGCGTGTTCTTTACATTACAATCCTGAATCCGACGGCGCAATATTGCACCGTTCAATACTGTAAAACTGAAATGAAGCTGTTCTGCTTGAAAAGAGTGCCATTTTCTTCTTATTCATATTAATATCGATTTTTTGCTGTAAAAAACTAAAGTAATTACGTGTTTACTTGTGTAATATCCCATTTTGCTGTTTCGGATTATTTTACTAAAATAAGTAAAGTTTCATTATTTTTCAAAACTGTTTGTGTTTCTTTGTTTTTCGATATTTCGTCGATATTATATAGTAAGAGTGTTTAGCAGAAAAGTCAACAAACGACTACCCGAAAAAATAAATATACAAGAAATAAATGTTACCATAGTCAATAAAAGTTCAGTTCATGTTTTTTATTTGTTTTGAAATAGTTTTTAATGCTCTTTACTTGTAATAATTTCAGCGAACCGAAATTAAAACGAAATTTAAGGCGATAACTACTTAAATGAATTTTATACTACACATGCCATAATCGAATATTCCTCAAGAACAAAATAACGGAAAACATTAAAATATGTTTATAAATATTCCTTACGTTGACGGAACTCTCTTAAATTGTCAAAACAGAATGCTCAGGTGCCCCTCCTTCAAATTGAAAACGGGGCTCTCCATTTCAAAGTCGCTGTCATTTTGATTTTTTTTAACCGGTTCGTGAATTAAAAAAATTTTTTTTTTACAAACTACTTAAAAATACAAACCAATGAACTTTTCTACCATAAAAGTAACTTTTATTGACTATAGTAATATTTATTTATTGTATATTTATATTATATATATAACATTTTCTCTTTGTAAGGAAATATCATTTTGTTGGTCACTCTTGGCTACGAATGGAAACAAAGTTGATATAAAAAAAATATTTTTTCGCGAAAATTATGTTTACATTCATCATATTTTGCTTAGGGTAAAATGTTTGAGTATCAAAACCCATCTCTTTACAACCTCCTCCTTTTCATAACCTATCATACTTTCATCAATCACATTCCATTTTCTGTAGGCTGTTTTGTGAACCCAGTCAATGACGTGTACTTCTGCTAGTATAATATAAAGCTGAACGTCTGTGTGTGTGTCTCGTCACGAATAGTCTCCTATATGGTTGACTATTATAGAAAACTGATCACATATAATAATAGAAGATGTATCGAGACACAGGAAGGGCTATGTATGATCTGGCATAATGATGATTAATTAAAATTGTGCTGTTTGCGTACGCGCCTGGTCCACAAAGTATGGAAATAAAAAATATAAAAATTTAAAAAAAACGTTTACAATTGTTTTTGATATAGATGTACATAATAATACTTTGATAAGTATGTTTTAACTTAAATAGGGATGGTATAATAAAATTGTGGGGTACGCGTTCACGCCTGACCTCCATAGAATGGAAATAGGCACAAATTTTTATAATGACTTTTCATATCTATATTTTTAATATTATACTGGTTGACTAAGAACAGGCACTCATCTTTATATTCATTCAAAAATGTTCAGTTTATTCACTATACAAGCGTACATTTGTTTCAGCCCGTACCACTATTTTTATTGTTCTCTGTGTATAAATTTAATTTTATTTCAATACGCTAAGCTCATCAGCGCTTAAAATACACATAAAAACCAAATAACGAAAAGTCAGCATCAACCTAGGGATGTTCCTCTTTTCAGACAGTCCGTCCAATTATAATTTGGAAAGTTTTTTATTGGTCTTTTACGCCAACCAGATAGTATATACATATTGTTACATACGTTTGGCCATACATTTCGATAAAAAGAAGGCTGCGAATCATACATATAAAAAAGAAAAGTTTTCAACACAAACTGCTACGAATTGAAAGCGAAAGGAAAGATTACGATTAACGAAAGAGAGGTTTCGAAACGAAACTCGCTATACGATTCGGAGAAATAAAATGGCAAGAAAAACTAGCTTACAACCCAATATAATACAATTTTCATGCACTGGGCAACACTAAATTACCTTGCTTACGGGCTAAGGGTCAGGTGTGATAGTGGGGTATTTGACACGAGGCTTAAGAGATCCCAGATTTCAGAGAAATAGTAGAATGTCTTTGTTGAGATATCGTGAAGTAAAAATTTATTTCCTAATGAAATAAAATAGACAGGTTGACGTCAAGAGTCTGGCTGGGTTATCAGAGGAATTTTAGAAATAAGCCATGTGTTTTATGTTAAAAAAGAGACTACCTTGTAGATGATAAGAAATAACTTGGATGACAAAAAAAGAGGAAAGAATGAGAGGGGAAGATAGAATTAAAGAGAAATATTGATTAAGAGAGGGAATGAAAAGAGTTTTGAAGGAAAGAGAGGAAACGGTAAAAGAGATTAAGAAAGAGAAGGTAAAAGTAAGGAAGGGGTAATCTTCAAATGACAAAGGAGGAAATGGTAATCTGGCTTAGAAAGGATGAGAAACGACAAATTTATAAAACCGATTGTTTTAGCAAACAATCCAGTTTTTCAACCCAAAAAGGTGAAGTACCACTGCGGACCTACTCTGTCTTGCATCCCCCGCCCCCTGACTGACCCAAGATATAGTTCCGTGCTCTGAATCCGAGAGTTAGTTTGAAATCTTAAAGCACGAGACAGCTAATTAAACTTAGTTTAAAGCCGACAAGCCTGCATTAAAAAAAACATTAATTTGTTACTTTAACATAGAAAAACCCGAATAAATAAACCTTTCTTTGCACGGATTTTATGTGAAAATATCATATGTAATAATTATTTGTGTTTATAAGCAAAGTATCTCTGAGTTATGATTGATTATTGAACTGCTTTGATTTGGAAATACTAGCAATTCACCAAGACATCTACGTAGAAGAACTCAACCACAGCATCTGACAACAAACGACCAGCCAGTGTTTTAAGGGTATTGCCACCCGAACGGGGTTGTGCGCATTTTGAGCATCAAAGTGGTGATTTTCAATGACCAATCAGTGTCTGGTTACGTTTTGAATGGTCCCTCACTAGACGAAGATAAAGGTGTGGCCACGGAGACTTAGGGTTATCCCCTGCGTTTCGAGGTTGGCGACGGCCTGAAAACATTAAGTGATCCCGTGAGGCAGGATTATGCAAACCACCACCCTCCCTCACGTGGTTATACCCGGAAGAAAAAAGGTATTACAGAAGCAACGAACTAAATGAAAGATAAACCAATACTTAAGAAGAAACAGTCAGAATCGTAAACAGTAAAATTAGGCAATGTGCTATATCGAAAAATAATTGTGAGTTTATCTTTTATCTCACCCTCTATCTCTCTCGTGTCGACAAACTGATGTTTCTCTTTTTTTATGTATATTTTTTTGCTTATTTGATATATTTTCTGCTCGACGCATTTAGACATTGAAACAAGATTTCCTATCATTTTGCATTTTTATCTTATTTCTTTTCTTTCTCTTCCTCCGTTCCATTTTGTTAATAAATTTGCTTTAAAGTTTAAATTCGTGTCTGTTTCCCGTTTTTATTTACTTTGTCTATTTTACATTTTACGGGTCTGGAAGACTTTACCATTTTCCCTTCTATTCCACGCGTATGCTTTTGTTAAATGAAAGGGATGTCCCCTTCTCATGTAAGTAAGAAGTAGACTATATAAGTGAAAATAATATTAGGAGAAGCCTAGAATCGAACACTGTAGGCAAGTGTTAAAGATAATGGAAATTGGAATATTAAAGATTTCGATCCAGTGTTAATTCTATTAGATAGCTAAATATTGTTTATGTCCGAAAAATAGTCGATTGCCCATTCTTTTAGAAATCTGAATATTAAATATATCAGTTAAATGAATGCACAATGCCAGTTAAAATATATTGTTTAAAAATAGGTTAGACATTAAAAAATTAGAATTGAGGATTATTTGTTTTGCCAAAAGTGTTTTGGACGGACATGTGTAGAAAACGTGAATAGTCATGTTGGTCGACAGTACACTTCTGACGTAATAAACGAAGAAGACTTCTCACTATAGGAATCTGAGGGTTCGAAGTTAGAGTCAGTTAATGAGGATCAGATAACCATGGTAGATCGCATACGGTGATAGAATCAGTTGGAGAGTGGGAGCCCCTTAGCTGGAATTCCTGACATCACCGATCGGCCGGTTGAATAATAAAGGAACCATGTATGTTTAGAACTGTTTGTCTAGTGTCGTCATTTCTCACAACTAAAAAGGTAAATGTGTTTTTATTATCATCTTGTAACGAACTTCGTACAACCCCTATTATGTGTGTCCACCCTATTATGTGTCTCCGCCATCATAATAATAGATCTCCCCTTCTAATATGTGTTATAAGAACTGTTATATATGAAGTCCCCTCTATATGTGTTAACAAGAATCATCCCAGACATATATAAATTTCTTCTCATCAGAACTGTCATCACCATCGTTATTCGTGTATCGTGAGTCCCCGTTATATGTCCCCAATATCAGCCCCCTGCTACACAACATATACGTTGATTTGTAACACTTT